>NC_135897.1:92168204-92496424 GCF_964194155.1 Cetorhinus maximus | reverse complement strand
CGAGGGGAACATCTCCTGGTGATCGAGGAGGATAGCTGTGTCAGGTGCTGGATATTTAAAACAAATCCTGACCCCACCCTCGTCCACCCCCCAGAAACACGTTGTTAATGCTCAGCTGGTCAGGCAGCTTGGGTTGGGGGGAGGGGCTGCCAACTGTCCAGAGTTGCCCTGGTTTCTCCAGGAATTGAAGGTTCCTCTCCGGGACACTGCCTACCCAGGGCCATACAGGGGAGATTTACGAGGATGCTGGAGAATTTAAGCTATGAGGAAAGATTGGATTAGGTGGGGTTGTTCTCTCTGGAACAGAGGAAGCTGGAGGGAGGTTTAACTGAGGCGTATAAAATTGAGGGGCCTAGATCGAGGGGATAGAGGGGGCCCTATTTCTTTAACTGAGAGGAAATAAGCAGGGGGCAGAGATTGAAAGTAATCGGCAGAAGAATTAGAGGGGAGCTGAGGAAGAAGATTTGCAGGGCTATGGGGAAAAGGTGGAACACTGGGGATAGATGAGTTGCTCTTGCAGAGAGCTAGCAGAATCACGACAGGCTGAATGGCCTCCATCTGTACTGGAACAATCCTATCATAACTTGCAGCTGTGGCAAAAATGGATTCATTATTAGACTTGGGAAATTTAACCGAGAGGAAATTGGGGGGATTATCACAGGCCAAGGATGGAGGTTAGAGTTATGGTTAGGCATAAATTAGGGTTAGGGTTAAGATTAGGGCTAGGGTTTGGGAAGGTTGACCAGGTTAGGGTTAGAATTAGGGTTAGGGCCAGGGTTACGACGAGGGTCAGGGAAGGTTGATCGGGTTAGGGTTAGGATTCGGGATGGGATTCGGGTTAGGATTCGGGTTAGGAATCGGGTTAGGATTAGGGTTAGGGTGAGGACGAGGGTTAGGGAATGATGTTTGACCAAGTGGGGCAGTTGGATGTCAGGTGATGAAATTTCCAGGGAACTGCTCGAGGAGAGTTGATAGCCACATGGAGGGAGCCGACATCATGGGTTATGGGCCCTTCAAAAGAATCAAACTAGAGAATTTTCTCCCCATCGGGGGAGGGGCTGAGCGGGAGCGGGAGGGGGAGGGGGAGGGGGAGCGGGAGGGGGAGGGGCAGGGGGAAGGGGAAGGGGAGGGGGAAAGGGAGGGGGAAGGGGAGGGGAAGGGGGAAGGGGAGGGGGAGGGGGAGCGGGAGCGGGAGGGGGAGGGGCAGGGGGAAGGGGAGGGGGAAAGGGAGGGGGAAGGGGAGGGGGAGGAGGAGGGGTAGGGGAAGGGGATGGGTTGGGGGAGGGGGAGGGGGAGCGGTTGGGGGAGGGGGAATGGGAGGGGGAGCGGGAAGGGGGAGGGGGTGGGGGAGTCGGAATGGGAGGGGGAGGGGGAATGAGAGGGGGTGGGGGTGGGGGAGGGGGGGGATGGGGAGGGGGAGGGGCAGGCGGAGGGGGACGGGGAGGGGCAGGGGAGGGGGAGGGGGAAGGGGAGGGGGGAAGGGGAGGGGGAGAGGGAAGGAGAGGGGAAGCGGGAGGGGGAGGGGGAGCGGGAGGAGGAGGGGGAAGGGGGGAGGGTTAAGTGGAGGGGGAGCAGGAGGGGGGGAGGGGAGGGGGAGGGGGAGGGGCAGGGGGAGGGGAGGGGGAGGGGAAGGGGAGGGTGAGGGTGAGGGTGAGGGTGAGGGGAGGGGGAGGGAGAGGTGTGGAGGGGGAGGGGCAGGGGGAGGGGGAGGGGGAGTGGGAGGGGGAGGGGTTGGGGGTGGGGGAGGGAGTGGGCGAGGGGGTGGGGGAGGGGAAGGGGGAGGGGGAGGGGGGGGAGGGGGTGGGGGAGGGGTTGGGGAGGGGGGTGTGGGGGGGTTTGGGGGAGGGGGAGGGGGTGGGGGAGGTGTTGGGGGAGGTGTTGGGGGAGGGGGAGGGGGAGGGGGTGGGGGAGGGGGAGGGGGAGGGGGAGGGGGAGGGGGCTGAGTCAGGGTCTGTGCTCTTTTGTACATGCGCACGGACAAGTGCAGGAATCTCCCTGAGGCACGGAGCTGCCTCCGGGGGTTTAATTTCATTGTCACAAAGTCAATAAAAGACTTTAAAAAATTATTCAGACATGACTCCTCATGTGACAGTGTCACAGGAGCTGAGACATGTCTATGAATTTTATTACTTTAATTGATATTTAAATGTCTTTAACATGCCTTTGACAGTCTGGCGGGCACACAGCCGACTCCGATGCGTGCCGGCCAAACTAACGAACGGAATGATGCACGCGAGGTCAGGAACACGCCCGACATCACTGCGCATCAGTTACACCCCGCAGGCTGAAAATTCAGGCCAAAGATAAATGAACATGTTTTAAACAAAAAGGAGTGAAGCGAAAGGGGTGGAGAGTGTAGAAGAAATTCACAAAACACACGCACACACACACACGCTCACAGACACGCACGCACACACACACACACACACACACACGCTCACAGACACACACACACACACACACGCAAACACACACGCACACACACACACACACACACGCTCACAGACACACACGCACACACACGCAAACACACACGCACACACACACACACACACACACGCTCACAGACACACACGCACACACACACACACACGCTCACAGACACACACACACACACGCTCACAGACACACATGCAAACACACACGCACACACACACATGCTCACAGACACACACGCACACACACGCAAACACACACGCACACACACACACACGCTCACAGACACACACGCACACACACACACACACACGCTCACAGACACACACACACACACACGCTCACAGACACACATGCAAACACACACACACACACACACACACGCTCACAGACACACACGCACACACACGCAAACACACACACACACACGCTTACAGACACACACGCACACACACACGCTCACAAACACACACGCAAACACACACACACGCTCACAGACACACACGCACACATACGCAAACACACACACACACAAACACACATGCACGCACACGCACACACACACGCACACACACACACAGAAACACACACACACACTCACACACACAGACACACACACACAAACACACACGCACACAAACACACACACACAAACACACGCACACACGCACACACACACGCACACACACACACACACGCTCACACACACACACACACAAACACACACACACACACACACGCACACACACACACACTCACACACACAGACACACACACACAAACACACACGCGCACAAACACACACACACAAACACACGCACACACGCACACACACACGCACACACACACACACGCTCACACACACACACAAACACACACGCACACAAACACACACACAAACACACGCACACGCACACACACGCACACACACACGCACACGCACACACAAACACACACACAAACACACACACACACACACAAACACACACGCACACACACACACGTGCACACACACATGCACGCACACACACACAAACACACATGCACACAAACACACACACACAAACACACACACACACACACACAGACACACACACATGCAAACACACGCACACAAACACACACACACAAACACACGCACACACACACGCACACACGCTCACACGTACACGCACGCACAAACACACACACACAAACACACACACACACAAACACACACGCACACAAACACACACGCGCACACACACACACACGTGCGTGCACACACATGCACACACACACATACACGCACACGCATACACGCATACACACACACACACATGCACACACGTGCGCGCACACACACACGTGCACACACACACATACACGCACACACATATACGCATGCACACACACGCGCGCACACACACACACACACACAGTTGAGTAGATTAAAACATTTTTTTAATTCATTTGCGGGATGTGGGCTTCACTGGCTGGGCCAGCATTTATTGCCCATCCCTAATTGCCCTTGAGAAGGTGGTGGTGAGCTGCCTTCTTGAACCGCTGCAGTCCCTGTGGTGTAGGTACACCCACAGTGCTGTTAGGGAGGGAGTTCCAGGATTTTGACCCAGAGACAGTGAAGGAACGGCCGATATATTTCCAAGTCAGGATGGTGAGTGACTTGGAGGATGTCGTAATCATAGTTTTGATAAAAATAGGACTGTAGCTTTTAGAATTATACGGTGTTGTAAGATCACACGGTCTGTGTAAACCAAATAATTAGCAGCGCGGGGAACTCTAGAAAGGAGTTCCTCTTTAGTCATAGGACTGAATTTTCCTCTTGGCATGTGGGCATCTGCCCGACACACACGAGCGTGAAACCGCATGCGATGATGTCCGGCAAGCATCCCCACGTCATCGAGCACCCGTGCGATATTTCGTCAGTGTGCCCACCGACCATTAAGAGGACCGTTAAGCCCATTAATAAATTAATTGAACTGAAGTTTCCTCTGACCGTCCACCCTTCTGGTTGGCGAGAAGGCCAAGCGGCCTTTGGATTCTTGAGGAAACCTCACCCGCGGGCGGGACGAGGTTTCCGATGTTAATTAAAAACAAAACAGAAATTTTCAAATCTCATTTCGGACGTGTCCTTGCTCATGGGACAGAGCCGCAAAACTCAGAGGAAACAGCTTAGCAGCAAAGTCGAAAACTAATTTTTATCCACCCAGAAATAATCAGACCCTTAACGATTGGCAATTTAAAAAGGTAGAGCGTTATTTATGTCACAGACGTGGGACACATATTGAAACCCTGCAAAGCGAGATTTAAACAGGTTTCCAGGCAACAAACCAAGTCCAATGAAGCCTAAAGTGTAGACAAGCCTGAAACAGCCAATTCTGACATTTATTCATTATTCTCCACGAAAGTTGGGGAAAAAAGAGCCAATTATTGTCTCAGTGCAAGTGAATTGTAAACCATTAAAAATGGAAGTAAAAAAATGGAAGCCTATCGCTGTAAAAGGAGAACACATTTTCAGGTATTTAAATAAAGGTGCTCAGCAATTAAATTTGGAACAAACACCAGCCAAGTTGGAAATGTTCAGAGGTGAAGAAATCCAGGTTAGAGGTGTCACCGGAGTAACTGTTCATTATAGACACCAGTTGGCCCAGCGACCAGCGATGGTAGTAGGAGGTGGAGGACCAAGCCTTCTAGGGTGTGATTGGTTGAAAGAGATTAAATTAAACTGGTCCAGAATCTTCCATTTGCGAGCAGGGGGTCTGCCAGAGCTGCTAACAAAATAACACCATCTTCAGGAACAAACTGGGAAAAATCCAAGACCTACAGGCCAAGGTTTAGGTGGAGCCAGAAGCAACTCCTCGCTTCTTGAAAGCGAGACTGGTGCCATACGCCCTGGGAGAGAAGGTTGACGCTGAGTTGAACCCGCTAGAGAGGCTGGGTGTCATAAAAGCAGTTCAGTTCTCAGAGTGGGCAGCACCCATAGTCCCTGTCCTAAAACTAGACCAGATCATCCAGACCTAAACTAACAGTCAACAAAGCAGACAAACTGGACAGGTACCCTATTCCCAAGATTGAAGACCTTTATGCCAAACTAGCAGGAGGGACAATGCATACGAAGCTTGACATGAGTCACATGTATCAGCAACTGGAGCTGGATGATGCCTCCCGGGATTTTGTGACCATAAACACCCACAAAGGGTTATATCAGTGCACACGCCCACCCTTCGGTGTTTCCTCGGCCTGTGCCATTTGTCAGAGGATGATGGAGAGCTTACTGCAGGGACTACCTCAGGTTCTGTCCTACCTGGATGATGTACTGATAACTGGATTCACAGAAAAGGAACACTTGGCTCATCAAGAGGAAGTCCTGAAACGATTTTTAGAAGCAGGAGTGCACCTAAAGAAGGATAAATGTACTTTTCAAGCAAGTCATTTATTTGGGCCACCGGGTGGATGCCCAAGGGTTACACCCGGTTGAAGAGAAGGTTAAGGCAATGAGAGAGGCACCTGTACCTAAGAACACCTCTGAACTTAAATCATTTTTAGGAATGGTAAATTATTATGGCCAATTTCTACCAGATTTATCCACAGTTCTAGCCCCTCTACATTCGCTGCTAAGGAAAAAAACAGCGTTAGGTTTGGGAGTCACCCCAGAAAGAAAGCTTCATGGGAGTATAACAGCTCTTACATTCTTCATATTTGTTAGTGCACTACGACCTGACAAAGGGATTGGTGCTAATCTGCGATGTGTCCCTCTCTGGAGTGGGAGCGGTACTATCTCACATGATGGATGACGATGCAGAGAGGCTGATAGGTTATGTATCCAGGACACTTAGCACAGCTGAAAAAGGATATTCTTAGATTGAAAAGGAAGGTCTGTCGATTATTTTTAGTGTAAAAAAATTCTACCATTGCATGTATGGGCGATGTTTCACAATAATATCAGACCACAAACCACTTTTGGGTCAGTTTAGCGAGGGAAAGGCTATCCCTCCCATAGCTTCTGCACAAATACAAATATGGGCCCTAATTTTAGCAGCATATGAATCCACCTTCGTGCACAGACCAGGGATTCATACAGCCAATGCTGTCGTCCTAAATCGCCTTCCTTTGCAGAGGAACAATGACTATGTCCCAATTCCCCAAGAGTTCATATTAGTGATGAATTTCCTGGATTCCTCGCCAGTCTGTGCCAGGCAGATGAGAAATTGGATGAATCATGATCCAGTCCGACCTCAAGTGAGAGACCAAGTATTACATGGATGGTGATGAATTGAAGCCATTTTTCTACCAAAGACACAAGGTGAGCAGTCAAGATGGTATCCTATTATGGGGTGTATGAGTATTAATTGCTTCACAAGGAAGGGAACCACTCTTAGTAGAGCTACACAGCGCCCATGCAGGAACCTCATGAATGAAGATGATAGCACCAAATTACCTTTGGTGGCCGGGGATGGACGGTAATATTGAAAATGTGGTAAAACACTGCGCAATGTGAACAACTACAAACGTTGCTGGTGGCAGCTCCATCACACCCATGGGAGTGGCCTGGTAGACCCTGGGTGAGACTGTACATTGATTACATCGGGCTTTCCCTTGGAAACAAGTTTCTACTGATTGTAGATGCTCATTCTAAGTGGTTAGACGTCTATGAGATAAAGTCGCCAACGTCAGGCGCTACTATAGAAAAGCTACACCAGAGCTTCACCATCCATGGATTTCCAGAGGTAATCGAGTCAGATAATGGTACTGCATTCACGAGCGCTGAGTTTCAACAATTTGCCAGCCTCACTGGCGTCAACCACATGAAGACTGCACCATGCTATCCGTCATCTAACAGACTGGCAGAAAGAGAACTACAAACTTTTAAGGCAGGAGTTAAAAAGTTAACAGGTGAATCGTTGGAAACTAGACTTGCTCATTTCCTATTTCACTACAGAACAAACCCCCCACCACACCCCCCCCCCACCACCCCCCTCTCCACAGGACAGGAGCAACACCTGCAGAGTTACTGATGAGCCACAGTCTTCAAACAAGACTAAGCCTGATATTTCCCAATTTGGAGGAGAAGGCGGAGAAAAGTCAAGGGAACCAAAAAGCGACTCATGATTTGCATAGTCGTGAACGTCAATTTACTTTTGGAGAAGCAGGATATGTGAGGAATTTCAGTGGAGGACCGTTAGTAAAGTAACTCTGTGACCAGATTGTCGTGCCACGTAGAAGTGGAGGGCCAGATCACCCATAGACACGTGGATCATTTAAGAAAAAGGAGATACCCCAACAAAATGATGTTCCACTTGTAACCTTTGCTGAATCTGTGGTCCCTGTTGAACCAAGGACAGAAATGCCCGACGTCTCTGTCAAAGTGGGAGACACTGAACTGCCTGAGCCTAATAAGGTGCCTGATGTTAATCCGGTTCCAGAGAATGTTGATCCTGCAAAAGAATCGGAAGTCATGGAGCTATGACATTCCACACGGATCAGGAAATTACCTGAAAAACTGAACTTGTAATTCCATGACCTGTGTAAATATTGTAAAGTCATGAGGTAAATATCCTTGTAATTACAAAATGTACAGAAAAGTTAAAGGGGGAGGAATGTAATAATTATAGTTTTGATAAATGTAGGACTGTAGCTTTAAGAATTATCCTGTGTTGTAAGATCACATGATCTGTGTAAACACGTGAGTTAGCAGCGTGGGGAACTTCTAAGGGGCGGTTTGTCTTTAGTTATAGAGTTTGATGCACACGTGTAGTAGCTGCTGCTGCCTTGTAAATAAAGTTAAAAGTGTCCATCAAGAAAAGTTCCCTGGAAAATCAACTCTATAACAGAGGGGAACTTCCAGGTGGTGGTGTCCCCATGTCTCTGCTGCCCTTGTCCTTCTAGATGGTAGCGGTCATGGGTTTGCAAGGTGCTGTCTATGGAGCCTTGGTGACATCTTGCAGTACATCTTATAGATGGTACACACTGCTGCCACTGTGCAACGGTGGTGGGGGGAGTGAATGTTTGTGGATGTGGTGCCAATCAAGTCCAGGCAAGTGGAGAGTATTCCATCACACTCCTGACTTGTACCTTGTAGATGGTGGACAGGCTTTGGGGAGTCAGGAGTTGAGTTACTCACTGCAGGATTCCTAGCCTCTGACCTGCTTTTGTAGCCACGGTATTTATATAGCTGGTCCAGTTCAGTTTCTGATCAATGGTAACCCCAGGATGTTGATAGTGGGGGATTCAGTGATGGTAATGTCAAGGGGCAATGGTTAGATTCTCTCTTGTTGGAGATGGTCATTGCCTGGCACTTGTGTGGCATGAATGTTACTTGTCACTTGTCAGCCCAAGCCTGGATATTGTCCAGGTCTTGCTGCATTTGGACATGGACTGCTTCAGTATCTGAGGAGTCGCGAATGGTGCTGAACATTGTGCAATCATCAGCGAACATCCCCACTTCTGACCTTATGATGGAAGGAAGGTCATTGATGAAGCAGCTGAAGATGGTTGGGCTGAGGACACTACCCTGAGGAACTCCTGCAGTGATGTCCTGGAGCTGAGATGACTGACATACAACAACCACAACCATCTTCCTTTGTGCTAGGTATGACTCCAACCAGCGGAGAGTTTTCCCCCCAATTCCCATTGACTCCAGTTTTGCTCGGGCTCCTTGATGCCACACTCGGTCAAATGATGCCTTGATGTCAAGGGCAGTCACTCTCACCTCACCTTATCTGCTATATACTGTTCATTGGAGGTGGGTAGGTGGGGTTGTGGTACATGGGGAGGAGGTGGGTAGGTGGGGTTGTGGTACATGGGGAGGAGGTGGGTAGGTAGGGTTGTGGTACATGGGGAGGAGGTGGGTAGGTGGGGACTGTCTCTGCAAAGTCCTGAAAGGGTTAATGCCATCATTACACTTCCTAAACCCGTTAGCTGGTGACTGATTGTGTTTTCCGTTGGGAAGATATGGGGTGGAGCATATTGTTTAAAATAGAAGCTGAGGGCTGCCCTAAATGTTTGCACAGTGAGACCACACCCCAGCAGTGAGTCAGTCTGAACTGGAGTATGGTTGGTGAATCAGTCTCCGGGAGCATCCTCTGACCTACACCCCCAACAGATGAGGCAAAAGTCATTATAAATTTATAATGATACAGACTGGACTCTGTTGGGGAAAACAGAAATGCGAGTCTTGTTAAATGGGAACTTTGCACCTGCTTCCACAATATAAAGGACAATCTAGCGGCAGTGTAAGGGAACCAAAAACTATGTGTAGAGGCAGAACTGTATAATTTTTTAATGGTAATGGAGAAAATAGTGGGACAAGACAAAACTCCAGGACTTCTAACCCCAGGTATTAAAAATGTGAAAACCGTGATAATAACCAACTGTTGGTTGAAGGATAAATATTTGGCAGGACATTGGGCAGTACTGACTCTCCAATAGTGCAGCACACTCTCAGTACTGCTTCTCTGAGAGTGCATCACTCACTCAGTATTGCTCCTCTGACATTGCAAAGCTCCCTTAATACTGACCCTCCGACAGTGCGGCGCTCCCTCAGTACTGACCCTCCGACAGTGCAGCGCTCCCTCAGTACTGACCCTCCGACAGTGCAGCGCTCCCTCAGTACTGACCCTCCGACAGTGCAGCGCTCCCTCAGTACTGACCCTCCGACAGTGCAGCGCTCCCTCAGTACTGACCCTCCGACAGTGCAGCGCTCCCTCAGTACTGACCCTCCGACAGTGCAGCGCTCCCTCAGTACTGACCCTCCGACAGTGCGGCGCTCCCTCAGTACTGACCCTCCGACAGTGCAGCACTCCCTCAGTACTGACCCTCCGACAGTGCAGCGCTTCCTTAGTACTGACCCTCCTACATGTGGCGCTCCCTCAGTACTGACCCTCCTACATGTGGCGCTCCCTCAGTACTGACCCTCCTACAGTGTGGCATTCGCTCAGCACTGACTCTCCAACAGTGCGGCGCTCCCTCAATACTGACCCTCCAACAGTGCGATGCTCCCTCAATGCTGACCCTCCGACAGCGCGTCGCTCCCTCAGCACTGACCCTCCGACAGTGCGGCGTTCCCTCAGTACTGACCCTCTGACAGGCGGCGCTCCCTCAGTACTGACCCTCCGACAGTGCGGTGTTCCCTCAGCACTGACTCTTCGACAGCACGTCGCTCCCTCAGCACTGACCCTCCGACAGTGCGGTGTTCCCTCAGCACTGACTCTCCGACAGCGCGTCGCTCCCTCAGCACTGACCCTCCGACAGTGCGGCGTTCCCTCAGTACTGACCCTCTGACAGGCGGCGCTCCCTCAGTACCGACCCTCCGACAGTGCGGTGTTCCCTCAGCACTGACTCTCCGACAGCGCGTCGCTCCCTCAGCACTGACCCTCCGACAGTGCGGCGCTCCCTCAGCACTGACTCTCCGACAGCGTGGCGCTCCCTCAGCACTGACCCTCCGACAGTGTGGCGTTCCCTCAGTACTGACCCTCCGACAGTGTGGCGTTCCCTCAGCACTGACCCTCCGACAGTGTGGCGTTCCCTCAGTACTGACCCTCTGACAGGCGGCGCTCCCTCAGTACTGAACCTCCGACGGTGCGGTGTTCCCTCAGCACTGACTCTCCGACAGCATGGCGCTCCCTCAGCACTGACCCTCCGACAGTGCGGCGTTCCCTCAGTACTGACCCTCTGACAGGCGGTGCTCCCTCAGTACTGACCCTCCGACAGTGCGACACTCCCTCAGCACTGACCCTCCAACAGCGCGACACTCCCTCAGTACTGACCCTCTGACAGTGCAGCGCTCCCTCAGCACTGACCCCCCAACAGTGTGTCGTTCCCTCAGCACTGACCCTCCGACAGTGCGGCGCTCCCTCAGTACTGACCCTCCGACAGTGCAGCGCTTCCTTAGTACTGACCCTCCTACATGTGGCGCTCCCTCAGTACTGACCCTCCTACATGTGGCGCTCCCTCAGTACTGACCCTCCGACAGTGCGGTGTTCCCTCAGCACTGACTCTCCGACAGCACGTCGCTCCCTCAGCACTGACCCTCCGACAGTGCGGTGTTCCCTCAGCACTGACTCTCCGACAGCGCGTCGCTCCCTCAGCACTGACCCTCCGACAGTGCGGCGTTCCCTCAGTACTGACCCTCTGACAGGCGGCGCTCCCTCAGTACCGACCCTCCGACAGTGCGGTGTTCCCTCAGCACTGACTCTCCGACAGCGCGTCGCTCCCTCAGCACTGACCCTCCGACAGTGCGGTGTTCCCTCAGCACTGACTCTCCGACAGCGTGGCGCTCCCTCAGCACTGACCCTCCGACAGTGCGGTGTTCCCTCAGCACTGACTCTCCGACAGCGTGGCGCTCCCTCAGCACTGACTCTCCGACAGCGTGGCGCTCCCTCAGCACTGACCCTCCGACAGTGTGGCGTTCCCTCAGTACTGACCCTCTGACAGGCGGCGCTCCCTCAGTACTGAACCTCCGACGGTGCGGTGTTCCCTCAGCACTGACTCTCCGACAGCATGGCGCTCCCTCAGCACTGACCCTCCGACAGTGCGGCGTTCCCTCAGTACTGACCCTCTGACAGGCGGTGCTCCCTCAGTACTGACCCTCCGACAGTGCGACACTCCCTCAGCACTGACCCTCCAACAGCGCGACACTCCCTCAGTACTGACCCTCTGACAGTGCAGCGCTCCCTCAGCACTGATCCCCCAACAGTGTGTCGTTCCCTCAGCACTGACCCTCCGACAGTGCGGCGCTCCCTCAGTACTGACCCTCCGACAGTGCGGCGTTCCCTCAGTACTGACCCTCTGACAGGCGGCGCTCCCTCAGTACTGACCCTCCGACAGTGCGGTGTTCCCTCAGCACTGACTCTCCGACAGCGCGTCGCTCCCTCAGCACTGACCCTCCGACAGTGCGGTGTTCCCTCAGCACTGACTCTCCGACAGCGCGTCGCTCCCTCAGCACTGACCCTCCGACAGTGCGGCGTTCCCTCAGTACTGACCCTCTGACAGGCGGTGCTCCCTCAGTACCGACCCTCCGACAGTGCGGTGTTCCCTCAGCACTGACTCTCCGACAGCGCGTCGCTCCCTCAGCACTGACCCTCCGACAGTGCGGTGTTCCCTCAGCACTGACTCTCCGACAGCGTGGCGCTCCCTCAGCACTGACCCTCCGACAGTGTGGCGTTCCCTCAGTACTGACCCTCCGACAGTGTGGCGTTCCCTCAGTACTGACCCTCTGACAGGCGGCGCTCCCTCAGTACTGAACCTCCGACGGTGCGGTGTTCCCTCAGCACTGACTCTCCGACAGCATGGCGCTCCCTCAGCACTGACCCTCTGACAGGCGGTGCTCCCTCAGTACTGACCCTCCGACAGTGCGACACTCCCTCAGCACTGACCCTCCAACAGCGCGACACTCCCTCAGTACTGACCCTCTGACAGTGCAGCGCTCCCTCAGCACTGACCCCCCAACAGTGTGTCGTTCCCTCAGCACTGACCCTCCGACAGTGCGGCGCTCCCTCAGTACTGACCCTCCGACAGCGCACACTCCCTCAGCACTGACCCTCCCTCAGCACTGACCCTCCGACAGTGCGGCGTTCCCTCAGTACTGACCCTCTGACAGGCGGTGCTCCCTCAGTACTGACCCTCCGACAGTGCGACACTCCCTCAGCACTGACCCTCCAACAGCGCGACACTCCCTCAGTACTGATCCTCTGACAGTGCAGCACTCCCTCAGTACAGTACTGGGAGCGTGAGCTGGGGTTTTATGCTGAAGTTCCCGGAGGTGGGCCTTGAACTTACGAGTTTCGGACTCAGGGGTGAGCGAGTGATCCCCACTGCGGCTGCAGAGACAGAGCAGTGAAGAAGCTAACTCAGGACACACCTGCTGAAGAACGTAAAGACCTTTGAGTGTCAGGATAGCAGAGATCAAACAAAACTGTGGTACATGCATCAAAATGACAGCCCATAGGTAAAGAATGGGTCTGTTGGAAAGCCGACAAATCTGTTCATCTGGGAATGTGGGGATGTAAGTGGGGATATTGGGAACTTGATGCAGAATTGGACAGATTACATAGACGTGCTGGCCATTGGTTTATGACAGCACCACCTGCTGCCCACTGCACGAGCAGCTGTGGAATGGATTTGGAAGTTAAACTCTCTCTGCTCTCACAGGAATCACTTACACATCTTGTCAAATTTTAGGAATTTGCAGCACAGGAGGGAGCCATTCAGCCCATCATGCCTGTGCTGGTTCTATCCAATTAGACCCCCAGTTCTTTCTCCTGACACCCGACCCATTCCCTCCCCCACCGCTGCCCTCAGCTCTCGAACTCTGGAGATAGGCAGCACCATGAAATGCACAGTGAGGAGACCTGCAAGGGCCTGGGTACCCGGTCACCTGATCAGGTACCGTGGTCACTTCCCTCCATTTTCCACTAGCCCACAAATGGAATATCCTCTGAGGCCTCCTCGCCCTTCAGCCCTAGGCCTGGCCTCACACCTTTAATGTTCTCCCCTCCTGCCCTCCCCCCACCCCAGTCCATGAGGCCCACCTCCTGTTCCCAGAACCCTCCATGTCCTTGCCTCTCCCTATCTCTCTAATCACGTCCAACCCTCCCAGATCGCTGCACTCCTCCAATTTTGGGCCTTTTGCACATCCTAAATTTAATCGCTCCACCATTGGCAGCTGTGCCTTCAGCTGCCTGGGCCCTAAGCTCTGGAATGTCTTCCCTAAGCCCCTCCGCCTCTCTCTCTCTCTCTCTCCGCCTTTAGGACATTCCTTAAAACCGATCTCTTTGACCAGTCTTTAGATCACCGGCCCAGATATCTCCTTTTGTGTCTCAGAGTTGAACTCTTTTTAGGAATGCTCCTGTGAAATGCTGTGGGGCATTTTATGACGCTATTGTTGCTGGGATAATTACTGTGGTGCAGTGAGCTGTGAGTAATCTGCTACCTGTTGGTTATCACCATGGTGCAGTTAGCTAGAAACACACAGATCCCACAACACAGCGGGTGTCATTCACTTCAGTTCAAGAGCAGAGAGGGACAGAGATGAAACGTTCATACCTGCACATCGGAAGGGCCCTCCTCGCCTTTGGGACCATCTCCATTTTCTTGGGAATCATCACCTTCTTCCCAGTTTTTTCCTACAAGCCCTGGTTTGCAGGATGGAGTGCCAGGATTGCGTGTCCCATCTGGAATGGAGCTGTGGTAGGGGAAATAAACATCCTTCATTCATCCAATTTTTTAATTCATTCAGGGGATGTGGGCTTCTCTGGCTGGGTCAGCATTTATTGCCCATCCCTAGTTGCCCTCGAGAAGGTGGTGGTGAGCTGCCTTCTTGAACCGCTGCAGTCCATGTGGTGTAGGTACACTCACAGTGCTGTTAGGGAGGGAGTTCCTGGATTTTGACCCAGTGACAGTGAAGGAACGGCGATATATTTCCAAGTCAGGATGGTGAGTGGCTTCGAGGGGAACTTCCAGGTGGTGGTGTTCCCATCTATCTGCTCCCCTTGTCCTTCTGGATGGTAGAGGTCGTGGGTTTGGAAGGCGCTATATAAGGAGCCTTGGTGAGTTCCCGCGGTGCATCTTGTAGATGGTACACACACTGCTGCTACTGTGCGTCGGTGGTGGAGGGAGTGAATGTTTGTTGATGTGGTGCCAATCAAGCAGCTGCTTTGTCCTGGATGGTGTCGAGCTTCTTGAGTGTTGTGGGAGCTGCACTCATCCAGTCAAGTGGGGAATATTCCATCACACTCCTGACTTGTGACTTGTAGATGGTGGACAGGCTTTGGGGAGTCAGGGGGTGAGTTACTCGCCGCAGGACTAGCCCCTGACCTGCTTTTGTAGCCACAGTATTTATATGGCTAGTCCAGTTCAGTTTCTGGTCAATGGTAACCCCGTGGATGATGATAGTGGGGGATTCAGTGATGGTAATGCCATTGAATATCAAGGGGCAATGGTTAGATTCTCTCTTGTTGGAGATGGTCATTGCCTGGCACTTGTGTGGCACGAGTGTTACTTGTCACTTGTCAGCCCAAGCCTGGATATTGTCCAGGCCTTGCTGCATTTGGACATGGACTGCTTCAGTATCTGAGGAGTCGTGAACGGTGCTGAACATTGTGTAATCATCAGCGAACATCCCCACTTCTGACCATATGATGGAAGGAAGGTCATTGATGAAGCAGCTGAAGATGGTTGGGCCGAGGACACTACCCTGAGGAAGTCCTGCAGTGATATCCTAGAACTGAGATGATTGATCTCCAACAACCACAACCATCTTCCTTTGTGCTAGGTATGACTCCAACCAGTGGAGAGTTTTCCCCCCAATTCCCATTGACTCCAGTTTTGCTCGGGCTCCTTGATGCCACACTCTGTGAAATGCTGCCTTGCTGTCAAGGGCAGTCACTCTCACCTCACCTCGGGAGTTCAGCTCTTTTATCCATGTTTGAACCAAGGCTGTAATGAGGTCAGGAGCTGAGTGGCCCTGGCGGAACCCAAACTGAGCGTCAGTGAGCAGATTATTGCTAAGCAAGTGCCGCTTGATAACAGTGTTGATGACTCCTTCCAGCACTTTATTGATGATCGAGAATAGACTGATGGGGCAGTAATTGGCCATGTTGGATTTGTCCTGCTTTTTGTAGACAAGACATACCTGGGCAATTCTCCGCTTTCCACTGACATTGAAATATCTAACAAAAGACCCTTGTAATGTCACCTCCTGCTATTCTTTCCCTAACAGGCATTAACTGCGGGATTGATGGTACTACTCGCGGAGAGAGATCACGTCTCACGATTTCTGGTAATTATGATCAGACACTTAATGTAACTTTTCTTCAACTTGCATCAGGAATGGTTCCCGTACCAATAATTCTAGGAAGCATTCTGCACAGAAACCCTTCTCAGCATAATAGCTTCCCTACTGAGGGGAACTCAGGGAGCCAGCACAGCCACAATGGGCTGAATGGCCTATTTCTGTGCTCTGAGATTCTATGAAAGTGAAATGCTGTCAGTAAATATAGTGAGCTCTTCATCCTTAGAAACCTGGAGTTGAGTTTGATGAGACTGTGTAGGTGGGGGGAATCGAAAAGAGAGTCAGGTTGGATGAATGGTACTCAAGGGTTGAGGGAGTACTGGGAGTGGTGTGGGAGGTAGGAATGGCGGAGAGTTTGGGGAAAAGAGGTAGAGGAGATGCTGAGGAGACAGGGTGGGGTGAGTGAGGGGTGAGGGGAGATTGGGGAGATGGGTTGGGGAGGGAGTAGTGGGAATAGGGGCTGGGAAGGGGGTTGGGGGAAATGGGGGGGCGGGGACAGAGGTGCTGGGGAATGGGGCATGTGGGGGTTGGGGGGTGATGCAGAGAAGTGGGAGGGGGAGGGGTTGAGGAGGGTTTGGGTAAAGGGGGAAGGGGGGGTGGGTGATGGGGAGGGTGTGGGGAATCAGGTGAGGGGCTGGGAGAGGGAGGAGGGTAAGGGAGCGGGAATGGGGTGAGGAGTTGGGACAGGGTGCTGGGTGTGTGTGGTGGGAGCAGTGGGGGGATGGTGGGAAAGGGTAGGGGGCTAGGAGGAGTGGGGCGAGGGGGCGGTGGGAGTGGGGAAGTTACACAGGCAGGCGTTTCTGTGTGATTAATGGAGTTGCTCCCATTTCCATTCACAGCGAGAAGTTGGGTTTATCTTGGCCATTGTGAATCTCATGGCCTCACCCCTACAATTCGGCATTGCCCTGGCTGCCATCCTGATTGGTCCATCCTGCTACTACACCTTGGCAGGTGTTTCGGGCACAGGATACCTGGGATTTGTCGTCCAATTTCCATATCGTTACACCCTCCCCACCATCTGCACGGACCCCCCGCTTTATGAGTATTACCACCTGGTTCTACAGCTCATCAGCCTGACGGTCAGTGTCGTTATGTTCACCCTGTCTCTGGCCTTCTGTATCAGGCTTGCAGTGAGGTTCAACACAACAGGAGCTCTAACCGTACGTACTGTGGATTTTACCCCAACCCCTTCAGTCAAGAGGCAGCAACCTTGGTTGGAAAGAGTAAAAGGAGAAGACGAGGTAGATTGAGGAGCTTGGCTTCAGAGAGCCTCCCTATGTAGGGAAGATAGAGAGGGAAAGAACCTACATTTATATCGCACCAGTCACACCCTCAGGGTGTCTCAAAGTGCTCTACAGCCAATGAGATGCAGTCACTGCTGTCATGTTGGAAACACAGAGGCCAATTGGCGCACAGCAAGCTCCCACCAACAGCAACGTGATGATGACCAGATCGGCACGGTGGGTGTACCCACACCTCGGGGGCCGCAGCGGTTCAAGAAGGCGGCTCACCACCCACCTTCTCAAGGGGCAACAAGGGAGGGGTAAAAATGCTGGGCCCAGCCAGAGAAGCCCATATCCCGGTGAGAAGAATAAGATCAAAGGTCGTCTGTTTTTATGCTGCCGATTGATGGATAAACATTGGCTGTTCTTCGAGAGAACGGAGCGGGATTTTATGAGGTCCACTCGAGGGGACAGGTTTTCAGAGGGGCCACCTTTCAGTTCAGATGTTAAAGCGAGTTTCGCACCAGCGTCCAGGGTACTAACCTTTAACACTGGGAGACTCCGGGACTAGCCTGGGAAAGTTGGGGAACCCCTGTCTGATCCGCACTTGCTCCCCTTCCTTTCTGTTGAAGTCCGTTGCTGAGGTGTATATGAAGGAAAGGGGACTAAGATCTTACACATGCCCCTGCGAGGGTGAGAGATGAGAGATGGGCCCCTGTGGAGGTATAAAACCTGGATAATCCTGGGTAAGGCCATGGGGCTGGTGGGTAATGGGGTGGGGGTCAGGGGGGAGAACTTCTGATGAAACATTGCCAGCAACACAGGCATGAACCTGAAACCATTTCATAGGCTTCAAGAAAAGTGGGGTAAGTAGAGGATGAGCAAAGGGACATAGACTAGGCTTGAGGGTAGAGGATTAAGAGCTGATCTAATGGAGCTGTTTAAGCTGATGAAAGGAGTTGATAGGATCAACAGAGAGAAAATATTCCCTCCGGTGGGGGGAGTGAGGCGGGGGTGGGGGGTGCACTTGGAGGGTGGGGGGGGTGGTCCAGAGTAAAGGGGCAAGAACCTTAAAATTCGGGCCAGCTCCTTCAGGGGGGGCGATGTCAGGAATCACTTCTTCCCGCTTTTTTTGGGGGGAGGGGAAATCTGGAACTCTCGCCCCCCGCCCCCCACAAAGAGCTGCTGAAGGCTGAGGGTTCAATTTAACATTTCAAAAACTGAGATCGCTGGATTCTCATCGAGTAAGGGAGTTAACGGAAAGGAGATACCGGTCGACTCCACCGCGATCCGATTGAATGATAGAACAGACTGAAGGGGCCGAATGGCCCCCCTCCCTCCTGTTCCTATATTCTGAGGCTCTCGATATCAAAGAGTCAGGAACCGGCCGGAGAGTTAAACAAGAACCTGGGTCTGTTTTTTTGAACAGAAATGGGGCAGTTGTAGCTCCGCCAGTGGCTTCAAAGGGAAAAGCAGATCACGACACGGAGAATGTTTTTGGAATAAAGAGGAATCTGAGAATCGGAGTGAGAGGAATACAAAAAAGAGAAGAACATGTCAAAATTCCCAGTTCAAACAGATGTGCCACTGAGCGCGTCCACTGCACTGATATTAAATAACAGCCCTTCAGTGAGTGTCAGAGGGAAAACTTAATATATATAAATATACACAATGCTTCATTTAATATTGTTCAAATACATTAATCAAACCCCTTCACGCTCTCCCCTTTAAAGTCAGTCATACCGAGCTCCGGGATTTAATTCTGACCTGGGTCCGAAGTGTGAGGCTGCCTGAGAGTCGGACTGGACTGTGATGCTCCTGCAGTCGAATTGCTCACAACACCTGCTTGCCCTGGGCCGTCTGGGGAGAGTTGCTGGAGGGTGGGTGTGTGTTGCTGCACACCCACACCATGAGGGCCATAAGGCATAGGAGCAGACATTAGGCCATTCGGCCCATCGAGTCTGCTCCGCCATTCAATCTGGGCCGATAAGTTTCTCAACCCCATTCTCCCGCCTTCTCCCCGTAACCTTTGATCCCCCTTACCCATCAAGAACCTATCTATCTCGGTCTTAAGTACACATCACCCTCCCCCAAACCCGCGCCCCCAACTTTGTGTCAGGAAGGCAGTTATAGATCCTGTAATATGATCTCAGTTGCGATCAGCTGGCGACTGTACTATGAAAGGCAAAAAAACTTACATTTCTATAGCACCTTTCACAACCTCAGGGCATTCCAAAGTGCTTTACAACCAATGAAGTACTTTTTTTGAAGTGTAGTCACTGTGGTAATGTAGAAACACAGCAAGATCCCACAAACGGCAACATGATAACAATCTGATTATGTTTTTTGGGATGTTGGTTGAGGGATACACATAGGCCAAGACACCATAGATAATGTCCCTTATTCAAGATAGTGTCCGTGAGGGCAGGTAGGCCCTTGGTTTAATGTTTCATTCAAAAGACAGCACCCCTGTCAGTGCAGCACCCCTGAGAGCGCAGCACCCCTGACAGTGCAGCACCCCTGACAGTGCCGCACCTCTGACAGTGCCGCACCCCTGACAGTGCAGCACCCCTGACAGTGCAGCACCCCTGACAGTGCAGCACCTCTGTCAGTGCAGCACCCCCGACAGTGCAGCACCTCTGTCAGTGCAGCACCCCTGACAGTGCAGCACCCCCGACAGTGCAGCACCCCCGACAGTGCAGCACCTCTGTCAGTGCAGCACCCCCGACAGTGCAGCACCCCTGACAGTGCAGCACCTCTGACAGTGCAGCACCCCTGACAGTGCAGCACCTCTGACAGTGCAGCACCTCTGACAGTGCAGCACCCCTGACAGTGCAGCACCCCCGACAGTGCAGCACCCCCGACAGTGCGGCACCCCTGACAGTGCAGCACCCCTGACAGTGCAGCACCTCTGACAGTGCAGCACCCCTGACAGTGCAGCACCTCTGTCAGCGCAGCACCTCTGGCAGTGCAGCACCCCCGACAGTGCAGCACCCCTGACAGTGCAGCACCCCCGACAGTGCAGCACCCCTGACAGTGCAGCACCCCCGACAGTGCAGCACCCCCGACAGTGCGGCACCCCTGACAGTGCAGCACCCCCGACAGTGCAGCACCCCTGACAGTGCAGCGCATCTGGATTACGTGCTGGTCGCTGGAGTGGGGCTCTGAACCCACAGCCCCTCCACCTCACCGGTTCCCCACTCAGGCACAGCTGGCACCATGATTTAGCTTCTGGTGACAGGGATGCTACCTCTCAGTAACTGTCACTGGTTAACAGTCAGGACCAGCTCCATTGTTGACCTGCTCTGTACTTGCCACATATCACCGAGAGCAGATAGAACAGGCCAACCCTGACGGGCTAACTCCCCCCACAGCCCTCGACCCTCTGTAACTCAGCCACTCGCTGCATAAAAACCCACTGAACCATTGCAGGAAAGGAATCCACTCAATTCTTTCTCTCCTTCTTTGCAGGGTCAGCAGTGGAGATGGTAAACATTCCTCATCCCCGTCTTACAGCCTCCGGGCAAGCTGCTGAAGGATTGTGAGTGGAAACAGGGACTGTTAACTAGTCACGGAGGCTGTTACCGCCTGACGCCTCCCTCCCTCTGCCTGGCTGTCGGAGAGACGCGCATTTCGATCGAGACTTTCACAATCACCGGACATCCTAAAACATTTTACAGGAGCCAACCGAGCACGCTTTGAAATGTAGCCACTGCTGTCGTAATGTAAAGGAAACATGGCAGCCCATCGGTGCACAGCAAGATCCCACAAACCGTAACGATGCCGGTTGATTGAGGGGTAAAAGTTGGCCAGGACACCACAGTGGGGGAAACTCCCCTGCTCTCCTGTGAAGGAACGCCCTGTGGGATCCTTGATATCCACCCTGACAGGGCCGGAATTTAACGCTTATTCTGAAAGACGGCACCTCCGGCAGTGCAGCACTCCTTCACCGGGGGCATCAGCCTGGATTCTGTGCTTCAGGTCTCCAAAGGGGGGAGGTGGGGGGGAGGGTGGCTTGAACCCCAAACCTTTCGGGCTCAGAAGTAAGAGCACCACCAGTTTGTGGTTTGTTCCATAGCTGCTTCTGCATCCCACGCTGTCTGCTTACATCGGCCTGGTGTGTTCTCCTAATGCTGCCCTCTCCGATTCGAGAGGCAGCTGGTCAATGTCCCGAAAGGGCTTGACAGCAATGTGTATTCAGATGGTGCATTTAAACTCAGTAAAAACATCCCAGGGTGCTTCCCAGATGGATAATGGAACAAAATTTGACACTAGGCCAAATAAGGAAATACTGGAAATGAGCCGCAAAATACTGCGGATACTGGGAATCCGAAATAAAAAGCAGGAAGTACGAATGTGCAGACGAACACGTGAATGAGGAGCAGGAGTAGGCCATTCGGCCCCTCGGGCCTGCTCCCCCATTCAGCAAGATCACAGCTGATCTGAGTGTAACCTCAACCCCACATTCCTGCCCATCCACCCCCCCCCGATAACCTCTCACCCCCCCCGACAACCTCTCACCCCCCCCGACAACCTCTCACCCCCCTCCCTTGTTAATCAGGAATCTCTCCAGATCTGCCTTCAAAATATTCAAAGACAAGTGGAAAACTTCTCAGCGTTGGCGGGGAGAGAAATAGAGTTAATATTTCAGCTCAATGACCTTTCCACTGAACCGTATCTCTCTCCACAGACGCTGCCTCTCAATGGTTTTCTATATCTTTACTATCCATTGGAGATATTAGGTCAGGTGACTAAAGCTCGGTCAACGAGGTAGGTTTTAAGCAGGAAAGTGAGGTAGAGAGGCAGGGAGGTGTGGGGAGAGGATTCCAGAATTTGGGGTCAAGGTTATTGAAGAACCAGCCTCCAATAGTGGAGCAATTAAAATTGGGGATGTGCAAGAGGCTATAGAAACATAGAAACTAGGAGCAGGAGTAGGCCATTCGGCCCTTCGAGCCTGCTCCACCATTCATTATGATCATAGCTGATCATCCAACTCAATAGCCTGCTCCCGCTTTCTCCCCATACCCTTTCATCCCTTTCGCCCCAAGATCTATATCTAACTCCTTCTTGAAAACATACAATGTTTTGGCCACAACTACTTTCTGTGGTAGAGAATCCCACAGGCTCACCACTCTCTGGGTGAAGAAATTTCTCCTCATCTCAGTCCTAAATGGTCTACCCCAAATCCTCAGACTGTGGCCTCTGGTTCTGGACTCCCCCACCATCAAGAACATCCTTCCTGCATCTACCCTGTCTAGTCCTGTTAGAATTTTATAGGTTTCTATGAGATCCCCCCTCATTCTTCTGAACTCCAGTAAATATAATCCTAACCGACTCAATCTCGTCTTATATGTCAGTGCCGCCATCTCAGGAATCAGTCTGGTAAACCTTCGCTGCACTCCCTCTATAGCAAGAACATCCTTCCTCAGATAAGGAGACCAAAACTGCACACACTATTTCAGATGTGGTCTCACCAAGGCCCTGTATAATTGCAGCAAGACATCCCTGTTCCTGTACTCGAATCCTCTCGCTATGAAGACCAACATACCATTTGCCTTCTTTACCGCCTGCTGCACCTGCATGCTTACCTTCAGCGACTGGTGTACAAGGACACCCAGGTCTCATTGCACATTCCCCTCTCTCAATTTGTAGCCATTCAGATAATAATCTGCCTTCCTGTTTTTGCTACCAAAGTGAATAACCTCACATTTATCCACATTATACTGCATCTGCCATGCATTTGCCCACTCACTCAGCTTGTCCAAATCACCCTGAAGCCTCTCTGCATCCTCCTCACAGCTCACCCTCCCACCCAGCTTTGTGTCATCTGCAAATTTGGAGATATTACATTGGTGACTTGGCGTGAGGCCAGAATTAGAGGAGTGCAGAGATCACAGAGGATCTGGCTTTTATTGCAAGGGGATTGGAGTACAAGAATAAAGAAGTCTTGCTACAGCTGTACAGGGTTTTGGGTTTTGTCTGCAGTTTTGGTCTCCACATTTAAGAAAGGATATACTTGCATTACAAGCGGTACAGTGAAGGTTCACTAATTTGGTCCCTGGAACGAGGGGGTTGTCCTATGATGAGAGGCTGAGTAAATCGGGTTTATATTCCCTGGAATTTAGGAGAATGGGAAACGGTCTCATTGAAATCTACAAAATTCCAAACAGGTTTGACAGGGTGGACGCTGAGGGATTGTTTCCACTGGTCGGGGTATCTAAAACACGGGGGCACAGTCTCAGGATAAGGGGCCGATCATTTAGGACTGAGATGGGGCGAAATGATTTTACTCGAGAGGTTGTGAATCTTTGGAATTCTCTGTCCCAAGAGGGTTGCGGATGCTCCATTGTTGAGCACATTTAAGGCCAGGATAGACAGATTTTTTGGTCTCTCGGGGGATTGAGGGATATGGGGAGTGGGCAGGAAAGTGGAGTTGAAGCCCAAGATCAGACATGATGGGATTGAATGGTGGAGCAGACTCGATGGGTGATACGGTCTACACCTGCTGCTGTTTCCTGGGTTCCTGAATTCTTGTGATTATAGGGCAAGAGAAGGTTAGAGTGATAGGGAGGGGGAGAGAGAATGGAGGGATTTTAAACAGGGATGAGAATTTTAAAATCGAGGCACTGCTGGACTGAGAGCTGAGGGAGGTCAGTGAGCACAGGGAGAGATGGGTGAATGAGACTCGGGGTGAGTTTGGGTACGGGCAGCAGAGCTATGGATGAGCTCAATTAGTGATTTAGGAAGCGGGAACATCGTCTCTGCTCTTTGGTTTGCAAAGTAGCTGGAGGCCAAGCGGGAAGAATCGACAAGAAAAATATGGACAATTAAAAATGAGGAAATCAAGAGGGATTGTTCAATGGAAGGGACTGGAGGCTGCAGTACCTCCCACACTCCAGGCAGTGATAGTGCTGAGAGAAACATTTTGGTGTGGCCAAGGGCATCACCCGCAGCCCATTTCTGGTATTGCAAGTGTTAGGAGGACAATTTCGCAAAGTTCGAGGTACATTTTCAACTTGTTGCCTGGGCATTGAATGGGATTTCAGGAAAATTGGGTGATTTCTATAATGGGTGACGGATCCCTGGGTTGAAAATCGAACCCATTGCGCCTGCACAGCACCTTATCACAACCTCAGGAAACCCCAAAGCTTCAGTGAATTATTTTTGAAACCCTGTACCTGTTTGGCAAATTGTGTTTTAAATTTATTCTCAGGGTGTGGGCGTCGCTGGCTGGGCCCAGCATTCATTGCCCATCCCTAATTGCCCCTTGAGAAGGTGGTGGTGAGCTGCCTTCTTGAGCCGCTGCAGTCCATGTGGTGTAGGTACACCCACAGTGCTGTTAGGGAGGGAGTTCCAGGGGTTTGACCCAGCGAACTCCCAAATAGGACATGAGACAAAAAAAAACAGTTAAATGTAACGTTTTAAAGTTGCTGGTTGAGGTCGAGAAAGGAATTGGCCATCAGATTGTTTACGTTCACCTTGAACTGACCGGTGGGATCTCAGTTGAGGGTTTCTGCAACAGAATAGCAGCACAGAAACAGGCCATTCGGCCCATCTGGCCTGTGCTTGTCTTCATGCTCCATACGAGCCTCCTCCCATCCATCTCCATCTCACCCCATCAACATATCCTTCTGTTCCTTTCTCCCTCACGTGTTTATCCAGCTTCCCCTTAAAAACATCTGTACTATTCACCTCCACCACCCCCTGTGGGAGTGAGTTCCACATTCTCCCCACTCTCTCTGGGTAAAGAAGTTTCTCCTAGAATTCCCCATTGGATTTATTAGTGCCTATCTCATACTTGTGGCCTCTGGTTCTGGTCTCCCGACATCTTCTCTACATTTACCCGGCCGACCCCCCTGACATAATTGTGAAGGTCTCGATCAGGTCACCCCTTGGCCTTCCCTTTTCTAGAGGGAAGTGTCCCAACCTGTTCAGTCTCTCCTGATCTCTCAGTCCTGCTACCACAGAACCATAGAGAAGTTACAGCACAAGAGGAGGCCATTCGGCCCATCTTGTCCATGCCAGCCCGAGGACACCCAGGTGCCCTTTCTAATCCCACCTTCCTGCACCTGGCCCATAGCCCTGCAGCTTACAGCACTTAAGGTGCAGATCCAGGTACTTTTTAAAAGAGTTTAGAGTTTCTGCCTCTACCACCAACTTGGGCAGTGAATTCCAGACACCCACTACCCTCTGCGTAAAAAAGTTCTTCCTCAGGGCCCCCCTACACCTTCTGCCACTTATCTTGAATCTATGTCCCCTGGTTCTAGAATTCTCCACCAAGGGAAACAATTTTATCCTGTCCACTCTATCTATTCCCCTCATAATTTTGTACACCTCAATCAAGTCACCTCTCAGCCTTCTTTGTTCTAAGGAGAATAACCCCAACCTATCCAGTCTCTCCTCGTAGCTACACTTTTCTAACCCTGGCAACATCCTTGTAAACCTCCTCTGCACTCTCTCCAGAGCTATTACGTCCTTCCTGCTATCATCCCTGTGAATATTTTTTTTTGTATCTTCTCCAGTAGGCGTGTCTATATATTTTGATAATGTGGAGAGGTGCCGTCCCTGACATTGCTGCACCACCGTGGGGCTCATGCCCATGAGTGGGTCACAAGGGGTTTGACAACGTTACCACTTGACCCCGGGTAAGCCTCAAATAATTAGGGTTGGCAACTCTGGCTGGACCGATTCCGGGAGGTTTCATCTCGTGACTTTCTGCCCAGTTAAATATCTTCAATATTTTTTATAACCGATAAATAAAAGAAATTTCAAACAGATTGAAGAAGACATTGATTTTTTTTCCCCTGGGTTTTTGCCGTCTCTCGGTGCAGGGAATTTATCTTTAAATCCTGGAGGGTTGGCAACCCCTTTCCTCAGTCCGTTCGGACATTTTGTGGTCAAAATGAACAAAAGAAATTACGGGAAACGTAAACACATCAAAAGGTCAGAATAAAACGTCTGCTAAACGTGGTTTTGTTGTTTGGTGAAAGCAACTCGGTGAAGACGAGGCTAAAGCAAACTTCTGTGGATGGGGGAGTAGTTCTGGTGAAGGGTCATTCGGACTCCAAACGTTGACTGTGCTCCTCTCCGCAGAGGCTGCCAGACCTGCTGAGTTTTTCCAGCTTTGTTGTTTGTGTTTGTTTCAGTGAATGCGGGGATTGAGGCCACTCGGCCCTTCGAGAGCCTGTTCTGCTATTCAACAGGTCGCGGCTGATCCCTACCTCATCTTCATTGGCTGCCTTCAGCTCCCGATCTCTTGATACCTTTCCCAACAAAAATCTGTCAATCTCAGTCTTGAAAGCTTCCAATTGTCACCCCCCCTCTCTCCACCACCCCCCCCCCACGCCCACCCCTGTCTCAACAGCCTTCTGTGGGGGTGTGGGTGGGGGGGAAGGGTTCCAGATTCCCCTTTGTGTGAGCAAGTGCTTCCTGACATCGCCCCTTAATGGACTGGCTCGAATGTTAAAGTTTGACCCCCTTGTCCTGGTCTCACTCACCCCCCACAGCAGAAGAAATAGTCTCCGTATCCATCCGATCAAATCCGGGAACAATTTCGGACACCTCAGGGGCTCTCACCTCAATCCTCGAAGGGAACGAACGCCTTTTAATTAGATCACGGCTGATCTGTCTCTCGCCTCCACCTCCCTACCTCAGGACGTTAGAAGCCCTGACCCAGTAAAAATCTCAGGCTTCAGGTTATTAACTAGGCCTCAGTGTCAGCTGCTTGGCGTGAGGCAGAGCTCCACACGTCCATGTGCGAAGACGCTTAGCTGAATTTCAAAGTGGGGGGGGAACGGAGGGGGAGGGGAAGGGGAGAGGGTGAGGCGAAAGAGGGGAGGTGGCACGGGGATCGGGGGAGGGAGACGGAGGGAGGTGAGGCTGAGGAGGAGGGGGAGTTGAGCAGGAGGAAGGTGGAGGTGGAGGGAGGTGGGGGTGGTGAGGGGGAGGAGAATGGAGAGACAGGGAAGGGGGAGGGAGGGGTGGGAGAGCGAGATGGAAGGGGGAATGTGTAAGGCTGAGGGGAAGGGGTGAGAGGGAGGGAGATGGAGAGGGAGAGGGGAAGGGAATTGGAGGGGGAGGGTGCAAGGCTGAGGGGAGTGGTGCAGAGGAGGGAGATGGAGGGGGAGGGTGCGAGGCTGAGGGGAGTGGTGAGGAGGAGGGAGGTGGAGGGGGAGGGTGCGAGGCTGAGGGAGGATGGTGAGGAGGAGGGAGATGGAGAGAGGGGGAGAAGAACAATGAGGGAGGGCCCTGTTGGATTTACAGAGAGGCAAGGGGGCAGGAGGGACACAGATCAGAGGGTGAACGAGAGAGAGAGGGAGGAATCCCAGAACAGAGCCAAGAGGAGAGGAAAAGGGCTGAGAGTCCAGTGAGCAGATGTACAGGGTTTGAAAAACAGTTGGGATGTTGGCTTGAAGACTTTGCTTGTTAATAACAGGTTAGAGCGGGAGAATATTTCTGGTACATTCTTTGGCCGGTTTTCAAGTGCAGTTTGGCTGCATCGGACATTGTGTTGGTTTAGGGGAAGGTTTGTGGAGTCTGTAATGAGAGGCCTGACTGTGTGCGAGTTACCCGAATACGATCCCAAAATCCCGGCATCCTCTCCGTGGAATATTGATCACCCGTCATGATAAACGGAACCGGTGATTATCTCTCCTCCTTTATGGACCCTCCCCCTCCAGTTATGTTGCCGGGCGGGAAACTCGCTAACTATAAATCGCTTCAAGCAAGTTGACCAATCAGAGTCCGGTCAGTGCTTTGTTACCGCGGTGCGAGGGCCAATCATAAATTCAGTGAGCGGGCAGCGGAGGCTTCATAGACAATCCTTCACCTTTTCCCCACTCCCCCTCTTCCCGTTCCCCCTCTCTCCCTCTCTCTAACCCATTATCTTTCTCCCCTTTCCACTCTCTATGTCTCTGTCTCTCTCTCACTTTGCCCACTCTCTTTCTCTCTATCCCTCTTTCGAAGTCACTGCCTCTGTCTTTCTCTCTCTCTCTGGTTCCCTCTGATCCTGTCTTTCTCTCTCTCTCTCTGTCTCTCTCTGTCTCAACCCAGGAGTCTGGTTCTTGTCAACATACAGTTTCCTAACTAACCCTATCTTTCTATCTATTAGCCTCTCTTGCTCTCTCTCTCTATTCCTGTCTCTTTCTCCTCCACTGCCTCTCTTTCTGTCTCTCTATCCGAGATGGTGACTCTGCAGCTTCCAGCTGGCCTCCAGCACCTCATCCAGGGGCCCCATTTCTCACAGGCTATCTGACTGTGGGGTGCATCACACCAGTCCTCGCCTCAGCAGCAGAAGGGATGTCCAGCAGGGGTTTCACTGCCCAGAGATCAGCCACAGTAAAAACCAGGGTCTGGATTTTCCCCAGCACTTTGGGGACAGGCTGGGGGTGGGGGCGGGATGGCGTGAGAAGGCAGAGGGTTGGCACGCCTGTCACCCTCCTGTAGGGATGCCATCTTGCCAGGGGTGGTAAAGATGTCTGACGGCCCTGGCACCCAAAGCCCAATGGAGCCACTTCAGTGCCTAATAAAGGGCCCCTTCCCACCTCCACAGGCAGCAGATAGGCCACTGCCTCCACTGGAGGCCCCCACCACATCAGCACTGGCTGCCCCCACAGCAATGACGACACCGCCCGCCATCGCCAACCAAGCCCCCTGCCCCCTATCCTTCCCTGGGACCATTTGACTGGCTCCAAGACCCACCTACCCAGGAGGACACTGTTCCGCCATTGCGTCCGCTTCAGTCCCAGCCACTCCTCCGGGTGGCGCTGCTGAGCTCCCCACCCTCTGATTGGGCGGGCAGCTCTTGAGGGTGGCGGGGGAGGGGACGGGCGGCCATGCTTAATATGGACGTTATTAAGCCCTGGAGGCTCCAATTTAATTGGCTGTCCCCCCCGATCACTGAAGGGAGTTTGTCCTCACCACTCCCCCCACCCACTACCCACCGCATTTCAGACTGAGGACCTCTGAAATCTGCCCCATCCAGTTTGCCCCCTCCCTAGCCTCGAGATGCAGATTGCCCCCTTATGGCCACCCAATGAGGGTCAGCCCATCGTTAAACATGTGTCCCCCCCACCCAGGACCGGCCCAGCACAATGGGGGTACTATGAGGTGAACTGATGAGCTCCGAGTTACCTGGCCCTTCCTTGGCTTGAAACAGGAGAAGTATTAACTCCCGGCTCTAACCCCACGCTCACAAACTCCTGCCCAAACACAGCGGGAATCGCTAGGCAGCTGGTAGGCAGGCCCAGGATTTGGAGCATCAGCAACTCACAGTAAGGGCCCCCTGGCCAAGCACTCCCTTCACACACACACCCCCCCAGTGCTAAGGTTAGTCTGTCAGATGGTCTCAGCTGTTTGATAGGGGAGGGGGAGGCTCAGAGCAGGTGAGGCCTGAGGATCCCAGGCAAACGCCCATCACACACAAGCACATAGACCCTTCAAATAACTAAGCCTTGCTGGGCCTGTTCCAGCCCTGGATCCATTTCCCCACAGGGTCTGCTCTGCCAAGGAACCTGCAAACTCTAACCCCCCAGGCCTGACTTCAGATTGCAGTGAGCCCCTGATGGTGTATCGGAGCCAATCAGCACATTTAAACATAGTCCCCATACAGCTTCATACCTCAAAGTGCAAATTACAGTCTGCAGGGTCAGGACAGGACTGAACCTATAGTATAGCATTGACCAAACCAACTGGACCAATGATATTGACCAAACCAACTGGACCAATGATATTGACCATACCAACTGGACCAATGATATTGACCATACCAACTGGGCCAATGATATTGACCAAACCAACTGGACCAATGATATTGACCATACCAACTGGACCAATGATATTGACCAAACCAACTGAACCAATGATATTGACCAAACCAACTGGACCAATGATATTGACTGTACAAATTGGGCCAATGGCATTGACTGTATCAGCTGGACCAGTAGCACTGACCATACCAACTGTACCAATGACATTAACCATATCATTTGGACTAATGGCATCAATGGGGGGAGCATCAACTGCAACAATATTTCAGTCATTCCAGACACTTGGAAACAGGACCCACATTGCGGATCGTCTGTCAGTGACGTCTGTGGGTGGCATCGAACGCTTGGGATAACAGTCAGTCCAACAGTACGGTGGCCAGTCCCTGTTGGGGAGTTGAATATTGTTAGAAACACAGATGAGGAAGCATGCTCCACTATCACCAGTGAAACAGGGCCCATAAACAGCAGGGCAGAGCTGCAAGTTAGTAAAATGTCCCAAGCCATTTTGCATGCGCATTATCACAATAGCAAGATCAGACATTGAGTCACATAAGGAGATAATGGGACAGGTGACCAAAGAGGTCAGTTTTAAGGAGCGAAAGAGAAATCAGGAAACTACAGGCCAGTTAGCTCAGCATCAGTCATTGGGAATACGGTTTTATGAAAGGGAAATTTGACAAATCTATTGGAGTTCTTTGAGGGTGTAACAAACAGGGTGGATAAAGGGGAACCAGTAGATGTAGTGTATTTAGATTTCCAAAAGGCATTTGGTGAAGTGCCACTGAAAGATTACTCCACGAGATGAGAGCTCATGGAGTTGCGGTAATATATAAGCAATGCCCAATTAACAGGGAACAGACACTTGGGATAAATGGGTCACTTTCAGGATGGCAAACTGTACATTGCCACAGGGATCAGTGCTGGGGCCTCAGCTATTTATGATCTATGTTAATGACTTGGGTGAAGGAACAAAGTGTAATGCATCCAAGTTTGCTGAAGGATACACAGCGAAGGGGGACAGGAAACTGTGAGGAGGACACAAATTTGGGCTGAATTTTTTGTCGACATCGGGACCCCAGCACTGGGCCTGGATGGGGGTTCTTAAGCCTCCCCTGTTGTCAACTCACCTGCCAGTGCAACCTTCCTCCCCACACAGCCTCCTAATTACCCGCCCCCACACTTACCATGATAATGGGGAGATGATGGTGTGGTGGTAATGCTACCACACTGGTGATGCAGAGGCCCAGGTGAATGGTCTGCAGGAGACATGGGTTCCAATCCCATCACAGTAGCTGGTGGAACTTGAATTCAGTCAATAACAGGAAAAAATTCCGAATTGAAAGCCAGTCTCAGTGATGGTTAACATGAGACTGTTATTGATTGTTGTAAAAACCCATCTGGTTCACTAATGTCCTTTAGGGAAGGAAATCTGCCGTCCTTACCCGGTCTGGTCTACATGTGACTCCAGACCCACAGCAACGTGGTTGACTCTTAACTGCTCCTCTGAAATGGCCTAGCAAGCCCCTCAGCTCAAGAGAAATTAGGGATGGGCAGCAAATGCTGGCCTGGCCAGCGAAACCCACAGCCCATGAAAGGACTTAGAAGAAAGCTAAGGATGATGGCTGGGCTCTTGAGACTTCCAGCCCTATCGGAGAGTCCACAGGGATGTTGGACTGGCAGTCCCACTGGGAGAGGTGAGCAGGGATGAGGCAGCTGAGCCTCCACATGGAGGCTCCCTGGGTAAAAATGAATCAACTAAAGAGGCTTGAAGCCTGAAGAATCAGCGGGGAAGTCCCTCCACAGGAGTCTTTCACCCCCACAGACCCTCTATTGAGCCTCTGGCTCCAATGGCGGTGAAACTCTTGGGACAGAAACAGTTATATATTCAGCCAGAGACATACTAAATTAGAACTGCACGAGCTGTTAAACATGGATCCTTTACTATCTCTTCCTAGTAGACTCCCTCTGCTGGTACATGTGTGTACGGTAGTCTCAAGTGGACAAAATGCACAATGCAATTTTCAATACGGTACAATGGCCCCCTGGCCTGGCGCCAGGAGGTCACCTTAATTGAGCTGAGGGGGGGGTGGAGGTCACTCCAACATTGATTAAATACCATCACTGTTGCAAAATGGCTGCTAAATGGGGACTTAGTTGGACTAACTTACTGCCTGATTCCATGGAGTGGGCAGATAGCCCAGTTTCCAGCCGGGAAACTCCACCTGAGGTGGGAATGCAGGTGGATTCCCGACACAGCTCTTCCTCCCCATTTCTCCCCAATTTCCCAGAAAACTACCCCTTCCACCCCTCAGCCCCACCCCCCTCAGCCCCACCCCCCTCAGCCCCACCGCCTCCAGCCCCCATCCTCAAGGGGCTGAGAAAATCCAGCCCAAAGAGTCCGCAGACGGACCTCGCCAAGTGAAGTGAGTGGGGAGGAGAAAATGGAGGATAATAGGACCAAAAGACATAGGAGCAGAAATTAGGCCATTCGGCCCATCGAGTCTGCTCCGCCATTCAATCATGGCTGATAAGTTTCTCAACCCATGTGGCAAAATGTGGGGTTATTCACACTGGCGGGAAGATTAGGAAAACTGAATATTTTTTAAATAATGAGAAACTATTAAATGTCAGTGTTCAGGGGGATTTGGGTGCCCTTGTACAATAAACACAGCAAGCGATTAGAAAAGTGAGCAGTATGATTAGAAAAGTGAGGATTACATAAGGGTAAGAACGTTTTGCTGCAATTGCAAAGGGCTTGGATGAGAGCATATCTCAAGCACAGAGTACAGTTTAGTGTTGTATCTAAGGAAGGATATCATTACCCTGGAGCAGGTACAACAAAGGTTCACTGGATTGATTCAGTTTAGAAGAACTAGCGATGAATTCTCGTTGAACCAGGTAAGATTCTTAGAAGGATTTGACAGGGTCGACGCGGAGAGGCTGATTCCCCCTGGCTGGAGGGTCTAGAATATGGGGGCACACTCTCAGGATAAGGGGTCAGCTACTCAGGACTGAGATGAGGAGAAATGTCATCACTCAGAGGGTTGTACATTTTTATATTTCTCCACTCAGGGAGCTGTGGATGCTCAATTGGTGCGTATAATCAAGACCGAGGTCAATGGCTGGGTTCTATGTGGAGGTAGTGGTTCCATGGTCCCCCAACCTTCCCCCCACTCACCCAGCTTCAAAGTCGGGTGCAGCTCGCCTCTGCTTGGACAGGTTATGCCAAGCCCATTGTACGGCCGTCAGGTAATAGTTGGTTCAGGGCGAGATTTCCGCACCCCCCCCACCCGCCCCACCCAACCCCCCGCAATCTGGGAGGAAGTCCCGCCTCTGAGAGCTGCCGGCCAATCCGATGGCCAGTAGCTTCTCCAGTCCCAGTAGCGCCACCGGGAGTGCTGGCCACCACTGGGGCTGCAGCTGACCCGCCACACCGAGGGGCCATGGAGTCAGGTTAGAAGGAGAGTGAGCAGGGAGCTTTCACCAGGTCCAGTCTAGCAGGCCGAGCTGAGGGTGGGGAGGGGTGGAAGACCAAGTTTGGGAGAGGCGGGGGTGGGGGGGGGGGGGGGGGGAACAAGCAGGGGGGGTGGGTGGGGAGAGTACTGTGTGGTGGGGAGCTTTCACTGGGCAAAGGGTGCCCAAAAAGGATGGACAACCCCCTCCCCTGAAAGAAAGGTGAAACCTGGTGACCTTGGCATTTGGCACTGGCACCACTAACGGCAGCAGGTGGGTGCTCTTCAATGGTCATTAATTGTCCACTGAAGGGCCTCGAGCAGGAAGGCCAACACCTACCCCAACATTGGTGGAACACCACTGGAGGTAGGCAAGCAATGGGCATGGCACTGCCCACCACAGTACCCAGTCTTAGCCCCCGCCACGGACCCCCACCCCCCCTCCCACAATGTCTACCTGCACCTTTTTGGGGTTGGGGCAGTTGGGATGTAAGATCCCACCAAATCGATTTCAGGATATTGAGAGGATCAAGGGATATGGGGATTGGAAGGAAGGCGGAGATTAGGGCAAAGAATCAGCCGTTATCTGATGGAATGACAGAGAAAATTCAAAAGGCCGGACGTCCTACTCCTTCCAGGCAGAGGTGGGAGGCGGAGAGGTTCAGACACAACCCTCCCAATGGCAGTGATGAAATTCAGGATGTGCAAGGGGCCTGAATTGAAGGAGTGGAGAGGTCTTGGAGTTTGGAGGGCTGGAGGAGATTACAGAGATAGGGTGGGGGGGATGGTGAGGTTCCATGGGCGGCTCTGAAGATGAGGGTGAGAATCCACAGCCAGTCAGGCTCCCAGAAAGCATCAGCCTGTGGTTTTTAGCACAATAGGTCAGGGAGGTTTCAGGCTCCAACCCCTAGCAACGATGAGGCGGCTAAACTCAGCCAAGACGGGGTCTCAATGGAGTCTGAGGCCAGGTCTTCCACCATTAAACTCTAACCAGATGTGTGGGTGGTGAGTCAGGACATCAGGCTAGACTCCTCCCACACTGGCTGTCTAGACTCGCACAGGCATGGAGAATGTCAAAATGGGCAAAAGATCATTGTAGTTCACCGAGATTCAGCATTTTCTGGAAGAAACGAGTTTGGGCGGAGGGGGGGAGGGGTCGGTCGGGTGGTGGAGGTGAGGGGGACGAAAATATTTTTAGGTTAAAAAAAAAGTGTGGAACCTCGGCAGAACTCGGAGTTCTCCATCACATCATTATTTCTGTATTAGGTCCAAAAATAACAGGAGAAAGGCATTGCATTCCACTCCACAAAAATCTGTTCAACAAACACTTCCCAAAATGCTCTACTTTCCTCTCCGAGTAGCTCTATGAAAATTGCTAATCTTTTAACTTTGCTCACCGTGAAGACAGGCAAAAGACTCACTCTCGCGGCCGCCACCATCCCCCACACCAGGAAACTCAGCAAGACAACGTACCCCTGAGAGAGCCAAGCTCTGCCCAGGCTGTTCTGACCTGTGTTCCCAGGCCTCAGCTGAAGAGAGACTCAATGCCTGCGCGCTGACCAGTTTTGATCGATCTGTGTAACCCACGCTGTCCTTGAGACAATATGTGGAGCAGTTAACTCATTACCTGCAGTAAGTCACGGAATCAACCTGGTGAAACTAAATTTCAGGAGGCGGGGTGAGAGGGTCTGCCCTTGACATCCAGCATTTGACTGATTGTGGCATCAAGGAGCCCAGGAAAAACTGAAGCTACGGGGAACCTGGGAGAAAACTTTCCACTGGCTGAAGCTATACAGAGCACAAATAAAGATGCTGTGGTTGTCTCAGTCCCAGGACATCGCTGCAGGAGTTCCTCAGGGCAATACCCTAGGTCTTCTGCTGCTTCATCACTGACCTTCCCTCCATCTTAAGCTGAGAAGTGGAGATGCTTTTCCACTCGCATCTCCTCAGATACTGAAGCAGTCCGTGTACCCATGCAGAAAGACCTGGACAATATTCAAGTTGGGCTGTTATGTGGCAAGTAACATTCACGCCACACAAATGCCAGGTAATGACCATCTCCAACAAGAGAGAGTCCAACCACCTCCCCTTGACATTCAATGACATTACCATCACTGAATCCCCCACTATCCAATGTCCTGGGAGTTACCATTGACCAGAAACTGAACTGGACTAGCCATATAAATACTGTGGCTACAAGAGAAGCTCAGGAGTTGGGAATTTTGTGGTAAGCAAGAGTAACTCACTTCCTGACTCTCCAAAGCCTGTCCACCATCTACAAGGCACAAGTCAGGAGTGTGATGGAATACTCTCCACTTGCCTGGATGAGTGCAACTCCAACAACATTCAAGAAGTTTGACACCATCCAGGACAAAGCAGCCCACTTGATTGGCACCCCATCCACAAACATTCACTCCTCATATCTGATGCATAGTGGCAGCAGTGTGTACCATCTACTAGATGCACTGAAGGAACTCACCAAGGCTGCTTAGACAGCACCTTCCAAACCCACAACCTCTACCATCTAGAAGGACAAGGGCAGCAGACACATGGAAACACCACCACCTGGAAGTCCCCCTCCAAGTCATTCACCATCCTGACTTGGAAATATATCGGCTGTTCCTTCACTGTCGCTGGGTCAAAACACTGGAACTCCCTCCCTAACAGCACTGTGGGTGCACCTACACCACAGGGACTGCAGCGGTTCAAGAATGCGGCTCCTTCTCAAGGACAATTAGAGATGGGCAATAAATGCTGGCCTTGCCAGCGACACCCGCATCCCGGGAACAAATAAAAAAGTGGAATGGCTGACCCAAACTGGACTCCAGCCCAGTACAATGTTCACTCCTTAACAGCTTCAAGTCTACAAAACACGTCCAATTAATAACAGAGTTCCCAATGTCAATGCCAGTGACACCCACATCCGAAGAACAAATTTCTGCAAAAGTGTTCCTATTATTAATAAAATCCATCTATGGTCATATTCAATTAAAGGTTGAACTCTTAGTCCAACACAATATTCCGGCAATTGTAATTTTACATAAACCATGATGACAGTGTTCGAAGACCAAGTAACCCCAAATTAAATGTGTGCTGTTTACAAGGTTGCAGTCCATTGTGGGTCAACTCAGCCTCCTTCTGGCTCTCAGCCTTTTCACTCTGCATTTTTAACTGTCCTTGCTCTCTCCTATTCTGTAAGCTCACTTTATTAAGCAAACCCAGACCAGAAAGGCTTAGGGTTTGAGCCCAGTCCATGTTGAGTTTGCCAATCTCTGCTGAGGCTCGAATCCGACGTGTTGTAATGGTGCTCAACAGTGACAAGAGGAGGCCTTTCAGCCCCTCGAGCCTGTTCTGCCATTCAGTTAGGTCATTGGTGATCTGGATCTTAATTTCATTCATCCACCATGGCTCTGTGACCCTTAATAACCTTACCCAACAAAAAGTGCTCCATCCCAGCATTTGACATTTCTAATTGACCCACAAACTCAACAGCTTTTTTGGGGGAGTGAGTTCCAGATTTCCACTCCCCTTTGTGTGAAGGAGTGTTTCCGGACATCACTCCCTGGACGACCTGGCTCGAACTTTGAGGTTCTGCCCCCTTGTTCTGAACTGCCCCCACCAGAGGAAATAGTTTTTCTCTATCGACCCTATTAACTTCTTCAATCATCTTAAACATCAAAATTAGATCACCCCTTCATCTCCTGTGCCCAAGGGAATACAAGCCTCAACAATCCAAGACCCCTTTAGCTTCTATCGTTCCAGTGAATCTGGCTGCACTCCTTCCGAGGTCAACACATCCCTCCTGCGATGCCGTGTACAGAGCTGAACACCAAGATTCTGTACAACTATAGCATTACTTTCACCCCTTTGTGCTCCAGTCTCAGTGCCCCGGACAGAGAGAGGCTGAGGACACAGGGACCGCCCCCATTCCTGCCTCAGAGCCAGTCTGAGTTTGGGTCTAATTTGTAGAACCACCACCCTGTGATTGTGCTTCTTCCGCCTTCACTCAGACTCAAAGGGCCAAAAAGCCTACTTCTGCTCCTATTTCTTATGTCCTTATGCTCTCTCATTCAATAGTGACACGCCAGCCCTCGAATGGTGTAGAGAAGCGTTATCTGGGAGAGCAGGGCAGAATCATGGCCTGAAATCCTGCAGAGATTGGTTTTCTCAGTTATTAAAGTGGCTCCTTTACAATGAGGGTGAATGAAGCCACTGGTATTCCTGGGTTGGGTTTGTGGGAAATGCAAGATCTAGTCTAATGCTGATTTGACATCTGACCTGGGTGAATGGTATGTTAATTATATTGTTAAGATACAGAGGTGAAGGGCAACACGGTGTCACAGTGGTTAGCACTGCTGCCTCACAACTCTAGGGACCCGGGTCCGATCCTGACCTTGGGTGTCTGTCTATGTGGAGTGTGCACGTTCTCCCCATGTCAGGTTTCCGCTGGGTGCTCCAGTTTCCTCACACTGTCCAAAGATATACTGTTTAGGTGGATTGGCTACAGTAAATTGCCCTCCAGTGTGTGAGTGTGTGCCCTGTGATGGACTACAGTCCTGCCCTGGGTGCACCCCGCCTAGTGCCCGTTGCCTGTTAGGATAGGGGCTGACTCCCTGCGACCCTGGTTCTGGAAAAGTGAAGTGTGAGATACAGAGGTGAAGGGCATTGTTTAACTAACTACCTAGAGCATTTATAAAGAGAGACTGCTGGGTCATTAGGTAGGTAGAAAAGCTGCATTTTATGAATAAACCCATTACCAAGAAAAGTATTAGTTCCATACTTCATTAACGGGCTTGGGATTGGAATATGACCTGCCATTTTTGACCTCATCACTGTAGTCAATACCCTCTCTTCAGCATGCCCAGCTCAACATGCATTCATAAGCATGGGGATTCCCCCATCACTGCCATTTAAAGGATCATCCACCTGGAGAGTTAGTTGCTTATTACCTTCTACTGGCTCTTTCTGAGTTTATGGAGGTACTGAGTGTTTGGAGGAGTTGGTAATAGTTGAGGGATCGCAGCTGGAAGCTGACAAGGTATTGGTTACTAATCTGAGATCATCCCTTGCTCACAGACATGGGGGCTATGGTAGCAACACCTCAGCGGTCTGCAGCGTGAGAGGGAGAGGGAATAGAGACAGCAAAGAAAACAAGCTGCTCACAGATGGAGGAGGAGGAGTGGGAGAAGGACTCTCAGCAAGAGTCTGTAGCCACATTCTGGAAGTACCTTTCTTACCTCCAAATAAACCAGGCGCAGTGTGTTTGGCAGCTGAGCTTCACCAGCGAGGTGGTCACAAAACTCTGTTACCTCTTAGAACCAGACTTGCAACTTCAAAGCAGGGTGAGGATGGCACTGCCAGTGATCGTGAAGGTGATTGTGGCGCTCAATTTCTTTGCAAGCTAATCCTGCCAATCTGAAACAGGCAACCTGAGAAACACCTTGTAGTTCGCCATCTGGTGTATTCGGGAACTGACGGACACACTGTACACCAGGCAAGGGGACCCATTGTCTTTTCTCTAAACAGAGAGAAGCAGGAGGAGTGAGAATGAGGCGTCGCCAGGATAACAGGACCCCCTATGATTCAGAATAAAAAAGAAGCTTATTATCTAAACGGTGAGAGACTGCGAGCTCTGAGATGCAGAGGGATCTGCGTGTCCTAGTGCATGAATCGCCAAAGCTTAGCGTGCAGGTACAGCAGGTAATTTGGAAAGCTAATAAAATGTTATCATTTATTGCGAGCGAAATTGAATGCAATAGTAGGGAGGTTATGATTCAGTTATACAGGGCATTGGTGAGTCCACATCTGGAGTATTGGGTATTAGTCTCTTTATTTAAGGAAGGGTGTAAGTACATTGAAAGCAGTTCAGAGGATGTTTTCTATACTAATACCTGGAATGGGCGGGTTGTCTTATGAGGAATGACTGGACAGGTTAGGCTTGTATCCACTGAAGTTTAGAAGAGTAAGAGGTGACTTGATTGAAACATATAAGATTCAGAGGGGGCTTGACAGGGTGGATGTGAAAGAGATGTTTCCTCTTGTAGGAGAATCTAGAACTAGGGGTCATTGTTTAAAAGTAAGGGGTCACCCAGTTAAAACAGAGACAAGTGGAATTTTTTTCTCCCAGAGGGTAGTGAGTCTTTGGAACTCTCTTCCTCAAAAGGCGGTGGATCAGAGTATTTGAATATTTTTAAGGCAGGGCTAGATAGATTCTTGACTAACAAGGGGGTGAAAGGTTATCAGGGATAGGCAGGAATGTGAATTTTAGGTCAAAGTCAGATCAGCCATCATCTTATTGATGGTAGAGTAGGGTTGAAGGGCCGAGTGGCCTACTCCTGCTCCTAATTTATATGTTTGTTTGTACGTATCATCAACCACACACATGGAGCTTTGCAGGCGCCCGATCAATGATATGATGGATCAAAACTACAAAGGGTCCTAGTCACTCAATGTGCAGTACATCACATCATGCTAGTGACTGCCTGTTTCCCTGGCAACAGTCTTGATGTGTTCATTTTGTGCCAGTCCCTTGTGCCATCAGTCTTTCAGCTACCATGTATGTCAAACCAAAGGGTGGCAAGGACTATCCACCCTATATCTGGCTGATGACTCCCCACTACAACCCAGCCACATGTGGCCAGTGTTCAGACAATGAGAAAGAATATCAGTGACCAGACCAGTGGGATGCTGAAGTTCCAGTACCTCGACCGCTCAGGATGAGCTGTCCAGTACGTGCCGGAGCACGTGGTGATCCATTGCCTCCTCCCCAGCCAGGTGACCATGAGGGCACAGCCCTTACCATCAGGTGATCAGTGAATATCTCAGGTGGGAGAGGGTAAAGGGGAAGAGGAGGATGAGGAAGGGGATCAGACGGGGACGTTGGCACATCCCTGTTCACCTCCTCTTCTCCTGAATGAAACCCTAGATTCCTATTGGACAACAGCTCCACACCTTCCCATCCCTCTAGTACTGACCCCTGCAGTGTCCTCTTGGCCACAATCCTGAAATAAAAACCACCACAAAGCAATTATTCCATTCCAACTTTATCCAACAAAACATCCAATCTACCATTGGACACCAACATCCTCGAACATTCCCTTAGTGACTGCAGATGCCTTTGCCTGTCCCAGTCCTGCAAAGCGGTGCTACCCCAGCGGCTGCAGCATGGCTGGTGGAGAGCTGCTGACCTTCACTCGAGGGGTCTGCAGATAGCCTCGCAGGATTCCCTCGAGCAGCTCTGAGCCTGGAAGGCTCAGCTTGAGACTGCATCATCTCACACGATGGGCAGCAGCAGCCTGGGCTGACTGACTGACAGGCAGGCAGTGACAGGGCACTAGCAGAGTGACAGTGATGGGACTATGAACACAGTCATCCTGAACCTTGACACCAGGTTCATGCTCGACGGAGCCACTGTAACACACCCACACCACCGCTCCCCACCGGGCCAGTGGGTAATCGGCTGGTGACCTTATTACTGATTGGCTGTGAGAGCCTGCAGATTCCTTTGGTATTCACAACCAGGGTGGTAACTGCCTGGGCTAGCATGACACCAAACTTGGATCTCATCACCATTTTTAAAAATCATTCATGGGATGTGGGTGTCGTTGGCTGGGCCAGCATTTATTGTCCATCCCTAATTGCCCTTGAGAAGGTGGTGGTGAGCTGCCTTCTTGAACCGCTGCAGTCCATGTGGTGTAGGTACACCCACAGTGCTGTTAGAGAGGGAGTTCCAGGATTTTGACCCAGCGACAGTGAAGGAATGGCGATATATTTCCAAGTCAGGATGGTGAGTGGCTTGGAGGGGAACTTCCAGGTGATGGTGTTCCCATCTATCTGCTGTCCTTGTCCTTCTGGGTGGCAGCAGTTGTGGGTTTGGAAGGTGCTGCCTAAGGAGCCTTGGTGAGTTGTTGCAGTGCATCTTGTAGATGGTACACACTGCTGCTACTGTGTGTTGGTGCTGGAGGGAGTGAATGTTTATGGATGTGGTGCCAATCAAGCAGACTGCTTTGTCCTGGACGGTGTCAAGCTTCTTGTGTGTTGTTGGAGCTGCACTCATCCAGGCAAGTGGAGAATATTCCATCACACTCCTGACTTGTGCCTTGTAGATGGTGGACAGGCTTTGGGGAGTCAGGAGGTGAGTTACTCACCACAGGATTCCTAGCCTCTGGCCTGCTCTTGTAGCCACAGTATTTATATGGCTAGTCCAGTTCAGTTTTTCACCCCAAGGATGTTGATAATAGGGGATTCAGCGATGGTAATGCTATTGAATGTCAAGGGTCAATGGTTGGATTCTCTCTTGTTGGAGATAGTCTTTGCCTGGCACTTGTGTGGCGTGAATGTTACTTGTCACTTGTCAGCCCAAGCCTGGATATTGTCCAGGTCTTGCTGCATTTGGACATGGTTTGCTTCAGTATCTAAGGAGTCATGAATGGTGCTGAACATTGTGCAATCATCAGCGAGTATCCTCACTTCTGACCTTATGTTAGAAGGAAGGTAATTTATGAAGCAGTTGAAGATGTTTGGGCCTAGGACACTACCCTAAGGAACTCCTGCAGTGATGTCCTGGAACTGAGATGATTGACCTCCAACAACCACAACCATCTTCCTTTGTGCTAGGTATGACTCCAACCAGTGGAGAGTTTTCTCCCTGATTCCCATTGACTCCAGTTTTGCTAGGGCACCTTGATGCCACACTTGGTCAATTATGGCCTTGATGTCAAGGGCAGTCACTCTCACCTCACCTCTGGAGATCAGCTCTTTTGTCCATGTTTGAACAAAGGCTGTTATGAGGCCAGGAGCTTAGTGACCCTGGTGGAGCCCAAATTGATTACCAGTGAGTAGGTTATCGCTTGATAGCACTGTTGATGACCCCTTCCATTACTTTACTGATGATCAAGAGTAGGCTGATGGGGCGGTAATTGTCCGGGTTGGATTTGTCCTGCTTTTTGTGTACAGGAGATACCTGGGCGATTTTCCACACAGCTGGGTAGATGCCAGTGTTGGAGCTGTACTGGAACAGCTTGGCTAGGGGCATGGAAACGTGGAAACTAGGAGCAGGAGTAGGGCATTCAGCCCTTCGAACCTGCTCCACCATTCAACATGATCAAGGCTGATCCTCTATCTCAACGCCATTGACCCGCTCTCTCCCCATGCCCCTTGATGCCTTTAGAGTCCAGAAATCTATCTATTTCCTTCTTAAATATATTCAGTGACTCGGCCTTCACAGCCTCTGTGGTAGAGAATTCCCCAGGTTCACCACCCTCTGAATGAAGAAGTTTTTCCTCATCTCAGTCCTAAATGGTCTATCCTGTATACTGAGACTGTGACCCCTTGTTCTAGAGCGTCCCCACCCCATCAGCACCACCCCCCATCACCTCCCCCACCACAACCCCACCCCCCAACTCACCCCTGCCAGAGGAAACATCATCCCTCCATTTTTAAATAGTGGGGTTACATTTGCCACCCTCCAATCTGCCGGGACTGTTCCAGAATCTACAGAAAATTTAGGAAGATGACAACCAACACATCCACTATTTCCATAGCCACCTCCTTTAGTACTCTGGGATGTAGATTATCAGGCCCTGGGGATTTATCAGATTTCAGTCCCATAGGCTAAGGGTGCAGCAAGTTCTGGAGCACAAGTCTTCAGTGCTATTGCTGGAATATTGTCAGGGCCCATAGCCTTTGCAGTATCCAGTGCCTTCAGCCATTTCTTGATATCACGTGGAGTGAATCGAATTGGCTGAAGACTGGCACCTGTGATGCTGGGGACCTCTAGAGGAGGCTGAGATGGATCATCCACTCGGCACTTCTGGCTGAAGATTGTTGTAAATGCTTCAGTCTTATCTTTATCACAATTTGAGCTTCAGCTGCAGTACTCATTGAGTGAGTTCTGCTTGTACTGCAACAGAAGCTGAGATATCAGACACCAGGTGCCTCATGATGGTTGAGTCCAAAGTGTCCTCAGGAGTTGGTAACCACATCCACACTAGGAAAGGATGGCGTCAAGCTCCATGCAAAGCCCAGCACCAAATTGGAGCTGGGCTCCTCCTTAACTCCATCCTCCCACACTATCCCCATATCCCTTGATTCCCTAAAATCTATCGATCTTGAATGTTTATATTGAGAGGCTCCTGGGTGCCCTTGTACATGAATCACAAAAAGTTAACATAGGTACAGCAAGCAATTCGGAAGGCAAATGGTATATTAGCTTTTGTTACAAAGGGTTTAGCATATAAGAGCCTTACTACACTATACAGGGCTATGGTGAGGCCACACTGGAGTCCTCTGCACAGTTTTGATCTTTTTACCTAAGGAAAGGCACACTTGCCCGACAGGAAGTGAAACATCAGTTCACTTGACTGATTCCTGGAATGAGGGGATTCTCCAAGAGAGAGATTGAGTGGACTAACCCTATATTCCCTGGAGTTTAGACGAATAAGAGGTGATCAAATTGAAACATGTGGAATTCTTAAGGGGTTTGACAGGGTAAGTTGCTGTGAAAACATTTCCCCGGGCCGGGGAATCTCGAACACGGGGTCACAGTTTCAGAATAGAGGATCGGCCATTTTGAGATGAGGAGAAATTTCCTCACTCAGAGAGTTGTGAATCTTTGGAATTCTCTACCGCAGAGAGTTGTGGATGCTCAGTGAATGAGTGCACTCACGACTGAGATGGATAGATTTTTGGATACTAAGGGAAACATGGGATATGGGGGTAATGCAGGAAAATGAAGTTGAGGTAGAAGGTGAGCTGTGATCTTACTGAATGGCGGAGCAGGCTTGAGAGGTCAAATGGCCTACCCCTGCTCCTGATTCTAAGCTTCTTATGTTGAATATTCCCAGTATCTGAGCATTCCCAGCTCTCTGGGGTAGAGAATTCCAAAGATTCACAACCCCTTGAGTGAAGAAATCCCTCCTCATCTCAGTCCTAAATGGCTGAGCCCGATTCTGGGTCTATGAATCATAGCCCTAGACTCTCCAACCAAGGGAAACAACCTCTCAGCCAGCATTCTGTCCAACCCTCTCAGAATCTTAAGATAAAAGCAAAATACTGCGAATGCTGGAAACCTGAAACAAAAATAAAAATAGCTGGAAAAGCTCAGCAGGTCTGACAGCGTCTGCGGAGAGGAAAACAGAGTTAACGTTTTGAGTTCTGATGAAGAGTCATACGGACTCGAAACGTTAACTGTGTTCCTCTCCGCAGATACTGTCAGACCTGCTGAGTCTTTCCAGCTGTTTTCCTCTCAGAATCTTACAGTCTCAATGAGATGACCTCTCATTCTTCTGAACTCCAGAACTTAAAAACCCGTCTGGTTCATTAGTGTCCGTGAAAAAAAGGAAACTGTCCTTCCTTCGCAGGCCTGACCTACCTGTGACTATGGCCTCACACCAATGAGATTGACTGTTCCATGCCCTTTGAAGTCACCCAGTGAACCGGTACCCAGAGGTATCAGGATGTCCATTAAAATCACATTTTGGATGGGGAGGTGAGCACAGAGTGAGGCGGATTGCCAGTGGGCAAGTAACAAGCCAGAATGCCCCCTCACCCTCCCCACCCCACTCCCCCGCCCCGGTTATTGGAATCTTCCCATGCTGTTGGTTTTTCAGTTCACCAGAAACACCTAACCCAATCAGATCATTCATAAATTAACGATACAACAGCCAGGACTGCTGCTCCATAACAGACCTTTGCTCCAGAATTGGTTGAACGGGCAGCGACAGGGAGGGACTGGGGAACATACATTGCGAATCAGGAGCGGGAGTAGGCCATTCAGCCCCTCGAGCCTGCTCTGCCATTTGATAAGATTGTGGCTGATCTGACTGTGGCGTCGACCCTGCTTTCCTGCCCGTCTCTTGTATCCTTTGAGTTTAATTGGACCACAGGGTTTCTGAAGAGTTGTTTACTTTGGAAGAAATGAGCAGTTTGCTGATTTTTCTAAAACGCTCGGAAATTAATTATCCTGATTTCCACAAGCAAAGTAGTTGCTGCTCGGAATTAATGAGCCATCGTCCAAAAGTCCAGCACAAATATTGGTTCTGGCTGGCTTTATGCAGGGCAGGTGACTTCTTGTAATCAGCAAGGATCAAGAACAAAGGGAAAAGGAATCTCTTGGACAGAGTTTGTAAAGATATGGCCCTTTATGGCTCTAGGGGGAATAGAGCATTTTGTCAACCACCTTGGCGTGTGTGAAAAGAGCAGGAGAGTTTCCTGGTCAGCCAGAACCGTGCGGTAGGTGAAGCTCAACGGCCTCCCACATTAAAAGACTCCACACGTAGGCACTTGTCACAGGCCGCACTCCATGGCAAGTAACCTCCCTGCTTCAGGAGAGGCCAGAAGAAGGAGGTTTTGCGGCAATTCTGATACTGCCCTTCACATTTGGGGTATTTAGGGATTTAGGGTGTGAATTCCAGAGATTAGCCCCCAAGTTACTGAAGGCATGTCCACCAAGGAAGCAGGAATGCACAATAGTACAGAGATCTCGATGTGTTGTAGGGTTGGACAGGGGTTACAGAGATAGAGAGGTTGAAGTCATGGATGGATTTAAACACAAGGATGAGAATTTTAAAATCAAGGCATTGCCAAACTGAGAGCCAATGTATCACAGAATTGTTACAACACAGAAGGAGGCTATTCGGCCCATTGGGTCTGCACCAGCTCTCCAAACGAGCAACTCACCTAGTAGCATTGCTTCGCCTTCTCCCCGGAACCCTGCACACTCTTCCTCTCCAGATAACAATTTAATCCCCTTCAGAATGCCTCAACTGAACCTGTCTCCACCACACTCTCAGCCAGAGCATTCCAGACCCTAACCACTCACTGCATAAAAAAGTTGTCATATTGCTTTTGCTTCTTTTACCAATTACTTTAGACCTGTGCCCTCTCGTTCTCGATCCTTTCACGCATGGGAACAGTTTCTCCCTATCTACTCTGTCCACACCCCTCATGGTTTTGAATACCTCTATCAAACCTCCCCCTCAGACTTCTCTTCTCCAAGGAAAACAGTCCTAACCTCTCCAATCTATCTTCATAACCGAAGTTCCTCATCCCTGGAATCATTCTCATGAATCTTTTCTGCACCCTCTCCAACACCTTCACATCCTTCCTAAAGTGTGGCACCCAGAACTGGACGCAATACTCCAGCTGAGGCCGAACTAGTGTCTTATACAAGTTTAGCATAGCCTCCTTACTCTTTTACTCTATGTACTCAGGATACTGTATGCTTTATTAACCATTCCTTCAACCCGTCTTTCCTCCTTCAATGACTTATGCACATATACACCCAGGACCCTCAGCTCCTGCATTCCCTTTAGAATAGTATCCTTTATGTAAGTCAGCGGGCACAGGCCTGATGGATGAACAGGATTTGGTGTGAATTGGAACGTGGGGAGTAGAGATTTGGATGAACAGAAGTTTATGGAGGGTCGGGCAGGTGGGTTATACCCATTGGAGTTTAGAAGAATGAGAGGCGATCTTATTGAAACATATAAGATCCTGAGGGGACTTGACAGGGTGGATGCTGAGAGGGTGTTTCCCCTCATAGCGGAAATCTAGAACCAGGGGTAACAGTTTCAGAATAAGGGGTCTCCTATTTAAGACAGAGATGAGGAGGAATGGCTTCTCTCAGAGGGTTGTTAGTCTGTGGAATTCTCTTCCCCGGAGACCAGTGGGGCTGGGTCACTGAACATACTCAAAACTGAGTTTGATTTTTATAAAAGCAAAAAATATTTCCAGAGAACAGTCATAAATGACTTGAAATGTTAACTTGGTTTCCCTCCACAGATGCTGCCAGGTCTGCTGAGGTTTTCCAGCATTTTCTGTTTATAAACAGGTTTTTGATTAACGAGAGAATCAATGATTAAGGGAGGCAGGCAGGAAAGTGGAGTTCAGGCCATAATCGGATCAGCCATGATCTTACTGAATTGCGAAGGGGCCAAATGGCCTCCTCCCGCTCCTAAGGGCATGCGCGCGAAAGAGCGCCAAAATCTCCCCGAGGCCTCAGGGAGATTAAGTTCAATTTGGAACTTTAAAATAAAGAAAGATTGAAATTATTTAGACATGTGCCCCCTCATGTGACAGTGTCCCATGAGCTGGGACAAGTTTATGAAATGTGTAAAAATAAATTTATTAATTTAATGAACCCTTCATGAAACCTCATCCCACCCGTGGACGAGGTTTCATGAAAATTGCGAAGGCCGCTTGGGCTTCAGTTAGTTCAATTGGTTTATTAATGACCTTAACAGGCCTTTGACAGTTCGGCCGACACGCAGCCACCTCTGACCCGCGCCCGCCAAACGTAAGATCGGAATGACGCGCGGTGATGTCGCATCGGCGTGTGGGGTCCACCCCCTGCACGCCAAAGAGAAAATTCTGCCTTATGTTCCTAAAAAGAGGGAAGAAATTGGGAGGGAGGGAATCAAACGGCCTTTCTCTCAGATCAAACTGCCAAGATGAGGTTTGAGTGCGAGGGATGTCGAATTAAATCCATCAGGCAGTAAAGGAAATGTGGCTGAACTTCTCAAAGGTTTTCACATCAGGATGGCATCTGTGAATGAATTACTCTCACCCAAGGCAATGTTTAGCCCCACCAGAGCAATGCATTCTTGAGGCATAACAAACATGGAAAACATGCAATGAATTCCATCAAAGGGTTCTCTGTAACTGCACCCTGGCAGACGCCTAGCGCCTGTGTGGTGCAGTGGGAAGTGTCCCTTTCTCTGACTCAGAAGCTCTGGGTTCGAGTCCCACTCTGGGACTTGATGGCCAAGGAAGGTGTGTTCATAATGCAGCCAAGCAGGTTTATTCAACCTGTAAGTCCTTCCAGCACACCTATGACAGGTGATGAGAGTTTCCTGGTCAGTCAGAACCATTTGGTAGCTACTGTGCAACAGACTCCCCACATTAATGTGCAGGTTCTTGGCATGGGCTGTACTCTGTGGCAAGCATCCTCCTCACTTTAAGGGATTACCAGAGAGAGAAAGAGATTCCCTGTGTAGACAAAATTTGGAGTTACCTTTAACATATACTTCCTATATATCTAACAGTTGCAATGAGAATATAATTGGCTCCCAGATATTATTTGCCATGCCAATTTTCTCTCCAGTTTTCTTGGAGAAATTGATTTCTTCTTGAGCTACAGTCCCATTGGTGCTCAAGTGAACGACATCAACAGTGACCATTAGCATTTATGTAGCATCTCTAACATAGTAAAAAAATCCCAAGGCACTTCACAACTTATGAGACAGAATTAGACCAAGCCACAGAAAGAGATATTAAGTCAGATGACCAACAGCTTTGTCAAAGAGGTAGGTTTTAAGGAGCATCTTAGTGGAAGAGAGAGAGGGAGGGAATTCCGAAGCTTATGGTCCTGGTAGTTGAAGGCGTGTCTGCCACTAGAGGAGTGGCAGATGAAAATTGGGGATATTCATGGGGCTAGAATTCAAGGAGCATGGAGGTCTTGGGAGACTGTGGGGCTGGAGAAGGTTACTGAGACAGCGAGGGGCTAGGCCATGGAGGGATTTGAATATGATGATGAGCATTTTAAAATTGAGGTGTCGCGCAATTGGCCAGTAGCCAATATAGGTTAGCGAGGACATGGTTGGTGGGTGAATGGGAGTTGGTATGAGTTCGAACATGGGCAGCAGAGTGACTGAAAGATTGAGAAATTTTACAGCCTCCAATTACCAGAAAAACAGGATCATTTTTTCTGATCCTCAGCCCCTTAAATAATGTTGTTTTTAAATATATTCATTGTGGGATGCTGATATTGCTTTATTGCCACCCTCAGTTGTCACTGAGAAGGCAGTGGTGACCTTCCAAGCTGTTGTAGTTGGTGTTGTTCCTTCTAATATCCTCTCTACCCTATCAAGCAACCTCCACCCCACCCATCCAGTACCCAAGTATTCTATCCCTCCCAGTCTAATCCTCGTCTATCTTTGTTTTCTATTTTCTACTGTTCAGTCCTCGAGGACTGTCTAATGTGTTGCTTTAGTTCCCTGAATGTCTATTCTCTAAATCCAATCCCTCTAGTTCCTTAACTCTCTATTCTTTCACTTATCCCTCTATCCACTAATCCTCTAATCCTCTCTATCCCACCCCTCTATTCCCTAATTCTGCCATTATTAATCCAGCGGTATTTTGAGGGTCTCTAATATTCTGTCTCCATTATTTCACTGATTCACTGAGTATTCCAACTATTTTCCACTGAAGAATTTCTTCCTGATGTCTGTTTTGAATTTATTTTTCATTCATTTCCTGACTTTAAAGTGATACCCCGAGCTTAAATCTTATCTAACCGTTTCATGTTTCATATCCCTCAATGAACTTGTCTCTTAGACTCTCTTTCTGTTTCTAGACTCTGGAGCTTGAGATCATCATGTCTCCCCCGCCCCCCACCCCGTAACTCATACACTTTACACTTGGGATCAGTCTTGATTGTCTCTGCTCCCTCTCCCCAATGTCAGTGAGTTTCTCCTGTGTGCATACAACAGCACGGACATCCTAACGCTCCATCAGCAGTTTGTGCAGAGTTAACTGATCCCAGCTGGGTTGTTGATAGAGCTAAAGGGGTTGGGTGGGTGGGGGGTGGTGGAAATTGGCAGCCAATAAACCCCCTCCTCATCGCCACGTTTGTTGGTGAGCGTGTGTCTGTGTGTTCATCAGCTGAACACAGGGTCAGTGTCAGATCTGATACCCTGCAGGGTGGGAAAACCAGTCTACACACATTGGCAAAGCTGTCAGACTGTGCTATGTCCTCACAAGCGCCACGTTCCACTTATCTATTATCCCTTTGTTCTCTGACTGGCATTGGTTCCTGGTGTGGCAACGTTTCAATTTTAAAATTCTTACCTACTCTAACACTACAACCCTCCAAGGTACCTGCACTCCTCCAACTCTGGATTCTTGGGTATTCCTGATCCTAATCACTGCTTTGGCTGCTGTAGGTTCACCTGCCTGGGCCCCAAGCAATGGAATTCCTGCCGATTGTATATTAATTGCGTTTAGTTTTATGCAGGTGGTGAAGATTAACTGGGGACTTACTTCAGTCTCTAAAAAAAGACAAAGTCTAAAACTGTGGTTGTTGGGTTAGGAAGTATATGCTTGTAATGTGACACTCTGAAAATAAATATAGAAGTGTGTAAATATTGGCTCCAGTTCTATCCTTCAACAATTAGCTTTCTGAAATAGAACATTCCCTCACTATATCTTTACCCTTTTCCTCCTTCAAAATACTCCTTTACCTCTTTTACCAAGTATTGATCACCTGTCCTAATATCTCCTTAAGTGACTTGGTGTGAGATTCTGCTTGATAACATGCCCGTGAAGAACACAGATGTTTCACTGCATTTTTTTTTTAAATTATTCTTTCATGGGATATGGATACTGTTGGCAAGGGCAGCCTTTGTTGCCCGTCCCTCATTGCCCTTGAGCCAAGTGGCTTGTCACACCATTTCAGAGGGCAATCAAGAGTCATCCATATTGCCACAGGTTTGGAGTCACATGCAGGCCAGACCAGTTAAGGATAGCAGACTTCCTTCCCTAAAGGACATTAGTGGATGAAATGTTTTTTTTTAACAACAATAGCTTCACAGTGGCCATTACTGAGACCAGCTTTTCAATTCCAGATTATTAATTGAATTTAAATTTCACCAGATGGCCTTGTGGGATTTGAACCCTTGTCCTCAGGACATTAGCCTGAGCCTCTGGATTATTAGTCCAGTGACATTAGCACGATGCCACCATTGCCCCACTATATAAATATAGGTTATTGTTTGTGTCTTTCCTTGGCCATACAATCGTTGGGTATTTAAAATTGGTCACAGAACACAGTTAGTTAGTTGGACAAAATTTTACTTTCCAAAGATTTATTAAAGCTGTTTTTTTTTTGCCATGTGAGAATGTTTAGTTATTACTGTTTCTACGGAGGGTAGTTATTGGTCTGATCTGAGGCTAATCCTGTAAAATGTTATTCAGTGATTACAATCAGACAGAACTGATTTAGTACAGAAAGAGCTTTACTTTGTATCTAACTGGCACCACTGGGAGTGTTTGATGGCGACAGTGTAGAGGAAGCTTTACTCTGTATCTAACCCCATGGTGTACCTGTCCTGGGAGTGTTTGATGGCGACAATGTAGAGGAAGCTTTACTCTGTATCTAACCCCATGGTGTACCTGTCCTGGGAGGGTTTGATGGGGATGGTGTAGAGGGGGGTTTACTCTGTATCTAACCCCGTGCTGTACCTGTCCTGGGAGTGTTTGATGGGGACAGTGTAGAGGGAGCTTTACTCTGTATCTAACCCCGAGCTGTACCTGTCCTGGGAGTGTTTGATGGGGACAGTGTAGAGGGAGCTTTACTCTGTATCTAATCCCGAGCTGTACCTGTCCTGGGAGTGTTTGATGGGGACAGTGTAGAGGGAGCTTCACTCTGTATCTAACCCTGTGCTGTACCTGTCCTGTGAGTGTTTGGTGGGGACAGTGTAGAGGGAGCTTTATGTTGTATGTTGGTTGTGACTGGCTAAAAAACAGTTACAGAGACATAGCTATATCTGAACAATAACTGGTTTACAGTATGAACATAACTATGTACAGATACACCCGGCTACAGGTGTCCCTCAGTCTAAGACATGAGCTTTCTTCTTGACTCTTGGTCATGTGTGTCTCTCTTATCTCATCATGTGGGTGGAAGTTTCTTCAATGCCGCACATTAACCCTTTCAGCGCTCAACACCCTAATACTGCAAACCCCCTCCCAAGTCTTTGTCCAAATATATTTTACATTTATATTTACACACTGCCTCATCTCCCCCCAAGTCTCTGAATTCATGAGGCTTCATGACTCTCCCTGATCATGTCCTGGTGGGGCCTGAAGATTGGTCGTCTCCCCCTGGATTTCTTTGCTTTGAGTTGGTTGGTCTTTGGTAAGAGTTGCAGTGTCTCGTCAGCTTGACTCTCAACATCTGGTTCTCCCAAATGTATAATTGAAGTTTCTCTCATCTGGATCTAGATTTGATCCTCTTTTTCCTCTGTCTCATGGTTGGATGTTGTGGGTTTATCCCTCCCTTTGAATTTTATGTGTTCCCTATCCTTGTCTGTTGAGTTGAGGGGAGGAGGATCCGGCATCCAGTGGCATGCTTCTTCCATCTGTTTTTCCGAATTAGGGCAATAATTGCCTACCTTCTTTGTGAGTTCCTGAACAATAGCTTCATTGCCTGCTTTGTGACAATAATATTGCTTCTATCATGTGACTCCTGGACTGTAAAAGTAAGTAACCTTTGGAGCACCTAATTTAACTGTTCAGTACAGCTAAATTGTTCTGTTGTACTGAATGCTATTGGATTACTGACGATACACCATCCAGGGCTATATTCTAGCTGGATAAATATAAGACCAACGCTTTAAAAAAAAACTGTGCAATAACAATTTCCTTTAGGAGTTGGTAAAGGCCATTTGGTAAAACAGTGGTTTTAACCCACAATGTTCACTATATCCCTCAATCTTTTCTCTTTCCCCAGAAACTGTCAAGTTGCCCCTAAAACCCACTTAATATTTGTTCCAGTGGCTCCCTTTAGTAACTTATTCCTCAAGTCTAATACATATGTGTAAAAGAGAGGTTAAAGGTGATTTTCCTTCTTACACGAGGCTTTCTAATCTTTAATCTTTCCTGTATTTGAATGTTAGCAAACAGTTTGGCATCCTGGTAATTACAGTCAGCCCAGTGAGTTTTTGGTCTTGGTGACTACCTCATGTTGATGACCTTTTGCTCTTCACCACAAGTGAAAATGCTCTCTCTTTGTCCACTCGGTCAAAATCTTTCACCATTTTAAAGATCTCTATTGGATTGCTCTTCAGCCTTGTCTTTAGACCCGGTCTGTTCATCCCTTCCTAATGAGTGTAACCTCACGGCAATGGTGATGTGCCTCTTCCTCTTTTTTTTAAATTCATTCATGGGATGTGGGCTTCGCTGGCTAGGCCAGCATTTATTGCCCATCCCTAGTTGCCCTTGACAACTGAGTGGTGGTTTGCTAGGTCATTTCAGAGGGCATTAAGAGTCAACCACATTGCTATGGGTCTGGAGTCATGTGTAGGCCAGACCAGGTAAGGACAACAGATTCCCTTTCCTAAAGGACATTAGTGAACCAGATGGGTTTTTACAACAATTGACAGTGGTTTCATGGTCATCATTAGACTTTTAATTCCAGATTTTTATTGAATTCAAATTCCACCATCTGCTGTGGTAGGATTTGAACCCAGGTCCTTGAAGCATTACCCTGGGTCTCTGGGTCACTAGTCCAGTGAAAATATCACTACGCCATCCCCCAGTTGCAAGTTGCTGTAATTTTTATGAACTAATATTTGTTTGCACCATGAACTCATTATTTTTTCCTGTAATATGCAACAATGCCATGGCATACAAGGCTATGGGCCTAGTGCTGGAAAATGGGATTAGAATAGTTAGATACTTGTTTGACCAGCGCAGACTCGATGGGCCGAAGGGCCTTTTTCTGTGCTGTAGACCTCTATGACCCTGGTTCCTTTTGACGGTTTTGTCCACTTTTCTTTACTCCTGAAGTGCTGACTCCTTGTAGCCTCTTGTTTGTGAAGTCTTAGGTGATCCTGGAGCTAACTGTGCAGGCAGGACCAGAAGCTGTGAGGAAGGCACTTGATCAATGTCTCACTTTCCCTCAATTTCCAGTAACCCTGGTGCAGCAGTGAGGTCAGTGTCTTCCAACTTGGAAGAGGTGGGCTTGGCCGGTTCAGTCCTGTCTCTAGTTCTGGAGGATTTTGACCGCTTGTCAAAGCAGCCTCCCACTTTTGGCAGATAGAGAGGTGCGGGTGCACTTACAAAGGGGGTCATCACTGTCGGATGAACTTGGTATTGTACCAGCGTATTCTATCACTTGAGTTTCATCTTCCACCTGCTCAGCAGAGTCACGGTCACATTCAGGTACTCGTTGGTCCAATTGGTTCAGTACCTCCTTAGTAAAGACGAATTCCTTGGACATCTCCTTGGAAAAAAAGGCTGGACTATCGGTTTCTGTGATGAGTGTCAAAAGTTCAGCATTGAAGTCCCGATCCTGATTTTCAGAGCGTTTGAACAATTTGAAGGGCTCAGATTTGATATCCTCAGTGACTGTCTGTTAATTGACATTCTCCGCTGTTACGATGAGGTTGAGGCCGACACAGTTGTTTCAGCTCAGAAGGGAACATTCCTGATTGAGAATAAAGTATAATGTTCCCAGTATCTGTTTGTCCCTGTATTGGAGCGTTGCTTGCAACCTGCCTATGACTTGTAGTTTGATTCCACCCCCTCCCTCACCCCGCCCCCACCCCACCCCCACCAATTTAGGATTGATTACCAAAAAGGGGCAGTGACCACGATGGGTATCAGGGAAAAGACTGATCAGCGCGGGAAAACTCCATTACTGCAACCAGAGTTTTAAAAATCCAGGCAAACCTCGGAAAAGCTTAAAACAGCTATGGATTCCAAATGAACCCGACCAGGCCGATTTGGGCACATGGAAGGGCCAGATCAGACACAGAATTGGGCACTACTCAGAGGAGGAGACAAACTGTGGTTCTGAAAGCCCCAAGTGATGGTACAACATACTAAACTGGGTTTCAGGTGTCCACAGCCATTGGTTTACCGGCCATGGATCCTGTTGGGCACTTGCTCCTTATCCAATTTGAAATTGGTGATATGTCCATTGACACAAATATCCACATTCCGTAATGTGTGCCTTTGATCTCGCCCAAGGAACATTGTTGTTCCTCTTCTCGCTGAGACTCCTCTATTTCATTAATGGCCTTATGTGCAAAGGTTCTCTCGTTATCCTCTGTGTATTTGGAAGTTTTAGTTCTGCACATTTTTCCAAACCTTCTACAATGAAAGAATCCTACAGTACTTGCAGGACACGGTTTGCGCCTCTGGGGTGTTTTGGCGTCTCAGCGCTGACAAAGTTTAATGGCATCTTGAGCTCTCGTTCTGTAAAGTGTCTTTTCCCCTGGAGTGTCTTTGACATTCTTTTGTTTAAAACAAGAACAAAAGTACCTGGAAAAACTCAGCGGGTCTGACAGCATCTGCGGAGAGGAACACAGTTAACGTTTCGAGTCCGTATGACCCTTCATCAGAACTAAGGAAAAATAGAAAAGAGGTGAAATATAAGCTGGTTTAAGGGGGGGTGGGACAGGTAGAGCTGGATAAAGGGCCAATGATAGGTGGAGATAACCAAAAGATGTCACAGACAAAAGGACAAAGAGGTGTTGACGGTGGTGATATTAGCTAAGGAATGTGCTAATGGGGACATTAAGTGTAGAAAGCAGGACGAGCAAGGTACAGATAGCCCTAGCGGGGGTGGGGGGGGGGGGGAATCGAAATAAGCTAAAAGGTAGAGATAAAACAATGGATGGAAATACATTTAAAAATAATGGAAATAGGTGGGAAAAGAAAAATCTATATAAATTATTGGAAAAAAGGGGGATCAGAAAGGGGGTGGGGAGTTCAACAACTTTAGATCATGAACTCTCTCCTCCATCCCCACCCCCTTTCCGATCCCCCCTTTTTTCCAATAATTTATATAGATTTTTCTTTTCCCACCTATTTCCATTATTTTAAAATGTATTTCCATCCATTGTTTTATCTCTACCTTTTAGCCTATTTCGATCCCTTCCCCCCACCCCACCCCTACTAGGGCTATCTGTACCTTGCTCATCCTGCTTTCTACCCTTAATGTCACCATTAGCGCATCTCTTAGCTAATATCGCCACCGTCAACACCTCTTTGTCCTTTTGTCTATGACATCTTTTGGCTATCTCCACCTATTACTAGCCCTCTATCCAGCTCTACCTGTCCCACCCCCACCCCCCTTAAACCAGCTTATATTTCACCTCTTTTCTAATTTTCCTTAGTTCTGATGAAGAGTCATTCAGACTCGAAACGTTAACTGTGTTCCTCTCCGCAGATGCTGTCAGACCTGCTGAGTTTTTCCAGGTATTTTTGTTTTTGTTTTGGATTTCCAGCATCCGCAGTTTTTTGCTTTTATTCTTTTGTTTAATATGTTATACCATCACTGGGGGCTTTTGGAACCATGGTTTGTCTTCTCCTCTGAGTATTTTGTTAATGGACCTCTGATTGTCTGACTAACTGTATCACCTTCTCCAAAGTTAAGTCTTCTTTGGATAGCAGTAGGTCAGATAGAGTAGCATCGGTAACACCAGCTATGATGTAGTCTCGTATCAGCTCAGTTTTCACAGAATCACAGAATCACACAGTGCAGAAGAGGCCCTTCGGCCAATCGAGTCTGCACCGACATGTGAGAAACACCTGACCTACCTACCTAATCCCATTTACCAGCACTTGGCCCATAGCCTTGAATGTTATGACGTGCCAAGTGCTCATCCAGGTACTTTTTAAAGTTTTAAGATCACCATATTCGTAACCTTCAACCAGTCGATACAAGTCCTTGATAAAGGTATCTACTGTTCACCCCGTTTCCGGACTGTTTTGTTAAATTTGGCTCTTTCTAATATCCTGTTGCCCTGTAAATTAAAATAATTCTCAAAGGCTTTTAAGGCTTCTTCGAATTTGTCTGATGTTTCATCAATGCCTTGTCTTGCAACAATGTCATCTGCAGTTGCTCCAATAGACTACAGTAAGATATTGACTTGTTCAGCCTCAGGCTTGTTGTTCAATCTGGATGCAATTATGAGTCTTAAAAATCTCTTTTTCCATAGTGCCCAATTCTGTGCCTGATCTGGCCCTTTCATGGTGAATTTGGAATCCATAGCTGTTTTAAGCTATTCCGAGGTTTGCCTGGACTTTTTAAGCTTTGGTTGTAGTAATGGAGTTTGACCGTGCTGATCAGTCTTTCCCTGGTATCCACGGTGGTCACTGGCCCTTTTTGGTAATCATTCCAAACTCCGCAGAAACTTTAAAGAAATCACTATTAGGCTCAGTTCACTGCTTCCCTCCAATCAGAGAATTGTGTTTAAGCAGCTGACAAATCTTTTTTTTCAATTGCTGACTTGTGGTCATCATGTGTAATGGCGCCGACCTTGAACCCGGACTGCAGGGTGTATCGAAACCCACGCTCACTAAAAATGGAATTTTCTCAGTGCTGCCTAATTACCGCATCATTAATTTCAATTTAATTAATTGTTTCAACTTTATGTCATCCTTAATTTCCTAAATTAGTCACATATGGTTCATTCTTCTCAGAGTCTTTCTCTTCTTAATAAACTCTCACTGCTGAGAGTTATGAATTATCTCCTTAAATGTCTGCACTGCTTATCTAGCGAGTTACCTTTTAATCTATTTTCCTAGTCCACTGTAGCCAACTCTGTCTTCCAGCCTCCTTAACTGACTTTATTTAAATTTAAGACAGGAGTTTCAGACCCAATGTTGTCATCCTCAGGATGAATGTGAAATTCTCTCATATTATGATCACTTTTGCCTGAAGGATCCTTTACTATGGGATCACTAATTGATCCTGTCTCATTACACATTGCCAGCTCTAAGGTAACTTGTTCCTTCATTGGTTCCAGAACATATTGTTCTAAGAAACTGTCCTGAGTACCTTACAATGAACTCATCCTCAAGGCTACCTTTGCCAATTTGATTCATCCAATCTATATGAAGATTAAAATTGCCCTTGGTTATTGACATTCCTTTATCACAAGCCCCCATTATTTCTTGATTTACCATCTGGCCTGCAGTGTAGCTTCTGTTCGGGGGCTTATTAGTCAGTGAGATCTTTCCTTTGTTATTTCTTATCTCCGCCCGAACTGATTCCAATCTTGATCTTCTAAACCAAGATCATTTCTCACTACTGCACTGATCTCATCCTCTTTCAACAGAGCCACATCATCTCAGAAAATATAGTTGACTCAGGCCCAGGGCGTTGGAAATAACCTTGTCAGGTCAGGACAGGCCAAAGCCACAGTGAAAGGGAATAAGATAATAAGGCAGTTTTGTGGTAGGGGGCAGTGGGGCAGTATGAATTCCAGAGTAGTTGAAAAGTTAACTAGCAGTGATTGGGACTGGAGATGAGGCTAGAAAGACCATTCTGAGAACATGGGGGTGAGACTGTTGAGATATTTGACAGACTTGTGAGGTAAAACATTGAGGAGCCCATTGAAACAGGGGTTATCGATCATGTCATAGGAGGGTTCAATGTATACCAGAGAGAGCAGCGATTGAGGGAAAAGGTGAGAAGCTGGGATTGATGGTTATGGGGAGAAGGGGGGGTTTGTGGGATATGCAAAGAATATGGGTGGTGGGATCAAGGATATGGGGAGGTGTGTGGGTGGGATTGAGGGATATGGGGAGGAGGTGGGTAGGTGGAATTGAGGGATATAGGGAGGAGGTGTGTGGGTGGGGAGGAGGTGTGTGGGTAGGGAAGAGGTGTTTGAGCGGGGAGGAGGTGTGTGGATGGGGTAGAGGTGTGTGGGTGGGGTAGAGGTGTGTGGGTGGGGTAGAGGTGTGTGGGTGGGGAGGAAGTGTGTGGGTGGGGAGGAAGTGTGTGGGTGGGGAGGAAGTGTGTGGGTGGGGAGGAAGTGTGTGGGTGGGGAGGAAGTGTGTGGGTGGGGAGGAAGTTTATGGGTGGGGAGGAGGTGTGTGGATGGGGTAGAGGTGTGTGGGTGGGGTAGAGGTGTGTGGGTGGGGAGGAAGTGTGTGGGTGGGGTAGAGGTGTGTGGGTGGGGAGGAAGTGTGTGGGTGGGGAGGAAGTGTGTGGGTGGGGAGGAAGTTTATGGGTGGGGAGGAGGTGTGTGGATGGGGTAGAGGTGTGTGGGTGAGGAGGAGGTGTGTGGGTGGGGAGGAGGTGTGTGGGTGGGGAGGAAGTGTGTGGGTGGGGAGGAAGTGTGTGGGTGGGGAGGAGGTTTGTGGGTGGGAAGGAGGTTTATGGGTGGGGAGAGGTGTGTGGGTGAGGAGGAGGTGTGTGGGTGGGGAGGAGGTGTGTGGGTGGGGAGGAAGTGTGTGGGTGGGGAGGAGGTGTGTGGGTGGGGAGGAGGTGTGTGGGTGAGGAGGAGGTTCGTGAGCGGGGAGGGGGTGTGTGGGCGGGGAGGAGGTGTGTGGGCGGGGAGGAGGTGTGTGGGCGGGGAGGAGGTGTGTGGGCGGGGAGGAGGTGTGTGGGTGGGGAGGAGGTGTGTGGATGGGGTAGAGGTGTGTGGGTGAGGAGGAGGTGTGTGAGCGGGGAGGAGGTGTGTGGGCGGGGAGGAGGTGTGTGGGCGAGGAGGAGGTGTGTAAGTGAGGAGGAGGTGTGTGGGTGAGGAGGGGTGTGGGTGAGGAGGAGGTGTGTGGGTGAGGAGGGGTGTGGGTGAGGAGGAGGTGTGTGAGTGGGGAGGAGGTGTGTGAGTGGGGAGGAGGTGTGTGAGTGGGGAGGAGGTGTGTGAGCGGGGAGGAGGTGTGTGGGTGGGGAGGAGGTGTGTGGGTGGTGAGGGGTTGTGTGGGTGTGGAGGAGGTGTGTGGGTGGGGAGGGGTTGTGTGGGTGGGGAGGAGGTGTGTGGGTGGGGAGGAGGTGTGTGGGTGGGGAGGAGGTGTGTGGGTGAGGAGGGGTTGTGTGGGTGGGGAGGAGGTGTGTGGGTGGGGAGGAGGTGTATGAGCGGGGAGGAGGTGTGTGGGTGGGGAGGAGGTGTGTGGGTGGGGAGGGGTTGTGTGAGCGGGGAGGAGGTGTGTGGGTGGGGAGGAGGTGTGTGGGTGGGGAGGAGGTGTGTGAGCGGGGAGGAGGTGTGTGGGTGGGGAGGAGGTGTGTGAGTTCTATCAAAAAAGGTCTAATGTTTTGTTCTCTCCCAAAAAATTCTTGAGTCTTGAACTACACCCTAGTTTCTAACAGTTACATCTCTGAAATATTTGCTTTTTACCAGCCAGCACAGATTCATTTTAATCCACTTAAATTCTGATTTTAACTCTCTTATCTTAATTACTTATGGAAATCTTTAAGAGACCCTCTGGCAGACACACCCCATGGAACTTGGCAAGTCATAAAACAAAAGTCAGCATTCTCTACTCCTTGATCATTCACCAATATTGTGCTCATATTATTCACTCAGACTTCACAATAACAACAACTTGTATTTATGCAATGCCTTCAACAGAATAAAATGTCCCAAGGTGGTTCACAGGGGTAGCACCGAATTACATACAGCAATACGACCAACATGTTAGGCAGTGGTAGATTTTAAGGAGGAGAGAGAGGCAGAGAGCTGGGGGAGTTTAGGGAGGGAATTCCAGAGCTTAAGGTTCAGACAGCTGAAGGCACAGCCAAGAATGATGGAGTGATTAAAATCGGGGAACCTTATGAGACTGGAATTAGAGCAGTGTAGAGATCCCAGAGGGCTCTGCGGTCGGAAGAGTTTACAGAGGTAGGGAGGGGGTAAGGCCATATTGGAGTTTGAAAACAAAAATGACAACTTCAAAATCAAGACGTTGCTTGACTGGGAGCCAGTCTAGGTGAGCGAGCGCGGTATGATGGGTGAACAGACTTGGTGTGAGTTAGGACATGGGCAGCAGAGTTTTGGATGACCTCAGGTTTAAAGGGGGCAGAATGTGGCTGGTCAGCCAGGAATGTGTTGGAATAGTCAAACCTAGAGGTCAGTGACCTTTCATCAGAACCCCTCTTCTGAGTTCTGTTGAAAGGTCACTGACCTGAAACTATGGCCCAGATCCTCTGATCGACAACAGACAGGGTGTGCCTGACACTGACTGTGATTTAATCTGCCCGTTTACCATTCTACGCTGGAGCCTTTATATCTTCTGATCTTGGGCTCCAGCAGGGATCCAATGATGAGCAGATTCGAGAGGCCAAGTGACAAACATCATTCCGATGAAGCCATGGCCGCACTTATCACCATGAGCTGAAAACTTAAGGTTTGTCTTCAGTTCATTGACTTACACTGTCTTAAAATGGTACCGTCACCCTCAAAACTGCACACCCACCCTCCCAAAAATGTTCACCCCCCGCCGCATGACAATGTTCACACCCTTCCCCCCCTCCCCGACAGTGCACACCGCTCTCTCCTGGCAGCAAGTTCACCCCCTGCACCCCCCAACAATGTTCACACCCCTTCTCCCAACAATTTTTAGCCCTACCCCCAAAAATATTCAACCCCTCTCTCATCCCCCAATAATGCTTGCCCCCTCCTTCCTCCCCCTCCTGCTCACCCTCAAATACAGACACATACGCACAAAAAAAAGATGAATTCTAGAGTCGAAGTGTGCACTTAGGTTATTAACCGAATAACGATAACTAAATCACGTTTTTAAAATAGTCCTTTAAGATGCAAACATTGCAGGCCTGATGAGTTCACTCCTGTTGTTCCTTGAAGACAAATGGAGGTTGAACCTCTCTGAGTTTTCCTATGAGGTTGTGGTTGAACTTCTTAGAGTCATAGGCCAGAAACTGCCCCCTGATGGTGGGGTGGAGGGGAGGGGTTGTGCAGGGACAGGTGGGGGTGGCATGAACCCGATCGGCGTCCCCAATCAGGTCCACACCGCCATTTTACATGGGCGAGCCAATTAAGGCCCACTCATTGTGACGTTCGCCTGGAAGTGCTGAGCGCTCCCTGTACGGGCGGGGGGGGGTGGGATTCCGAGTGGTTCCCCGTGCTCTATCACGCAGGTGCGCAAAAGAGTGTAGAGATCTGTTTACATTATGGAAATTTGAATAAAGGTGGGAAAAGAATTTAAGGACATGTCCCTCGTGTGAAACTGTCACATGAGTTGGGACATGTCCATTATTTATTTCAAAAATTTTAATTTAAATAATAAACCCTTCATGAAACCTCATCCCACCCGTGGATGAGGTTTCATGAAAAATGCGAAGGCCGCCTGGGCTCTTCGCCTGCCCCCCCCCGCCTGACCTTAAGGTTGGACAGGCAGCTCAGTTAATTACTTTAATTACTTTTTAACAGGCCTTAATAGGCCTTTGACAGTTCGGTGGGCGCGCAGCCCAGTCAACTATGCGCCCGCTAAACTGAATATCTGAATGACGTGCGGTGATGTCGGGACGTCCGCCCGATGTCACCGCACGTCATTTTACGTGTCAGTGAGCGGGCCCTTTCTTCTCGCTGGAGGATGGCCCCGTTTGTGCCCTTTTGGTCTCCAGACTGGCCTTGTTGTCCCTGGCAGATTATACAATGTTAGAAACCATTGCTACACAATGGAGGATGAATGGTGGCTGTTCACACCTGCCTGTGATAAACTGGTTTCTCCCCAGCTCTCTTTGTTAGGTTTTGGGCTCGCAGACACTGAGTCAGGGGTCGGGGGGGAGGGGTGGGGTGGGGGGGACATTGAATTTGAGTTTCTGTAAATATCTAATAGGTGCTATAAATTCACAAGCAGTTTTGTATCCAGAATGACTTTTCAAGGGGAGATTACTCCACCCACGGACATATACATCTTAATGACTTTCCAGAGACAAGAGTTAGTTCTTTATCTGTGCATAAATCACAGAAGGGCACCTAACCACCCACCCCTGCACTCCATCTTGGGTCAAGGTAAATTGTCCATGTGCCATTTTGTTCTTTTTTTTGAACTAAAAATGTCCATTGTCTTCATTTCCTTACAGACATTTGGCACAAACTGACACTTTTCTCTAAGGGGAACAAGCCTGGCTTCTCCAGTCCACTCACAGAACTGAGTTCCTCACCCCTCAAGTCGGTGGACTCCTTGTTCTCCAAGGATGCCCAAGCTGAAAATGAGCTCATAGTCTTCTGCGAGTCTTCTCACGATGAAGAATCTGCCGTGGGATTGGTAGGGACGTCCAGAGAAGTGGCAGTCCATATTGTCGTTGTTGGTGCTTGGGAGAGCTTCAGGATCAGTGCCACGCCTGACCTTGCACTGGGCACGTTGGGGTTGTCAGTTTGGTGTAGATAGTCATCGAAACATGCCCAACTAAATTTTAGCACTTGCTTCCCCATGGACTGGTCGGCTACAGTCTTTTCCCAAGAGCGGTGGTCGGCAATGCACAAGTTTATAAAGCCTTTTTTTTGAGGATGTCCTTGTATGGACAGTTTCCGTCCTCATCCCTGGAACCATCCCTGTCAATCCTTCCTGTGGTCTCCCTAATGTTTTCACATCCTTCCAAAAATGTGGTGCCCAGAACTGGACACGAAACCCAAATTGAGGTCAAACCAGCGTTTTACAAACATTCACCATAACGTGAGTATTCGGAACAACCTTTGATCCAGTGGAGCGGAGGTGAAAACACCTGGAATAATTTAAGAAACAACCAGCATTGTGGGAGTTATAGGATACTTTATTCATTCTCAGACCATGGGAGTCACAGGCAAGGCTGACATTTATTGCCCATCCCTGGATACCCGAGTTAGGAGCTGGTAATGAGCCTTCATGTTCAACTGAGGGGCTCACTGGACCAGTTCAGAGGGAGAGGATAATAGTCAACACATTGGTGTGGGACTGGAGTCACATATAAGCCCAGAGTGAGTAAGGACCGCAGGTTTCCTTCCATAAAGGGACGTTAGTTGAACCAGTTGGGTTTTTGTGACACGCTGACTGCTTCATAGTCACTTTTACTGAAAGCAGCTTTTTACTTCCAGATTTTTTTTTGAAAACCTGAAATCAAATTCTTAAACTGCCCAGATGGGATTTGAACCAACATTCCCTAGATTGTTAAAAGAAAGACTTGCATTTCTATTGAATCTTTTACAACCTCAGAACATCTCAAAGCACTTTACAGCCAATGAAGTACTTTTGAAGTGTAGTCACTGTTGTAATGTAGAAGAGGTGGTAGCCAATTGGCACAAAGCAAGATCCCAAAACAGCAATGCAATGATGGCCAGACAATCTGTTTTCGGTGCTGTTGGTTGAAGAATAACATATGAAATAGGAGCAGAAATAGGCCATTCGGGCCCTCGAGCCCACTCCACCATTCAATAAGATCATGGCTAATCTGTTGGTGTTTTGAATTCCACATTCCCATCTACCCCCGATTACTTATGCCTAACAAGAATCTATCAACCTCCGCCTTAAAAATATTCAATGACCACCCCCCCCCACCCCACCTCCACCACCTTCTGAGGCAGCGAGTTCCAAAATCACACGACCCTCTGAGAGAAAAAAATGCTCCTCATCTCTGTCCTAAAAGGGCGACACCTAATTTTAAAACAGTGCCCCCTAGTTCTGGACTCTGGGGAGACTACCCTTGCTTTTCTTCAAAATATAGTGCCCTGGGATCTTTTATCAGAGAAGTCAAATGGGCCCTTGATTTAATGTCTCATCTGAAAGACACTTATTAGTCCAATAAAGGAGGCCAGCGAAAGTACAGAACCCTCGGCTGAAGAATGAAGCTGGGCCAAAGACCTTCCTCCTCCATAAGTACCTTGTGATCTGGTGGAAAAGAACCAACCCTCATGTTGTGCCTGTCACCCTGGGGAGCTGTATCCAAGCGATAAGGCAATGGAGAAGGTGGTGGGGGCAGGGGTTTGGGGGGTGGGGGGGGTGGCGGTGCAGTTGGGGAGGGCTGAAGAATTTTTTAAAAAGTCATAACAATCTCAAAAAGGTCAGAGGGGTGCAGAGGAGATTTATTAGAGTGGTACCAAGGATGAGGGGGCCTTAGTTTTGTGGACAGGTTGGAGAAGCTGGGATTGTTCTCCTTGGAGCAGGGAAGGTTAAGGGGAAGTTTAAAAGAGGAGTTCAAAATCATGAAGGATCTTGACAGACTGAAGAGGGAGAAACTGTTTCCACTGACAGGGAGGGTCAGTAATCGGAGGACACAGAGGTAATGCAATTGGCAAAAGCACCAGCAGTGAGATGCGGAGAACCATCTTACACAGAGAGTTGTGACCTGGAACGTCCAGCCTGAAGGAGGAAGCCGATTCAGTAATGACTTTCGAGGGGGAATAGGGCAAATACCTGAAGTGAAACATTTGCAGGGTTATGGGGAAAGAGCAGGGAGAGTGGGACTAATTGAATAGCTCCCTCAAAGAGCCAGCCCGGGCACAATGGGCCGAATGGCTTCTTCCTATGCTGTATGGGTTCTATGCAAGATGAAAGTTTCATTAAACCTGATTTGTTTAATCAAGATCATTAGCACTTTAAGAAATTATCAACATTTTAAGTTTTAAAGAATGCGGGAATTGATGCTGTTCATACTGTACCTGACCTCATCTTTCCCTGATGTCTAGACGTACACAGATTCCAACAAGGGTCACTGAGTATCAATGAAGAGCAGAAATCCTGGCTGATTTTTCATCTCTAACTCAGGCGGGTGTGAAGCCAATTGTAGCAGGTCAACTGTGAGCAGCTAACGTAGCACAGGTCAGGGGTCAAGTGTCAAATCGTCTTGACCCTGTATGGCAAAACTTAATGCTAGCCATTAAAGTAGAGAAAACGGTATTATTTTTAAGCAGCAGGTTAAAACCTTGATATAAAGAAGCTGACAGTGGCCAAGACAATGGATTGTATTATCTAGTAGCAGTGGAAACTGAGAGGTAGTCAAAATAAAAGCTTGCATTTTTATAGTGCCTTTTGAGGCCCCGGGACGCCTCACATCACTTCAGAGCCAATTAAGTACTTTTATAATGTAGTCACTGTTGTAATGTAGATAGACAAGGCAGCCAGTTTGTGCACAGCAAGCTCCCACAAATCACACTGTAATCATGACCAGATAATCGTTTTTTAGTGATGTTGGTTGAGGGATAAGTATTGATCCCACCACACTGGGGAGAAGAGTCATACAGACTCGAAATGTTAACTCTGTTTCTCTCTCCACAGGGTGCTGCCAGACCTGCTGAGTTTTTCCAAAGCGTTTTCTACTTTTTAAAAAAATGTTGTGATTAGCAAATCAGCCGCAATAGCCGCTGTCCATCAATTCCAGTGACTAACCCACCCCATCCCCACTGCAGCCCTACCTCCTCTGCACACCCCCCCCCCCCAACCCCCCACCAACCCTAACACAACCACCCCCTCATAACCACCCCAACAACCCCCATCCCCCACACTCCCACCCGGCCATCTCCCTTCTGCATCCCCCCCCCACCCGACCACACCACCCCCCTGCTACCCCCACCCCGTCCGCTGAAGAGACGTTTGTGAGCTAGGTGTGAAGACCCTCATGGTCCAATAGCCGGCCAGCACTCACCCAAGTGATCATTGGGGTGAAGTGCAGGAGAAGGATCCAGTCCCTCCGAGGCGATCGCAGCAAAGAAACATTTTGAGAGGGAGGGAGGGAGCCGGCAGGATAAGGAACGTGATTTGTTTGAAACGTTGCTCCTCTTGTTGTTATCCGAGCGGGAACTCCCGGCGACGGGGATCCCGCTCCCGGGCGGCATGGGTGCGGGGGGCGGGGGGGGGGTCCAGCGACGGGGATCCCGCTCCCGGGCGGTATGGGGGGATCCAGCGACGGGGATCCCGCTCCCGGGCGGTATTGGGAGGGGGTGGAGGGGTCCAGCGACGGGGATCCCGCTCCCGGGCGGTATGGGGGGATCCAGCGACGGGGATCCCGCTCCCGGGCGGTATTGGGAGGGGGTGGAGGGGTCCAGCGACGGGGATCCCGCTCCCGGGAGGTATGGGGGTGAGGGAGGGTCCAGAGACGGGGATCCCGCTCCCGGGCGGTCCAGCGACGGGGATCCCGCTCCCAGGCGGTATGGGGGAGGGGGTGGAGGGGTCCAGCGACGGGGATCCCGCTCCCGGGCGGTATGGGGGTGAGGGAGGGTCCAGCGACGGGGATCCCGCTCCCGGTTGGTACGGGGGGGTCCAGCGACGGGGATCCCGCTCCCAGGCGGTATGGGGTAAGGGGTGGAGGGGTCCAGCGGCGGGGATCCCGCTCCCGTCCATAATGGGCTGAGACTTCGATCCCCTACGGAGTCGGGAGTGAACCAACATCTGTCTTCTTTTTTAAAAAAAATAAATGGGAGGAAGGGAAAACCAGTGAGTTTAATGATGCTCCTGAAAACCAGCCATCCTAAACAGGAAGATTGTTTTGTGTTTTGTGTTTTGGGGGGGGTGGTGGTGTAGGGAGAGCAGTGGGAATGTCTGTCTTCAGGGCTGAATGTCTATTAGCCTGAATACGGTAGGTGTGGGCAGTGACTCCTGCAATGTGTATCCAGACGACACTAACATGGCGAGAGCTGTTCTGTTCCCTATTCTCCTCCCTAGTCTGAGCGAAGGGATTTGTTACTGAGGGGCATTTAATGAAGATCGAAGGCACTGCCAGCGAGGGGCAAAACACACACAGCATACACACAGAGAAACAAAGTTAAAGGTAAGAAACGATGAAAAGAAAAACCCCCTTGTTTTGGGGAAAAAAAAACCCAGTGAACTGTCGCAGAGGAAGAGGAACTAAATTCCACATCCTTTTCCCCCCCTGTATCCTCATTTTTTTTTTTCGCAGTAAATTGAGTTTGGATCGTTTTTCCCCCTTGTGTGAATATGTGCAGTAAAAGTTCAGACAGTGGGGATCAGACGCCGACAGGTCTGATTGAATCAGAGACCCGGGGTGGGTGGGGGTGATGTGGGGTGGTGGGGTGGGGGGGGTGTTGAGAGAGAGAGAGAGAGAGAGAGAAAAAGTTTGCAAAGTTTTTTGAATCTCGACCTTTTTTCCTAAATAAAGGAAAACTTTTGTTACAAACGATCCCGCTGCCTTCCCCCCCACCCCCTCCACCACCACCACCCCGTGCAGGCGGGGGAGTTTTATCACGTGTATTTTGGGGAAGGGGTTCGGGGTGATTAAAGATTTTTTTTAAAAAATGAATTTTCCTCCTCTTTTTCATAATAGTTTGAGGGAAAATGTCGGCAGAAACCAACAACTTTTCCAGATAAATTCCAGTCTGGAGCCCAGGCTTAATTGCAAAGGAGTTTTCCTTTGGCAATGGAACAATTTGGTGTTCTATCAGTTTTAATTGTTTTCTTCCACATCGACTTTTAAAAATATATATATATATATATAAATTTAAACGCTTAAAAACTATAAATCAACCAGCCGCAGGAATTAAAACTTAGGGGGAAAAAATGGAAATGCTGGTCATAAATGTCATGAGTCTTTTGTCACTTAACGGTTGCATTAAATGAACATATTTTTTCACTTCTCGATCATCGGTTACTGTTTGCTGACTTTTTTTTTAAAAAAAAACAATCAAAGATATTTTGCAGAGGAGAATGCTCTGTGTGTGTGTATGTGTATGTGTGTGTGTGTGTGTTCCACAGTTACTGCATTCCCAGCATACCCTCGCATTCCAGCCAGACTCTCTCCTCTTAATTCCTTAGGAGAGGAGGGGGGGAGGATGAAAAAGGATAAAATGGGAGAACTGTTTAAATTTCGGCTCTTGATAGAGGACGTGAGTCATAGGTCGAGCAGGTCAAAAGTCGAAACGTTTGTGTGGTTTTAAAACCGAAATCATCATTTGTATCTCTCTTGTTAATCCCTTTCCTCATTTCTACACACACGCAAAACTCATGTAATATAAAGTTGGGAGCGAAAAATGAATCGGAAGGCTGTATTTCAATCCTGCTTGTTTTTAGGGGGGGGGGAAAAATGAGCGGGTCTCACACACACACACACAGAGAGAGAGAGAGAGAGATAGAGGGGGGGAAATGATTGTCCTGGGGTAGAGATTGCTTTAAGGTTCTGAGAGGTCAGACGACAATTGCAGACAGTCGTGGAGAGCTGGGGCTGGGAAGAGCTTGAGTCTGCGTCCAGATAGCATCAGGTGTCGCCCGCAGTCCCAGACACTGAACCAAAATCCACAGCCTAGAGGGGGTGGTTGTTTTTTTTTAAAAATATAAAGAATTCTGGATCTATGGGGCATATTGGAGAAAGAGAGAGAGAGAGACGGGCAGAGATTTTCTTTTTTAACATTTGCAATCCCGCTCCTTTTTTAAAGTAGAAATAATAAAGCCTGATTCTCGAGAAAAGCAGGATCTGCATCATGTGAAGTTTTTTTAAAAGTTCATTTTTAAAATATTTTCTGGGGCCCTGATATTGTTCCCACCTCCACCCCCCCAAAGTCCCAGTCCCAGTGGCTGAGTTCGTTCTTTGTGCCTGTATTTTGAATCTTGTTTTATTTCACACGGTGGTTTTTAAAAAAAAACCTGCTACATTTCGAGAGCAGCGTTTTCTTAATAATCAATTCTCCACGTACAGATTTTCCCAGCAGTTTTTTTGCCTGTCAATTCCCCCCGGGTCAGTTTCAGACCAGGTCCCGTTCGCGCTGGTCAATTTCAGCTATTCCACGTCCCCAAGTCTCCCCTCCTGAACTGGCAAAGCCTGAAAAAAGTTAATGAAAAAGAGACGATGAAATCGATTAAAATGTGACAGGTTTCTCTTACCCACCCCCTGGACAAGTTTTGGGGTGGGGGGTGGGGGTGAGTGGGTGGTGGAAGAGTCGCATCTTTTTAATTATTTTAACTATAAAACGTACTTTCATAAATATTTGTGTCTTGAGTCAGTGCCAGGATTATGGGAGTCAGTGATGATGTAATGTCACTGTCTGAGCTTTATACTGAGGGGGCTGCATTCATTTGAGAATGGGGCTGGGAATATGATTTAAAAAGGGTTTGAGGTGCTGAACTGACAGGTAACAAGACAAAGGGCTGGAATTCTCTCGGGGGGGAGGTTTGGAGGGGGGGTGGGGGTTTGCCCTCTGAGGAGATTCCCAGGGCAGTTGCAGCAGGAGAATGGTGGGAATTTCACCCCCAACCTTCATACCCTCTCACCCCGGTGTCACCCTCTCTTTTCCCACTCGCTTTTGTTCTGGTCCTCACCTCAGCCCACCTCCTCCTCCTCCACCTCCTCATTGTTGGACCACTCCCACCCCGAGCGGGCCCTGGCACATTTCTCCCAGCTGGAGGCGCTAGATCGCAGCTGGGAAAAGAAGGAAAAAAAATAAAGACTTCCATTTCTATAGCGCCTTTCGTGACATCAAAGCACGTTACAGCCGATGAAGCACTTTTTTGAGGTGTAGCCTCTGTTGGAATGCAGGAAACGTGACGGCCATTCTGAGCACAGCAAGATCCCCAGCAATGTGATAACAGATCAGTGACGATGGTTGATAAATATCAGGACATTAGGGAGCCACGGAGAATTCCACTCCTCATCGGAATAGTGTGGGATCATTTCTGTCCTCCTGAGAAGGGCCTTGGCTTGACATCTCATCTGAAAGGGCATTTCTGATCGTGTAGCACTCCCTTGGCATTGTACTGGGACTGTCAGCACAGGTTGTGTGATCAAGTTTGGAGTGGGACTTAAACCCACAACCTACATTGTCCCATCAAACACTCTCAGGGCAGATAAAGCATGGAGTTAGACAGAGTAAAGCTTCATCTACACTGTCCCCATCAAACACTCCCAGGACAGGTACAGCACGGGGTTAGATACAGAGTAAGGCTCCCTCTACACTGTCCCCATCAAACACTCCCAGGACTGGTACAGCACGGGGTTAGATACAGAGTAAAGCTCCCTCTACACTGTCCCCATCAAACACTCCCAGGACAGGTACAGCACGGGGTTAGATACAGAGTAAACCCCCCTCTACACTGTCCCCGTCAAACATTCCCAGGACAGGTACAGCATGGGGTTAGATACAGAGTAAACTCCCCTCTACACTGTCCCCGTCAAACACTCCCAGGACAGGTACAGCATGGGGTTAGATACTGAGTAAAGCTCCCTCTACACTATCACCATTAAACACTCCCAGGACAGGTACACCATGGGGTTAGATACAGAGTAAAGCTCCCTCTACACTGTCCCCATCAAACACTCCCAGGGCAGGTACAGCACGGGGTTAGACACAGAGTAAAGCTCCCTCTGCACTGTCCCCATCAAACACTCCCAGGGCAGGTACAGCATGATTCCACTTTCTTTTCCACCGTGAGAGTAGAATTTCAGTCTGTGAATTGAGGGTTTTTTGATGCTGGTCCCCAGAAGTTAAAGAGCGATGTTTAACACACTGCAGCAGCTCAGACCCAGACTCCAGGAACCAGTATTTGGTGAATGGTCAGTTCAAGGTGATCAGTCAAATCCCAACAGAATCTTAGTTTAAGTTTGTAAATAATGGGGATGATTTTCCACCTCCTCTACCTGAATGATAACTTGGTTGGAAGCAGAATTCTTGCCATTGTGGATCCTGTCGGATTTTTACCCAATTGGGATAGAAGTGGTGGAATCCACCAAGGCCAGGTGACTTGGGTTTTTGCCAGGTTCACCTGGCAATTGTGCAGAGATTTGTGTGTGTGTGTCAGAGGAAACTGTCCTGCAAGAGGCAGGCGCATGAGTTAATGAACCTGCAACTGTGGCAGGTCCAGAAGGACTCAGTGTGAGAAGAATATAGTCAGAATGTCTTTTGATTCACTCTGGAAGAAATCTATACATCATGGTTTTCTCACTCAAACAGCAATTGTTAATTCCAAATGGATGTAATACAGGGAGCAGTTATTTTTACTCTCTCAAGGTTTGTATTTTTTTTTAACAAATGCCAAAAAAAACCGTAAACTCATGAACCAAATTTTCATCTTTCTTTCATTCTTTGCAACCACCCTGCTGCTGCTGCTGCTTGTAGCTAGTCCTCCCAGGAGATCTGCTGTCATGGGATGTCACACTTGTCTGTCTTGCACCTTCCTTCACAGCCGCTGTAGCTCGTCTGCAACCACTCCATGACATCCTGCCATCCAGCTACGCCGAGATCGACCCCTCTTTCTGCTGGCACCCGCTATGTCCTCTAGACGAGATCTCTTGTAGCTTATCAGCTCTGATCAAATGGCAGAAATACTGATGTTTTCTTTTCTGGATGTCAATTTTTTAAGAGGTTCTTTTTGCCCTTGCGATTTCAAGCATTCCCTCATTCGTCGTGTTGTCCTGGGTTTATCAAAATGTTCAACTTAAATAAAGGCAATAACTCCAAAAACCTGCAGGATGGGTGCAGCGCTTGCGAGTTGTTTATTTTATTGAGTAATGGTTGTTTTTGAGTTCTGAGTGTAGACCAACAAAAGAGAATCAGTTTCTGCAACCATTTCGAATTCATTATTAAGTATAACGTTGCTTCTGCCAAAGTAATTTCGGAGTTTCAGGTTTCATCAGCTGTTGGCTTGTTTGGCTTTCTTCTGTGTGTTTTTAAGGGGGAAATCAGATAGCATGTTATGAGATGTTTCTTGCTTTCGATCTCGGGGAAAGCTGGAATTAATGCTTCACCTTCTTGTTTTGAGCTTTTATGCACACAAATCAAATTTAATTTAGCTGATTCTAATAATAGTTTCCCTGATGCTATCTTTCGTACTTTTTCTTTGATGCACCAGATTGGAAACGTACCAATAGCAAGTCCTGGCATGCTCTGTGAATGTCTCGTTCTGTGGTCAGTTTTAATAAATTGCACAAGCCGACATGTCATGAGCTGCTGGGCTGGGTCACTTTGGGTGAGGAACCTGGTGACCTTACATGGGCTTGAGGCTTGGTGCAGGTGACCGCAATACAATCTTTATACGAGACATTCCTAACCCAGTAACCAGAATAGGATATTTAATTATAATAACTTCTTTGTAAATGGTGCAACTTTTAAAATGTTTTGTTTTAAATTATGTTACAAAGCTAATTTCCAGTCGCAAGTCCTTATCTTGGTCGAGAATCCAAGGTGTTAGTTTCAAAAATATTTTGACTGAATTCTTTGTTTGTTGGCTGCAGTGATTTCTTACCCATTTGCTGATTTGTTGTGTTTTAAGCTTCATTGGCCCTCAAGGTTTCCAGCACAGGAGGAGGCCACTTGGCCCATTGTGTTGGTGCTGGCTCTTTGTTAGAGGAATCCCACCCCCATTGCCCTGCTGTCCCTCCATAGCTCTGTATCAATCCCAAACTAATCTCACTGACCCATGCTCTCTACATAGACCTGAATAAATCCTGAGCTAATCCCACTACCCCACATACGCCTGTCTCAAACCTCAATCTAAATCCACTGCCTCATTCTCTCCACATAGTCCTGTATCAACCTTCAAATCTATCCCACTGCACCGCACTCTCTCCAAATAACCCTTTATCAACTGCTAAGTTAATCCCACTGCCCTGTGCCCTCTCTCCACATAGCCCTGCATTAAGCCCACTGCCCCACAATATTTATCCCATTTTCTCTGAAATGATGCAATGATCTCTGCCTCAGCCACTCACAATTCCATGCTCCAACAACTATCCAGGTAAAGAAACTTCTCCAAATCTCCCTCCTTATTGTTTTGAGAACAGTTTCAAGTTGAAGGATTCTCATCACTGACTCCCCAACCAGAGAAACCCACCTTCGTCAACTCCCTCATCAAAACCCTTCAAAATTAAAAAAAAAACTCTTAACTCTCTTCCTGATCTCCTGTGCTACAGTGGCAATAGCCCCAGGATCTTAGTCACTCTTCTTAACCATAGCTTCCTATCCTTGGTCTCCTTCTACTGAATCCACGCTCTGTGATTCTAATCCCCTTTCTGTAATTGGGATGCCTAACATGACACACCGCTCTCTAACTGTGGTGTAGCCAAATCATCATCATTATTTACTTAACTCTTGTATGCTGTGTTCCTTTCTGCAATGCACAAAATTCTATTTGTTTTTATACGACTTTATTTACCTGTAATCTGTACTTTCAGGGAATTAACTACAAGAACCCCTGAGTTCCTGATTATTCAGCATTATTGCATTGTGGTTTGTGCTCTCAATCTGTGTTAAATTATACCTGCCAATTCCACTAACTTGTCACGATCTTGTGTCTTTTACCATCCTCTTGGCTGTTGGCCAAAGCGCCTCCTTTTGTGTCATCAGCTAATTTTAAAATTGGGCTCCTTATGATGGGAGTCCAAATAACCTGTACATTTCGGAAGTGGAAGTGAATTCCACTCTGACCCCTTATGTACAATTCTTCCATTTCTAGTTGGGCAGTCTAGAACCAGGGAGCACAGTTTAAAAAAATTAGGGGTCTCCCATTTAAGACTGAGATGAGGAGAATTTTTTTTCTCTCAAGAGGGCTGTTAGTCTGTGGAATTCTCCTCCCCATGGAGCAGTGGAGGTCAGGTCATTGAATACATCCAAGGCTGAGTTAGATGTTTGGTCACAGGAGAGTCAAGGGTTATGGTGGGCCGACAGGAAAATGGGTTTAAGGCCACAATCCGATCAGCCATGATCTTATCAAATGGTGGAGCAGACTCGAGGAGCTGAACTATTCCTCCTAATTCTTGTGCCTTTGCGTTCCTTGTCCAATCCTGTTCACCAGGCCCATTGAGTAACTCTCTCTCCGTTGTCTGTCATGCCACATAACTGAATTATTCTAACAAGCTCCCTGTGAGAAACCTTATCGAATGTCTTCTGAAAACCCATATACATTCCATCCCTGTTACCTATCAACGACTCAGATCTAACTCTCACCCCATCAGAATATCTCTTTTCTGTTTGAAATCATCACCTTAACTATTCTCAGTTTCTGCCCTGCATTTAACACCTTCCAACTGCTCCAAGGAGTTGCTGATTATTGTCCAGGTTAAGTTTAAACCAGTTGGTTTAACGTCCGACGTAGGAAAGCTTTTGGGAATGACTGGCTGGAATATTTCCAGCCCCTCATGCCGAAGGATCTTCCAGTCCCCGCCGATGTGAACAGAGATTTCGATGTCTTGCTGGTCCCGCCACAGTGGGGCTGGAAAATTCTGGTCATAATCTGGGACAAAATTAACAGTTGCTTGGACAAGTGCAAAGTAGAGCCAGCATATATTTATTAAAGGCAAATCATGTTTAACAACTTGATTGAGTGTTTTTGATGAGCTGAGAGAGAAGGTTGATGAGGGTAATGCCATAGATGTGATGTACGTGGACTTCCAAAAGGTGTTTGCTGAGAAGCCTGTTACCTGGCATTTTATCAAAGTTAAACTCAATGGAATAAAAGGACATTGAAAGTGGGATACAGCATTGGCTGAGGGACAAGAAACAGAGCACTGGTGATTGGTTGTATACCTTCCTCCAGTTAGAAAAACAATGAAGTTCCCCAAGGGTCTGTACCAGGACCTCTGCTTGCCTTGACCGAGACTAATGACCTAGACTTGGGTGTGCAAGGCACAATTTAAAAAATTATAGATGACACAAAACTTGTGAGCTGTAAGGCTCATAGTGATAGACTTCAAGAGGACATAGATGAAATTTAATGCAGGGAAATGTGAAGTGATACATTTTGGTAGGAAGAATGAGGAAAGGCAATATCAGATAAAGGGTACAATTATGAAGGGGGTGCAGGAGCAGAGAGATCGGAGGGCATTTGCATAAATTGTTGAAAGTTGCTGGGCAGGTTGAGAAAGTGATTGAAGAGGCACACAGGATTCTGGCACTTTATAAATAGTGGCATAGAGTATAAAAACAAAGAAGTTATATTGAACCTTTATAAAACTCTGGTTCAGCCTCAACTTGAGTATTCTGTTGAATTCTGGGCTCCAGACTTGAGAAAGGATGTGAAAGTTTAGAGAAGGTGCGGAAAAGATTCACAGGAATGGCTCAAGGGATCAGGAATTTCAGTTATGTGAATAGATTGGAGAAGCTGGGACTGTTCTCCTTAGAGCAGAATAGGGCTGAACATTGTGCAATCATCAATGAACATCACTATTTCTGACCTTATTTTGGTGGGACACTTATTGATGAAGCAGCTGAAGACGTTTGGGCCTAGGAATTCCTCAGGATAGTGTCCTCGGTCCAACCATCCTCAGCTGCTTCATCAATGACCTAGCCTCCATCATAAGGTCAGAAGTGGGGATGTTCGCTGATGATTGCACAATGTTCAGCACCATTCACAGCTCCTCAGGTACTGCAGCAGTCCATGTCCAAATGCAGCAAGACCTGGACAATATCCAGGCTTGGACTGATAAGTGGCAAGTAACATTTGAGCCACACAAGCAATGACTGTCTCCAAGAAGAGAGAATCTAATCATCTCCTCGTGACATTCAATGGCATTACCATCACTGAATCCTTCACTATCAACATCCTGGGGGTTAGCATTGATTAGAAACTAAACTGGACTAGTCATATAAATACTGTGGGTACAAGAGCAGGTCAGAGGCTGGGAATCCTGCAGCGAGTAACTCACCACCTGACTCCCCAAGGCCTGTCCATCATCTACAATGCACAAGTCAGGAGTGTGATGGAACGCTCCCCACTTGCCTGGATGGGTGTGGCTCAAACAACACTCGATGCTTGACACCATCCAGGACAAAGATGCCGTTTGATTGGCAACCCACCCACCACCTTAAACATTCACTCCCTCCACCACCGACGCACAGTAGCAGCAGTGTGTACCATCTACAAGATGCACTGCAGCAACTCACCAAGGCTCCTTAGACAGCACCTTCCAAACCCACGACCATTACCATCCAGAAGGACAAGGGCATCAGACACATGGGAACACCACCACCTGGAAGTTCCCTTCCAAGCCACTCACCATCTTAACTTGGAAATATATCAGCCGTTCCTTCACTATCGCTGGATCAAAATCCAGGAACTCCCTCCCTAACAGCACTGCGGGTGTACCTACACCACATGGGCTGCAGCGGTTCAAGAAGGCAGCTCACCACCACCTTCTCAAGAGGCAACTAGGGATGGGCAATAAATGCTGGCCCAGCCAGCGACGTCCACGTCCCGTGAAAGTATAAATAAAAAAAGAGAAGGCTGAGAGGAGATTTAATAAAAGTGTTCAAAATCATGAAGCGTCTGAACAGAGTAGGTAGGGAGAAATTGTTTCATCGGGAAAAGGGTCGCGCACCAGAGGACACGGATTTCAGGAATAAAAGCAAAAAACTGCGGATGCTGGAAATCCAAAACAAAAACAGAAACAGAAATACCTGGAAAAACTCAGATTTCAGGTGATTGGCAAAAGAAGCAAAGTCGACATGCGGAAAATATTTTTTGTGCAGCGAGTGGTTAGGACCTGGAATGCACTCCCTGAGAGTGTGGTGGAGGCAGATTCAATTGTGGCTTTCCAGCGGTAATTGAATAAGCACCTGAAAAGAGAAATGTTGCAGGACTACGGGGGGCAAGTGGGGAATTGGGGCAAGCTAAATTGCCCTTGCAGAGAGCCGACATGGACTGAATAGCCTGAATTGCCCCCTTTTGTGCTGTAACCATTCCATGATAGTGTGGGTAAGGATTACGCACTCAAACTGTGCAGAGTTGCTGCCTATTCACTGGATTAAGTATTACTCACTGTGTGGCTGTACGGGGATGCAGTTGAATCAGAAGGGTCAGGATTAGTCACTAGCTGTATGGAGTTGCAGTTTATTTGGCAGGGTAAGGATTGCTCACTGTGTAACTATGCAGAATTACTGTGTAATATTCAGCAGTGTAAGGGTTAAGGCCACGTTACTTTGGATTTTTAAACTTGTGATAATAAGCAAAGTGTGGATGTCAACCATCACAGTGACTGTCAGCGAAATGCATTGCCAAAATCACAGGTTGGAGGATTTTTCCCAACTATGTGCTGCAGCTGGGAACTCACTGCCCCAGCACCCTCCCATAAATTCCCACGAAACTCAGCATCATCCAGGAAAAAGCAGCCCACTTGACTGGCACCCCATCCACCACCTTCGAAATTCACTCCCTCCACCACCGACTCACAGTAGCAGCAGTGTGTGCCATCTACAAGATGCACTGCAGCAACTCACCAAAGGCTCCAAACCCATGACCTCTATCACCTAGAAGGACAAGGGCAGCAAACACATGGGAACACCATCACCTGTAAGTTTTCCTCCAAGTCACTCACCATCCTGACTTGGAAATATATCGGCCGTTCCTTCACTGTCACTGGCTCAAAATCCTGGAACTCCCTCCCTAACAGCGCTGTGGGTCTACCTACACCACAGGGGCTGCAGCGGTTCAAGAAGGCAGCTCACCACCACCTTCTCAAGGGCAATTAGGGATGGGCAATAAATGCTGGCCCAGCCAGCGACATCCACATCCTGTGAAAGAATAAAAAATAACAATAACCCAATCCCTGGGTCCCTGATCCTTGGCTGCTGCAGTTGTGATTTTAGTATTGGTGGGTAAGGGCCTGTGGTCGCCTAATCTAATGATTCCCCATAGGGAAGGGACAAAGGAGCTGGATTCTTGGTCGAGCCAATTACATTTGTGCGAAATGATGATTAACTCAGTTTGCAATCTATAGTTTCATTTCTCACTTGCATTTTCCACGATAACCCTATCTCTCATTATTCACCCACTGGATGTGGCCGTCACTGGTGTTTATTGCCTCAAGAAGTTGGGGATGGGGCCACCTTGAATCGCTGGTAGTGGGTTTGATACAACTGAGTGACCACTTCAATGGTCAAGAATCTATCTAGCTCTGCCTTAAAAATATTCAAAGACTCTGCTTCCACCACCTTTTGAGGAAGAGAGTTCCAAAGACTCACAACCCTCTGAGAGAAAAAAAAATTCTCCTCATCTCTGTCTTACATGGGCGACCCCTTATTTATAAACAGATTCTCCACCCCGTAAAGACCCCTCAGGTTCTTATATGTTTCAATCAAGTCACCTCTTACTCTTCTAAGCTCCAGCAGATACAAGCCTACCCTGTCCAACCTTTCCTCGTAAGGCAACCTGTCCAGGTATTAATCTGGTAAAGCTTCTCAGAACTGCTTCCAATGCATTCACATCCTTCCTCAGATAAGGAGAGCAATGTAGGCCAGGCCAGGTAAGGACAGCAGATTTCCTTCTCTAAGCGACATCAGTGAACCAGATGGCTTTTTTACAACAATCAGCAATGGTTGCATGGTCATCGTTAGACTTCTAGTTCCAGGTTTTTTATCAATTCAAATTTCACCATCTGGCAAGGTGGGATTTGAACCCGGGTTCCCAGAGCATTATCCTGGCTCTCCCTGGAGTGCTGGTCCAGTGCCACCACCTCCACATTCTATTAGCTTTCCTAACTATCTGTTGTACCTTCATACTAACCTTTTGTGATTCATGCACGAGGACACCCAGATCCCTCTGCATCTTAGGGCTCTGCAATCTCTCACCGTTTAGATAATAAGCTTCTTTATTGTTCCTGCCAAAATGGACAATTTCACATTTGCCCACATTATACTCCATTTGTTAGATATTTGCCCACTCACTTAATCTATTTGTACCCCTTTGTAAGTTCCTTTTGCCCTCTCCACAACTTAATTTCCTATCTATCTTTGTGTTCGAAGCAGGTACCTCTCAATATACTTTTAAGGACCGAACAACTACCAGGTTATAACACTGTCTGGCAACAGGTCTATCTGTCAATATTGAAATCATCAACACACCTACAGGAATTTTCTGTTTGACCATGGGAAAACACTGGGTTACATAAAGAGAGGTTAAAGGTCTGTCACTGTATAACACTGGGGTACAGTACTGGTGGGACAGGTCTGTCACTGTATAACACTGGGGTACAGTACTGGTGGGGACAGGTCTGTCACTGTATAACACTGGGGTACAGTACTGGTGGGGACGGGTCTGTCACTGTGTAACACTGGGGTGCAGTACTGGTGGGGACAGGTCTGTCACTGTATAACACTGGGGTACAGTACTGGTGGGGACAGGTCTGTCACTGTATAACACTGGGGTACAGTACTGGTGGGACAGGTCTGTCACTGTATAACACTGGGGTACAGTACTGGTGGGGACAGGTCTGTCACTGTATAACACTGGGGTACAGTACTGGTGGGACAGGTCTGTCACTGTATAACACTGGGGTACAGTACTGATGGGGACAGGTCTGTCACTGTATAACACTGGGGTACAGTACTGGTGGGGACAGGTCTGTCACTGTATAACACTGGGGTACAGTACTGGTGGGGACGGGTCTGTCACTGTGTAACACTGGGGTGCAGTACTGGTGGGGACAGGTCTGTCACTGTATAACACTGGGGTACAGTACTGGTGGGGACAGGTCTGTCACTGTATAACACTGGGGTACAGTACTGGTGGGACAGGTCTGTCACTGTATAACACTGGGGTACAGTACTGGTGGGGACAGGTCTGTCACTGTATAACACTGGGGTACAGTACTGGTGGGACAGGTCTGTCACTGTATAACACTGGGGTACAGTACTGATGGGGACAGGTCTGTCACTGTATAACACTGGGGTACAGTACTGGTGGGGACAGGTCTGTCACTGTATAACACTGGGGTACAGTACTGGTGGGGACAGGTCTGTCACTGTATAACACTGGGGTACAGTACTGGTGGGGACAGGTCTGTCACTGTATAACACTGGGGTACAGTACTGGTGGGGACGGGTCTGTCACTGTATAACACTGGGGTACAGTACTGGTGGAGACAGGTCTGTCACTGTATAACACTGGGGTACAGTACTGGTGGGGACAGGTCTGTCACTGTATAACACTGGGGTACAGTACTGGTGGGGACAGGTCTGTCAGTGTATAACACTGGGGTACAGTACTGGTGGGGACGGGTCTGTCACTGTATAACACTGGGGTACAGTACTGGTGGGGACGGGTCTGTCACTGTATAACACTGGGGTACAGTACTGGTGGGGACGGGTCTGTCACTGTATAACACTGGGGTACAGTACTGGTGGGGACGGGTCTGTCAGTGTATAACACTGGGGTACAGTACTGGTGGGGACAGGTCTGTCAGTGTATAACACTGGGGTACAGTACCGGTGGGGACAGGTCTGTCACTGTATAACACGGGTACAGTACTGGTGGGGACAGGTCTGTTGCTGTGTAATACTGGTTCCTCAGTATCGTTGACATTGTGGAGAAATGATTTAGTTCCACACCCTGAAATGATTGGAATTTAATCGCCCGCCCCCCCCCCCCAAACAATGCTCTCCTGTCCGGACTTAACCGCAGTCTTCTTCCCCCCAATCCTTCTCCCTCTGCCCCTCTCCCATCCATACGGAAATAGGGGCAAATTTAGACGGAGACACTGAACTTCATAGACTAGAACTTTGGCCAATGATAAGCTGTGCAGTTGAATGCTGTGAGCTCAGAGAGCCCGGAATAGTGATGGTCAAGCTCGGTCTGGTAACATTCCCTGCCTCCTAACACAGAGCACACTCACATGCAGCTTGCTGCTGCTGTGATTATAGAATCAACTTCCCAGACACGGACTTGTTGCTTTTCCATCTCCTGCTCTAGCCTTGAACCGTCTTGTGTGAGCAGTCAACTGTTCCGGGGTAGAGGAGAAAAGGTCTTGTATCTATCTAGCACTTTTCAACACTTGACCGCACTCCCTTGTGCTTCCCAGACAAAGTGTTGGAATGTACCAGCGCTGACATGGGCTGCTTGGGCTGGATGACCTGTCTCTGTGCCATATATTCCGGATAATGGAGGAAACTCAGCAGCCAATCTACGCACAGCAAACTCCCAGAAGCAGCAAGGTGGCCATGACCAGATAATCTGTTTTATGGTGGTGTTTGGTTGAGGGATAAATATTGGCCCCGGGTCTGTGGGGAGAATTGCCTGTCCCTCTTCATAAGATTGGGGGGGACGGGGGCAGCTTTATGTCCACCCAAGAAAGCAGAAAAGGCTTGGTTTTAATGTCTCATCCAAAAGCCAGCACCTCCAACAGTGCAGCAGTCCCTCAGGGTGGGAGGGGGAAGTGTCAGCCCTGGTTTTTTAGGGTTCAAGTCTCAGGTGTGGGATTTGATCCCGTGACCTTTGACTTGGGGGATCAGTGTGCTGCTCGGTGAACCAAAGCCAACATTGACAGCCCCACCTTCTGCTTCAGTTGAGAGGCGATGGTGTAGCGGTATTGTCACTGGGCTAGTATTCCAGAGACCCAGGGTAATGCTCTGGGGACCCAGACTCGAATCGCACAATGGCAGATGGTGGAATTTGAATCCAACAAAAATCGGGAATTAAAAAGACTGACGATGACAACACGATTGTTGTAAAAACCCATCTGGTTTCCTTAGGTCTTTTAGGGAAGGGAATCTACTGCCCTTACCTGGTCTGGCCTACATGTGACTCCAGGACCACACAGCAATGTGGTTGACTCTTAACTGCTCCTTAGACCAAGAGGCAGTGCTGCAGTGGTATTGTCACTGGACTAGTATTCCACAGACCCAGTGTGACTGCCCTCTGGCCAAGGGGCAGTTAGGGAATGACGATAAATGCTGGCTTAGCCAGCGACACCCACATCCCATTAACCAATTTTTATTAAAAAAAAACAATAGCTAAGGTGGAAGTTGAGGTTTGTCTGTCATGTGCAGGTCAGCCAGTCAGTGCTCCAGCCCAGCTGAGCCACACAGACAGCCTGCGGCATCTCCGATGGCGTGGTTTTTTTTTTAATATATATTTCAGGAAACACGTGACCGAGCCCTCGAGCCAAGCAAAACAAAAATCCCTTGATCGTGACAAAGTCTGGAGACTGCTCCCTTTCGATTCCCCAAGACTTTGTCCAACCTCTGAACTTGATCGAGACCTTTGCTTTTGAAGATCTGAGCCCTGATTGCAAGCAGCAGACAGACTGTTCCACATGAATCAATCCCGCCGGCTGATGTCAGAGAGTGGTTAGTTACAGCTGGTAATGTGGGGGCTGCGATTGGCTGCTGGACGCTGATGATGACATCACTGAAGAATGCCCACAGAAATATCTTGGAGTTTCAGACAGATTTCCATTGGAAAACTATAGTCGCAGGGCTTTGCACTAAAACCTGCTGATTTTGTTTAGAATTGGAAAAAAAAATCTTTCAACATTCTTGTGCAGCTGTTTTCTCTCTCTCTCTCTCTCTCTCTCCGACGTTAGCAGCAGTTTCTAGCTCCCCATTTCAAACAAGCTATTCCTTCCTTTTGCCCACCCCAGCCTTCTCCCCTTCTGTCAGCCGTGATTTCAACCGGTCGCGCTCGGCACCTCTGAATTAGACAATTATAGGTTCAAGTCCTACCTCCCCCCCCCACCGAGTCTCGAGCACATAAACCAGGCCGACCCTGGCGAGTGCTGCACTGTCGAAGGAGCCTGCGTCGTTTGGGTGAGACACTGAACAATGGCCGTCTGCCCTCTCAGGTTGATGTCAAAGATCCCCCGGCAGCGACTTTGAAGAAGAGGAGGGGAGTTTCCCCCTGTGTCCTGGGCCAATATTTACCCCATGACTAACATCACTAAGACTCGCGATCATGTTGCTGTTTGTGGGAGCTTGCTGTGCCCAAACTGGCTGCCGTGTTTCTTATGTCACAACAGTGAGTACGCTTTTAAAAAGTACTTCCTTTGTCGCCAAGGCTAGGAGAGTGTCACTTTTAATTGCTTCAGCTATGTAAGTTGAGCGGGAGGTGGTGGCATGGTGATATTGTTACTGGACTGGTAACCCAGAGGCCCAGGGTAACGCTCTGGGTTCGAATCCTGCCAGGGCAGATGGTGGAATTTTAATCCAACAAAAACCTGGAATTAAAAGTCTGATGATGACCATGAAAGCATCGCCGATTGTCGTAAAAACCCATCAGTGAAGGAAATCTGCCGTCCTTACCTGGGTCTGGCCTACATGTGACTCCAGACCCACAGCAATGTGGTTGACTCTTAAATGCCCTCTGAACAAGGGCAATTAGGGATGGGCAATAAATGCTGGCCCAGCCAGTCATGCCCACATCCAATGAATTAAAAAAAAACTAATTAAATAAATAAGGTTAGAGAGGCACGGCAGGGGTGTGGTGCTGGTGCATGTGGGAATGTCATAGGGGGGACCACAATCCTCAACACCCAGATCTGCAGTCAGTGTCTGCGGCTATGGGACTTGGCTCCTGAGTGGCTGGGCTGGAGTCTTGGGTTGCAGACATGGTGGGTCACCGGGGAGGGGGAGAGTTAGCTGGGACACTCGGTTCCAGGAGGAGGCGGCCACCGACCCCTTAGGTTCGACAGAACTTCAGAGCGGGTCGATGGTCCCGTTCCCGGCGTGACAACGGTGACTACACTTCAGCAGCACTTTGTTGGATGGAAAGCACTGTGAAAGGCGCTACGCAAATGCAGTTTCTTTCTTTCTGGCTGCGAGTCAGTGGATATTAAAACGCAGTTGGATGGGATTGACACCCCCCAATTCCTCGCCCTTTCCCTCAGCGCTGAACACAGATAGCGACAACCCACGTTCCTCACTTCGCTTGGGTCAGTTCTCAGTGTGACAGCCACAGATGCTTCAAGCTTTCAAGCCAAAATTGCTCGGGATAGTAGTTTAAATGTTTTTATTTTTCTTGAAATGGTGATCGTAGTCTAATCTTTACTCTTACGGGATAGCAGGTAAAGAAGTTACGAGATTTGCTTGAAGCAATTTTGCCTTCAGCAGGAACCTGAAATTATTTGACACCAGGCCTTGATCTGCTCTGTTGACCAGCAACTTTGACCTTCTGTTTCGTGCTTTTTTTAAGTTCTTGAGCGATACAGAAATATCCGGACTGGGTAGACGTTATGTGGCGTCTCCTTTTTAACAGTTATGATTGATGTGCCTGAGGGAGACTCTTTTTCCACCTTGTAATGAGTTTCTGTCAGCGCAGTGCGGAGTGCTGAAAGGTCATAGTTCAGCAATTCTTGTTTACTTATACAGGCTTATCGGAAACTGAAAGCAGAAATGGAACTTTGTCCCATTAATACAAACGATTTATTTTTTAAATAAGTGAGGGTTTGTTCCTGATTATTTTGTTGTCCCCTCCTCTCTCGGAGGTCTGTCCGGTTCTGGACTCCAGTTTCGTAGGCCCGTCATTCCTTGGGGCTTCTGGGGTACTTGACTCTGTGTTAGTTGTGATGCAGGGGGTAGAATCTTCACCACTAAGACAGGTTATGGGTTCAGGACCCACGCCAAAGACTTGAGCCCTCAATTCGGGTTGACACTCCCAGTGTCGTACTGAGGGAGTGCTGCACTGTCGGAGGGTCAGTGCTGAGGGAGTGCTGCACTGTTGGAGGGTCAGTACTGAGGAAGTGCTGCACTGTCGGAGGGTCAGTACCGAGGGAAAGCTGCACTGTCGGAAGGTCAGTACTGAGGGAGTTCTGCACTGTCGGAGGGTCAGTGCTGAGGGAGTTCTGCACTGTCGGGTCAGTGCTGAGGGAGTGCTGCACTGTCGGAGGATCAGTGCTGAGGGAGTGCCGCACATTCGGAGGATCAGTGCTGAGGGAGTGCCGCACTGTCGGAGGGTCAGTGCTGAGGGAGTGCCGCACTGTCGGAGGGTCAGTGCTGAGGGTGCGCTGCACTGTCAGAGGGTCAGTACTGAGGGAGTGCTGCACTGTCAGAGGGTCAGTACTGAGGGAGTGCTGCACTGTCAGAGGGTCAGCACTGAGGGAGTGCTGCACTGTCAGAGGGTCAGTACTGAGGGAGTGCTGCACTGTCAGAGGGTCAGTACTGAGGGAGTGCTGCGCTGTTGGAGGGTCAGTACTGATGGAGTACTGCGCTGTCGGAGATGCCATCATCTGGATGAGATGTTAGGCTGGGGTTGCAACTGTCTCCTTGGTTGGACGTGAAAGATCTGCACCAATGAGGGATTTTTCTTTGTGACTCTAACACACTGGAGAGTATTTGTTGCGTGTGTAATTTCCTCCACGTGCATGTCATCCATGTGGATTTTATAGCAAACTGATGGTGGGGGAGAAGAGCGGTTAGATGTGATGGTGGGTAGGGGAATGGTTTGGTGTGTTTGTGGGGGAGGGGATCGGCTGGAGGTGACGGTGGGGGAGAGGAACAGCGAGGGAGGGGGATGATTAGATGTGATGGTGGGTGAGGGGAATGGTTAGATGTGGTAGTGGGTGAGGGGAATGGTTAGATGTGGTAGTGGGTGAGGGGAATGGTTAGATGTGGTAGTGGGTGAGGGGAATGGTTAGATGTGGTAGTGGGTGAGGGGAATGGTTAGATGTGGTAGTGGGTGAGGGGAATGGTTAGATGTGGTAGTGGGTGAGGGGAATGGTTAGATGTGGTAGTGGGTGAGGGGAATGGTTAGATGTGGTAGTGGGTGAGGGGAATGGTTAGATGTGGTAGTGGGCGAGGAGAATGGTTAGATGTGGTAGTGGGCGAGGGGAATGGTTAGATGTGGTAGTGGGCGAGGGGAATGGTTAGATGTGGTAGTGGGTGAGGGGAATGGTTAGATGTGGTAGTGGGTGAGGGGAATGGTTAGATGTGGTAGTGGGCGAGGGGAATGGTTAGATGTGGTAGTGGGCGAGAGGAATGGTTAGATGTGGTAGTGGGCGAGGGGAATGGTTAGATGTGGTAGTGGGTGAGGGGAATGGTTAGATGTGGTAGTGGGTGAGGGGAATGGTTAGATGTGGTAGTGGGTGAGGGGAATGGTTAGATGTGGTAGTGGGTGAGGGGAATGGTTAGATGTGGTAGTGGGTGAGGGGAATGGTTAGATGTGATGGTGGGTGAGGGGAATGGTTAGATGTGGTAGTGGGCGAGGGGAATGGTTAGATGTGGTAGTGGGTGAGGGGAATGGTTAGATGTGGTAGTGGGTGAGGGGAATGGTTAGATGTGGTAGTGGGTGAGGGGAATGGTTAGATGTGGTAGTGGGCGAGGGGAATGGTTAGATGTGGTAGTGGGCGAGGGGAATGGTTAGATGTGGTAGTGGGCGAGGGGAATGGTTAGATGTGGTAGTGGGTGAGGGGAATGGTTAGATGTGATGGTGGGCGAGGGGAATGGTTAGATGTGGTAGTGGGTGAGGGGAATGGTTAGATGTGATGGTGGGTGAGGGGAATGGTTAGATGTGATGGTGGGTGAGGGGAATGGTTAGATGTGATGGTGGGTGAGGGGAATGGTTAGATGTGATGGTGGGTGAGGGGAATGGTTAGATGTGGTAGTGGGTGAGGGGAATGGTTAGATGTGGTAGTGGGTGAGGGGAATGGTTAGATGTGATGGTGGGTGAGGGGAATGGTTAGATGTGATGGTGGGTAAGGGGAATGGTTAGATGTGGTAGTGGGTGAGGGGAATGGTTAGATGTGGTAGTGGGCGAGGGGAATGGTTAGATATGATGGTGGGCGAGGGGAATGGTTAGATGTGGTAGTGGGTGAGGGGAATGGTTGGATGTGATGGTGGGTGAGGGGAATGGTTAGATGTGGTAGTGGGTGGGTGAGGGGAATGGTTGGATGTGGTAGTGGGTGAGGGGAATGGTTGGATGTGATGGTGGGTGAGGGGAATGGTTGGATGTGATGGTGGGTGAGGGGAATGGTTGGATGTGATGGTGGGTGAGGGGAATGATTGGATGTGATGGTGGGGCACTCAACTATCTTCCACTCAATTTTCAGAGACCCTCATCTTTCAAGTCGGACTCAAACCTTTAATCATCTTCCACCTAGCGGAGGTTTTGTGGTTGGGGGGGTGGGGGGAGTGTTGGGGTTGTTGGCTGGGTGGAGCGTGCTCTGTGCTGTGGAAGGGTTTTGTGTGTTTGCACAATCCATATAGTGAGTGGGGGTCCACCTAAACCCACCAGGCCCTGCTGGATATCTGGTTTCCACTCACCAGGACCATCTGGAAGAGGGATAAGGCCCTACAAGCAGAATTTAGGGAGCTAGGAAACAGATTAAAAAAACAGGACCTCAAATGTAGTAATCTCTGGATTACTTCTGGTGCCATGCGCTAGTGAGCATAGAAATAGGAGGTTAGTCCAGATGAATGTGTGGCTGGAGAGACGGTGCAGGAGGGAGGGCTTTAGATTTCTGGGACATTGGGACAGTTTCTGGGGGCGGTGGGACCTGTACAAGGCGGACGGGTTGCACCTGAACCAGAATGGGATCAACATCCTTGTGGGGAGGTTTGCTAGTGCTGTTGGTGGGAGTTTAAACTAACTTGGCAGGGGGATGGGATCCTGAGAGGAGGTTCAGCAGGGGGAGATGCACAGCCAAAATTAGAAGAGAGAGCAAGTGAGTCTGGAAGGCAGAGAAATTATAGGCCAGTTAAGGCAGAAGGGAGTTTGGCAAGGTTGGATGGTATTTATTTTAATTCAAGGAGTCTGACGAATAAGGCAGATGAGTTGAGGACACAAATTAACACATGGAAGTATGATGTTATTGCTGTCACAGAGACATGGTTGAGAGAGGGGCAGGATTGGCAGCTCAATATCCCAGGATATAGGGTCTTCAGGTGAGACAGGGAAGGAGGTAAAAGAGGAGGGGGTATTGCAATATTGATCAAGGAATCAATTACAGCAGTAAGGAGGGATGACATCTTAGATGACATCCTCAAATGAAGCCATATGGATCGAACTGAAAAACAAAAAAGGAGCAATCACATTGCTGGGAGTGTACTATAGGCCTCCAAACAGTCAGAGAGAAATAGGAGAGCAGATATGTAGGCAAACTTCAGAGAAGTGTAAAAATACTAGGGTAGTAATAGTGGGGGATTTCAACTTCCCCAACATTAACTGAGTTAGTCATATTGTGATAGGTTTAGAGGGAGCGAAATTCTTAAAAGGCATCCAGGAGAGCTTTTGAAGCCAGTACGTAGAAGGTCCTACAAGAGAGGGGGTGGTCCTTTACTTAATTTTAGGGAACAAAGCCGGGCATGTGGTAGAGCTATCAGTGGGGGAGCATTTTGCAGATAGTGATCATAACTCCGTTAGATTCAAGGTTGTTATGGAAAAGGACAAGAATGGGCCAGAAATCAGAGTTTTAAATTGGGGGAAGGCCAATCTTAATAAGATATATGATTTGGCCAGAGTGGACTGGGAGTAGCTACTTTTAGATAAATCTGCGTCAGAGCAGTGGGACTCATTCAAGAAGGAAATAGGGAGGGTACAGGGCCAACATATTCCAGTAAAGACAAAGGGTGGGACCAGCAAATCCAGGGAACCCTGGATGTCGAGGGATGTACAGGATTGGATAAAGAGAAAAAGGGAGGCTTATGGCAGATACCGAGGGCTCAAAACAGCGGAAGCCCTGGAGGAGTATAGAATGTGTAGGGGGGAACTTAAAAAGGAAATTAGGAGAGCAAAAAGGGGGCAGGAAAAAACATTGGCAGGTAAAATAAAGGAAAATCCAAAGTTATTTTACAAGTACATTAAGAGTAAGAGGATAACTAGGGAAAGAGTAGGGCCCATTAAGGACCATTGTGGCAATTTGTGTGTGGAGCTGGAAGACGTAGGTAGGGTTCTAAATGAATACTTTGTGTCGGTGTTCATAAGTGAGAGGGACGACGTGGGTATGGAAATCAGGCAGAAGGACTGTGATATAATGAAAGAAATTAGCATAGAAAGGGAGGAGATTCTAAGTGGTCTGGCAGGCTTAAAAGTAGATAAATCTCCAGCCCTGGATGAAATGTATCCCAGGCTGTTGAGTGAGGCAAGGGAGGAGATAGCAGGGGCGCTGGCAATAATTTTCAATAACTCTCTGGCCACAGGAGAGGTGCCAGAGGACTGGAGGACAGCCAATGTGGTGTCGTTATTCAAGGAGGGAGGAAGGGATAAACCAGGGAACTACAGGCCAGTCAGTCTAACCTCAGTGGTGGGGAAACTATTGGAAGCAATTCTGAGGGATAGAATTAATCTGCACTTGGAGAGGCAGGGATTAATCAAGGACAGTCAGCATGGTTTTGTTAAGGGGAGGTCATGTCTGACCAATTTGATTGAATTTTTTGAAGAGGTGACCAGGTATGTAGATGAGGGCAATGCATTTGACGTAGTCTAATTGGACTTCAGCAAGGCTTTTGATAAGGTCCCGCATGGGAGACTGATAATGAAGGTAAGAGCCCATGGGATCCAAGACAATTTGGCAAATTGGATCCAGAATTGGCTGAGTGGCAGGAAGCAGAGGGTGATGGTTGAGAGGTGTTTTTGTGACTGGATGCCTGTGTCCAGTGGGGTTCCACAGGGATCGGTGTTGGGTCGTTTGCTGTTTGTGGTATATATAAACAATTTAGACTTGAATGTAGGAGGGTTGATCAGTAAGTTCGCGGATGACACAAAAATTGATGGGGTGGTAAATAGTGAGGAGGATAGCCTTAGATTACAGGAGGAGAGAGATGGGCTGGTCAGATGGGCTGGTCAGTGGCAAATGGAATTTAATCCGGATAAGTGTGAGGTGATGCACTTGGGCAGGACAAACGAGGCACAGGAATACACAATGAATGGTAGGAGCCTGGGAAGTACCAAGGATCAGAGAGACCTTAGTGTGCATGTCCACCGGTCCCTTAAGGTAGTGGGACAGGTAGATAAGGTGGGTAAGAAGGCATATGGGATTCTTGTCTTTATTAGCCGAGGCATAGAATATAAGAGCAGGGAGGTTATGCTGGAACTGTATAAAACGCTGGTTAGGCCACAGCTAGAGTATTGCGTGCAGTTCTGGAATCCGCATTATAGGAAGGATGTGATTGCACTAGAGAGAGTGCAGAGGAGATTTACCAGGATGTTGCCTGGGCTGGAGAGTTTTAGTTATGAGGAGAGATTGGATAGATTGGGGTTATTTTCCCTGGAGCAGAGGAGATTGAGGGGGGACATGATTGAAGTGTATAAAATTATGAGGGGCATAGATAGGGTAGATAGGAAGGAACTTTTCCCCTTGGTGGAGGGATCAATAACCAGGGGGCATAGATTTAAGGCAAGGGGCAGGAGGTTTAGAGGGGATGTGAGGAATTTTTTCACCCAGAGGGTGGTGGGAATCTGGAACTCACTGCCTGAAAGGGTAATAGAGGCAGAAACCCTCATAACATTTAAGAAGTATTTGGATGTGCACTTGCAATTCCATGGCATACAAGGCTATGGGCCTAGTGCTGGAAAATGGGATTAGAATAGTTAGGCACATGTTTGATTGGCGCAGACTCGAAGGGCCGAAGGGCCTTTTTCTGTGCTGTAGACCTCTGTGACTCTATGGGTCTCAATTTTAAAATTTTCATCCCTGTTTTCAAATCTGTCCATCCCCTCTCCTCTCCATCTCTCTGTAATATCCTCCAGCCCCACAGTCGTCTCAGATCCCTGTGCTCCTTCAGCGCTGGCCACTTGCCCATCCTTGGTGAGTGTCGGTAAACCATTTGAAGGCTGTGCCTTCAGATTCCTCGACCCCATGCGCTGGAGTTCCCTCCCTTCACCTGCCCGCCTCTCTCTCTCTCTCTCTCTCTCTCTCTCTCTCTCTCATTTTCCATCTTTAAGCCACTTCTTCGAACTCACCTCTGACCAAGCTTTGGGTCACCTGCCTGAATAACTCCGTTTGTGGCTCAGTCTCAAATGTTATCTGACTTTGCTCCTGGGAAGCAACTTGGGGGTGTTTTACTCCATTCACTCTGATCTATCGAATGAAGGTCTTGTTGCTGAGGAGTTAACTGGTGTGTTTGATGTGCTCGTTGGAAACAGAGGTGGAGGGGGTGTTGTTTTGAGTGGGGGGGGTGTGTGCGGAACAAGTGCAGATTCAATTGACTGACTTGCCTGAACAAGAATAGTGGTCTTGTGTAGAGTCAGGAAAGAAACAGCCTAGTCTTTAGGAGTTGGAGTCAGTGTGTATTTTATGATTCATGTCCCTTTGGGATTCGCGCCTTAGATATTTCCTGCATTGCATCAAAAGTCAGGATTTAGAATAGTTGAGATGCGTGTCACTGAGGATTTTTTTTTTTCTGTTGCTGTGTTCATTGTTTGTAGTGTGTTTGACAGGCTGTGTGCACGGAGATTTTAATGAAATAGATTCTCACAGTGCTTGTGCGTAAAGCAAGTAGCAATGAGGATATCAGATCGTATTCCCGAGTGACCTTAATGATGCTGTAACTTGGTGCAGCAGAAGGAGGAAGTCTGAATGACTCAGTTATTGTGTTTCATCGCAAGATACAAAATTAATATGCAGGGAACGGCTGCCCGGGCCTATGGAGGGCTGAGCGTGGGCTGCCCGGGCCTATGGAGGGGGTGAGCGTGGGTTACCCGGGCCTATGGAGGGGGTGAGCGTGGGTTACCCGGGCCTATGGAGGGGGTGAGCGTGGGCTGTCTGGGCCTATGGAGAGGGTGAGCGTGGGCTGCCTGGGCCTATGGAGGGGGTGAGCATGGGTTACCCGGGCCTATGGAGGAGGTGGGCGTGGGCTGTCTGTGCCTGTGGGGGGTGGGCATGGGTTACCCGGGCCTATGGAGGGGGTGAGCGTGGGTTACCTGGTCTGTGGGGGGTAGGCGTGGGTTACCCGGGCCTGTGGCGGGAGCACATCTCACGATGATTGCACATTCGTGACTAAGCACCTGGCTCCCCACTCCCACAGGAGGCAAAGTAAACAGGCCCAATTAGGAAAATAATACGCTGGAAAATTCCCCTCTTCCCCTTTCCCCCAGCCCCCTCCCCACTCCCCAGAGTGGCTGGGAAGGATTGGGGGTGGGAGCTGAGACAGAGTAGGGGTCTTGGTGACAGGGAGGGTGACAGGGCTTTGAAGCACATCCCGGAGTTAAAGGAGCTGCTGGAGTTATGAAAAGTCCGGCAGGGCCGGAGGCAGTGATCCCGTTACAAGTGTTGCTATCCCAACGATCATTGGGAAATAATTATCATCGGACACATTGTGAATGGGATTTTTCTCCTGCTTTTCAAAAATCCACACTGAAACTCCCTGGTAATAGAAAATGGTGTCACTAGCTGTTAGCTTTCAGGAGTTGCAGTTTGGATAACATGGACCTCCTTCTGCAGACTGTCAGGAGAATATAAGAATGGGCAGAAGGTCATTCAGCCCATCTAATATTCTCCCTCCACAGCCCATGTACGCTCCACCCCGTCTGTTAACCCCATAGTAAGGAGAGAAACGATTTGATGAGCTGTTTTGACTGAGAGAGAAATATTGCCCAGGGATAATGGTGGTGGCGGAGGTGGGGGGATGTGGGGGTGATGGCAGGTGGTGGTATGCTCTTCCAATGATGGAATGGGATCTATTAGAGGGCGGAGAGGGATTCAGTTTAACATAATCTGAAAACACCTCTGACAGTGCAGCACCCCCTCACCATTGCCCTGGGAGTGTCGAAGCAGATTATGTGCTCAAGTCACTGGAGTTGGGAATCAATCTCACCACCTTCTGACTCCGTTTGGGATTCCCATTCCTGGTTGTCATCTGAAGGTGCAGAGGCTGATAGTTGTAACTCTAACAGTGAGTCAGTCTCACTCGGAACATGATTGGGGGTTGAACCTACAGACAGACTGATCCGTATCATTCCAGTAGCTAACAGGAACAGTGGCCACAACCTCTACCCCGCTTTTTAACTGAACCTCTAGGTTTTCCAACTCTGGCTGGCTGTATTCTGGGGGGTTTACATTCTGTGTCGTCCTGATTTTGAGAGCCGAAAACTACTCAACTCACTCACATGGAGCAAGCAAAGCTTTTTACAGTCACACTGACAGTGAGCTACAATTACCCTCCACCACCATTACCATGAATGATTCTCCCTGATCCCAGAATGACGCCGTCTCAATCCCAATATCCCCCCGGATTTGAGGAAGCGCTGCTGTATTCCGTCAGTTTTTTTAAAAATCTCGAGCAATGCAGAGATGACACTGGTTTCTAAATGTGCAACAGGTTTACTTCCTGTGCATTGAAACATCTCTGCAATCTCAAAATGTCTGCGCTCGTGCTGAGCTTGGTCAGTCTTCCTGTGGTGCCTGTTTACTTTGCTCTGTGTCCACACCCAGTGCGAATCAATCAAGCACAGTGAGCATAGAGCAGGCGCCTGACTCTCATAATCAAACACAGAACATCTGAATGCTACAAGCGCCGATCACAATCCCATCTTCATGAGTCAATTAGCAAATGGGTCCCAGCCCACATCATTCACTTAAAATCCCCATTCCCCACCACAACCAGTATTACTCCTCCACGTTTTTTGCCTGCAGCAGTGTTCTGGAGATTCATTTTCAATTCCCAGAAACTTCTTGGACAATCCGGCAGGGTTGGCTGCCCTTGATTTCTTGTTAGCTTGCTCCCCGTGGAAGAAGACGCCAAGCAGGGGCAGTATCGGGGGCTGAACGTTTTTCCAAAGAATTCGGCTTTTGAGAGAAAGAGGGAGGCAAGGGAGTGAAGTGGTTTGGAGAAAGAGTTTCAAAAAGCAGAGGCATTGTGAGTGAAAATTAACCTAATTTGGGGAACGGAGGAGGGCAGAATTGCAGAGTTGAAGGTTGGAGTGTTGCCGTTGACTGACACTCACATTGTGATCAGGGCTTGTGGGTTGGATGGTTCACTGTTAGCATTTGCCCTTTCATCTAAAGGCCCTGAGTTCAAACCAGCCCAGACTAAGAAGTATAGGGCATCTCTTTCAACCGTGCAAAATTAGTCACAATTCAGCATAAATTGGCCATTTTAAGTTTAGTCGAAATAAAGATCCCCTGTCAAATCTCTGCTTCACTTTTCTCACAATCTCAAAGTGGGGTGACTGTTTCATTCAGATTTCCTCATGCAAGACCTTGAACTCAACCTCGTTCCTAATCAATGCTTCCTCGTTTATCTTAACTTTAGCCATGAACAACAGGCTTCAGGCCCTCGGATCTTTCCCTGCGCAAAAAAAGGATGGAAGTTGTGGCAGGAATTGGGAAAAATTCACACTGGCATTTTATGAAGGACAGCGTCCATGGAACGCCATTTGACATTCCTGTTGGTGTGTCAGTGGACCTGACTTTCTGACGCTAATTATCCCCACCCCCTAACCAGGGTGGTCCCACCATTAGGTTACAGCCCCTTCCCCCACCCATTTCCTTATCCGTGAGCATAGACGGGAGTGTCGGCAGCCAATGGCTCTGCAACGGGAGGCACCAACCCAACAATCGCACCTTTGTGCAATTGGACAGCGACTGAAAGAGGGAACCTTGCCTGACTCTTACCCAGGGACCAGGGTTTCAATCATCCAACACAACACTGACTGAAAATGAACCCTGGGATCTTCCTGTGCTCAGTGTTTGCTTTTTTTTCCTTTGTTAGTTGACAGGTTAAAAGCTATCGGATGAATTGCAGTCTAAATAAAACTGGTTTTTAAATAGCAATAACTTGCATTTATATAGTGCCTTAAATGTGGTAAAATACTCCCATCAGCCAAGTTTTAACATCAAGCCTCGTGATTAGAAGGACAGGGGGCCAAAAGCTCGATAAAAGAGGTGCGTTTCTAGGAGAGCCTTGATGGAAAGAGAGGTAGAGAGGCGGGGGTGTTTTACGGAGGGAGTTCCAGAGTTTAGGGCCCAGGCAGCTGAAGGCGTGGCCGCCAATGGTGGAGCAAAGGAAATGGGAGATGCAGAAGAGACCAGATTGGGAGGAGCGCAGAAATCTCGGAGAGCTGTGGGACTGGAGGCAATTACAGACAGGAGGTGAGACCGTAAAGGGATTTGAGAACAAGGTCGGGAATTTCGAAATTAGCTACTGTTGACGGTTAGTCTTGGCTCAGGAGTTGCCCTCTGACCTTTAAATCAGAAGGTTAGTGCAAGACTTAAGCGCTGCCCTTTGATCCTTCAGTGCAGTATATGGTTGCTCACCTGGACTGGATGCATTCTTGGTGTTTGTTCACATGATCCACCTCAGATGGCACCTCCCCCACTGCCCTGCCATTGGTCACACATAACACATCCATCTTCATGGGGGCCCCCTTCTTCCCACAGCCAATCGGAAATCAAACTGACTCTCCGTTACACAGTTGGGTGATTCATAACTGTCAGTCAAGTCTCCGTTATTCCCCTCTCTTTTCAATATTTTTATAAAGAGAAAGCAAAAACGCTCAAAGAGAATGGGGAAAGCACCTCTTTGAATGCCTCTCTGATTTGTCTCCTGGGTCTTCGCTCTCTCAGCAGCGCCCTGGGGATTAATCTTCGACTCCTGGAGACTCCAGGGCAATCCTAGAGGGTTGGCAACCCTGGTGCAGTGCTGAGGGAATGCTGTGCTCTAGGAGTTGCGCTCTCTTGAGTGAGATATTAAAGCTAAGCTCCGGAATTCCCTCCCTGAACCTCTCTGCCTCTCTCTCTCTCGTGCTTTCAGACGCTCCACAAAACCTACGCTTTTGGTCCCGTGTCCTAATATCACCTTTGTTGGCTCGGTGTCTATTTCTTTGGTTTGTATGTTAAAGGTGCCACAACAATGCAGGTTGTTGTTGGATCAGGGCGTTCGGCCAGCTCAGAGAGATCATCTCCAAGGATTTGAGTTCCAGCTTTTGCAGCCGGCGATTGCGATTTCTGTCCATTTTCCCCTGGTGGTTGGGGGTTTATTTCGAATGAAAAATTGACCAACGATGAAATGAATGTTGGGAATGATTTCAATGCCTTGGGCAATAAGGACAGGTGGGATTGCATAACACTGCAGCATTAACTGTACTCTGTATAAAACAAATTGTTGTCTGTTTCTGCACCAACAGAAACTGTCCCTGGCCTAAACAGTATGTTATTTCCTGTCCATCTGTTACGTTGAGTGTGGTTGTTGTTTTTTTGTGTATCGGACATTATTGTCTGCTGCGATGGAAGAATTGGCAGTTTGGTTAACGGTCTGGCGAGGTGGCATTATCGTCGTTTTGTTTTGTTTTTTCACACCCTGCCCTCTGGCGACCGTGTTGGGATTTTTGCGCTCAGGATCATGAGGGACCTGGACAGAGCAGACAGGGAGAAACTGTTCCCATTGGCGGAAGGGTCAAGAACCAGAGGGGACAGAGTCAAGGCCATCGGCAGTAGAAAGCGACGAGGGCGACACGAGAGAAAAAAGTTTTTATTCAGCGAGTGGTTAGGATCTGGAACGCGCGGCCTGGGAGTGTGGTGGAGGCAGGTTCAGTCATGGTTTCAAAAGGGAATTGGATAAGCACCTGATCAGGAAACAATTTGCAAGGCTACGGGGAAAGGGCCATGGGAGTGGGACTGGTGGACTTGTTCTGACAAGAGAGCTGGCACAGATACGATGGGCTGAATGGGCTGCTTGCTATGCTGTAATTATTCTATGCTGTGGTCAGCAGTGTGACTGGCCGCACTGTGAACACTCCTTCCATGACCCTGACCATCTACCTTCCAACCAATAGGCAAGGGTATCCCTCTGTCAAGAGGAGGTTTAATCAACTCCCCGCAACCCATGACGGGTGGTGGGGAGGGGTGGGTGGGCTGGGGGGGTGTTTGGGGGGGTAACAGGGGGGTTGAGGGTGTTTGGGGGTAACAGGGGTGTTGAGGGTGTTTGGGGGTAACAGGGGGGTTGAGGGCGTTTGGGGGTAACAGGGGGTTGAGGGCGTTTGGGGGTAACAGGGTGGTTGAGGGCGTTTGGGGGGTAACAGGGGGGTTGAGGGCATTTGGGGGTAACAGGGGGTTGAGGGCGTTGGGGGGTAACAGGGGGGTTGAGGGTGTTTGGGGCTAACAGGGGGGTTGAGGGTGTTTGGGGTTAACAGGGGGGTTGAGGGTGTTTGGGGGTAACGGGGGTTGAGGGTGTTTGGGGGGTAACAGGGGGCGTTGAGGGCGTTTGGGGGTAACAGGAGGGTTGAGGGCTGGGGGGAGCTGCCCATGCCATTGGACGTCAGTATCCTCTTGGATCTTAACTCTGAGCCCTGAGCTGGGGCTTTGGTCTTCACTCTCCAGGCGGCTTGAATCTGAAAACTGCTGGTTGAGGGGTGAGAGTGGACTCACTGAGCTAAAGGCTGGTTCCTTTGAATATGATGATTCAGATAAACACCCCCACACTTCCTCCCTCCTCAAAACACATGAGCTTTTCTCATCATGAACACTGTGCTAAAGGTCTCCGTTTAACATACTGTAGCTGAGGGAGCTTCATTCACTCAGCAAATGACAAAAACTCTTTATTCATTTCTTGAGTAGTCCAGTTCAGTGTCGGCCTGTTTTCCTCTCTGTCCCTTCCTCACTCTGTCTCCCGCTCTCTATTCTTTGTTTTTATATCACAGTCTCTGTGCTTTCTCATCGTTCTCCATTTCACTGTTTGCTGTTGGACTCTCAATCCACCTCTGCCTCCCTATCCCTCTGCCTCCCTATCCCTCTGCCTCCCTATCCCTCTGCTTCCCTATCCCTCTGCCTCCCTATCCCTCTGCCTCCCTATCCCTCTGCCTCCCTATCCCTCTGCCTCCCTATCCCTCTGCCTCCTTATCCCTCTGCCTCCCTATCCCTCTGCCTCCCTATCCCTCTGCCTCCCTATCCCTCTGCCTCCCTATCCCTCTGCCTCCCTATCCCTCTGCCTCCCTATCGCTCTGACTCACTGCATCTCAACCCCCCGATATATCGACCTCTGTGACTTACCACTGCCTCTCTCTCCCCGTCTCTCCCCCCCACTCTCTCCCCCACTCTCTCCCCCACTCTCTCCCCTTCTCTCTCCCCCTCTCTCTCCCCTTCTCTCTCCCCCACTCTCTCCCCCACTCTCTCCCCCACTCTCTCCCCCACTCTCTCCCCCACTCTCTCCCCCACTCTCTCCCCTTCTCTCTCCCCCTCTCTCTCCCCTTCTCTCCCCCCTACTCTCTCCCCCTCTCTCTCCCCCTCTCTCTCCTCCTCTCTCCCCTTCTCTCTCCCCCTCTCTCTCCCCCTCTCCCTCCCCCTCTCTCTCCCCTTCTCTCCCCCTCTCTCTCCCCCTCTCTCTCCCCTCTCTCTCGCCACCTCCCCCTCTCCCCCTCTCTCTTCCCCTCTCTCTCCCCTTCTCTCTCCCCCTCTCTCTCCCCCTCTCTCTCCCCCTCTCTCTCCCCCTCTCTCCCCCCACTCTCTCCCCCTCTCTCTCCCCCACTCTCTCCCCCTCTCTCTCCCCCTCTCTCTCCCCCTCTCTCCCCCCCTCTCTCCCCCTCTCTCTCACCGCCTTCCCTTCTCTCTCCCCCTCTCTCCCCGTCTCCCCCCACTCTCTCCCCTTCTCTCTCCCCCACTCTCTCCCCCACTCTCTCCCCCTCTCTCTCCCCACCTCCCCCTCTCCCCATCTCCCCCACTCTCTCCCCTACTCTCTCCCCCCTCTCTGTTTCCCCACCTCCCCCTCTCCCCACTCTCTCTCCCTCTCTCTCCCCGCCTCCCCCTCTCCCTCTCCCCGACTCCCCCCTCTCTCTCCCCACTTCCCTCTCTCTCTCCCCACCTCCCCCTCTCTCTCTTCCCGCATCCCCTCTCCCCCTCCCTCTCCCCTCTCCCCCTCCCTCTCCCCCTCCCTCTCTCTCCCCCTCCCTCCCTCCCTCTCTCTCCCTCTCCCCATCTCCCCCCTCCCTCTCTCTCTTTCTCTTTTCCTCCCCTCTCTCCCTCATACTGATGATGTGGCGATCACTGCTCAGTTGCTCCTTGTGGAGTTACTGACTTGGATCTGTGCCTGAAGCAGCTGCAGATGCACAGACTCCAGAACCGACAAGCTCCTCATTGTGGAAGTTGGTCGAATTCGACACACTGAAGTGCCTGATATTGTAAACTCTCTTCTTCTGTCTGGAGAAGATCGCTTTAATTTAAAGTTCCTTTAGGATTCAATGCTGTGGAGCAGGAATGCACCTGACAGACTGCAGAACCTCAAGATTTTCTCTCCCAGAAATTTGAACTGACCAAAACCCAAATTTAATGAGGGAAATGATAACGAGGAGGGTTGTGCTTGTAGTCCAGACAGAGTGTCTGAGTTTAGCTTCACTCGGGAAACTAGGTAAGACTCCCCATTTACACCTGGACTGTTCTTGTATTCCATTGAAAAACCTGAATTTCTATTGCGCCTTTTCTCAACTTCAGGATGCCCCAAAGCACACTGCTGCAACAACAGCTAGCATTTATATAGCACCTTAAACATATAGTCGTTTGGTAGGACAGACCTAAGTATGGCTAAGAAAAGAGACATGTCGGAGCTTTTCATCTTGCTCTCATCAGGACACTTTGCAAGAAAACCAATATAAAGGGAAAAACACTAACCCCTGGGTGGGATATGGTTCCTCAGTGACCCCCTGGGTGGGATATGGTTCCCCAGTGACCCCTGGGTGGGATATGGTTCCTCAGTGACCCCCTGGGTGGGATATGGTTCCCCAGTGACCCCTGGGTGGGATATGGTTCCTCAGTGATCCCTGGGTGAGACAGATTCCCAGTGACCCCTGGGTGGGATATGGTTCCTCAGTGACCCCCTCGATGAGACAGATTCCCAGTGACCACTGGGTGAGACAGATTCCCAGTGACCCCCTGGGTGGGACAGATTCCCAGTGACCCCTGGGTGGGACAGATTCTCAGTGACCCCTGGGTGAGACAGATTCCCAGTGACCCCTGGGTGAGACAGATTCCCAGTGACCCCTGGGTGAGACAGATTCCCAGTGACCCCTGGGTGGGACAGATTCCCAGTGACCCCTGGGTGGGACAGATTCCCAGTGATCCCTGGGTGAGACAGATTCCCAGTGACCCCTGGGTGAGACAGATTCCCAGTGACCCCTGGGTGGGACAGATTCCCAGTGACCCCTGGGTGGGACAGATTCCCAGTGATCCCTGGGTGAGACAGGTTCCCAGTGACCCCTGGGTGAGACAGATTCCCAGTGACCCCCTGGGTGGGACAGGTTCCCAGTGACCCCCTGGGTGGGACAGGTTCCCAGTGACCCCTGGGTGGGACAGGTTCCCAGTGACCCCCTGGGTGGGACAGGTTCCCAGTGACCCCTGGGTGGGACAGGTTCCCAGTGACCCCTGGGTGGGACAGATTCCCAGTGACCCCTGGGTGAGACAGATTCCCAGTGACCCCACTGGGTGGGACAGGTTCCCAGTGACCCCTGTGTGAGTCAGGTCCCCAGTGACCCGTCGCACTGGTGCTGCAAATGCCTTCCATGTATCATCTGCTGCCTGATCTGTGAATGGCTGACTCAGCACAAACTCTGGTTCCCGTCACGTTTTGGATCATGGTTTGCTGCCCATTTTTGGTGTCCTTTGATCAAGGTGGGGAAATGTCACTCTGCCCCTGCTCTATCTGAAGCTGCTGTTTGAATTAAACTGGGAAATTGTCCAAGGTTTGACATTGGCTGGGTCAAACCCACGAGCAGGACCTCAGACATTTTAATCTCGACAATCTGTGCTATACTGGAAAGATTTCAAAAGTTACTCTAATTATCTCAGGGCAGTTTCCTGGAACGAGCGAGGAATTTGGTGAAATTAGTAACGTGTTATCAGCATGAGATACTTCATGTAACGCTGTGTGTATTTCTAATGGGGTTGGGTTTGAATATATGGAGGAAATCCTGATGGGGGAAAACTTGCAAATAATTTACCGTGCTGATTTTTAAATGATTCATTAAAACTTACTCAAAGACCGTGTCTAAAGTTTTTAAAACACCGAATAAAGTTTCAAAGAACAACATTGGACACGACAAGGGAATCTGGCCAGGGTCAAAGTGCAACATGGGGGAATGGTTTTGGGTCTGGTCAAGGTTAGAAAATCAAGGCCCAGGGTTGCTCTGTGATCTCAAGGCATGGAAATTGGGAGCCTGAGGGGCTGAACGATACACTGATACACAAGCCTTTTCCTCCACATTGTCAAAAAGAGAGCCATGTGGCTGAAGCTTTTCATCTTGCACTCATCAGGACAAATACAAGAATATCAAATTTCAAACAATCACAACAATTTAGACTACAGGAGAAAATGGCGCTGATTGGTTGGCAAGTCAACTCTGAGTGGCTGTGGTATTGCCATGGAGAGAGCATTGGGGAACTATAGGCTCAACCAGCCTGCGCTTGCAAAACCCAAAGCAAAACGTCTACTTTTAGAGGTGATTCTGTGATTAGGCAGCACTTGCTGAACAATCCTGAGTGCGCTAATAGCTACACTAACAACCAATTTAAGCTGATCGGTCAAGCTCATAACATGGCTCATTTATGCTCGCTAATAACAAAATACATTCATATGCAAGGACCCCTTTTCTCAAAAAAAGAACATGCGCATTTTTTGAATTACCTGGAAACATGGGGAGCCTATAATTCCCTATCGCTTTCTTCATGACAACGCCTCACCCAATCAGAGTCAACTTGCCCACCAATCAGCTCCCTTTTCTCCTGTAGTATAAATTGTTGTAATTGTTTGAAATTTGATTTTCTTGCATTTGTCCTGATGAGTGCAAGATGAAAAACTTCGACAACACATCTCTCTCAACAATATTCACATTCTTTTCCTCTAACCATGACAATAGTTGCATCAGACACACACATTTGCATTGTTATAGCATTCCTGTATGTATATTAGAACAGATTGTGTTTTGGGTGTAGAATACCCCATATGTGTGCACAATACTGTGTACTACTCCTGTATATTATATAACATTGTTACTGAGGAGTAATACTGCAATATGATAACAATAGGTCTATAAAATTATAGGTGCATAGTGTGTGTTTGTATTTTCTACAACACTAACTGGGTGCAACGTGTGTTTGTGTGCGTGTTTCTGTTATAACGCTGTGTAACAGAGCGTAATACTCTTGTGTGCGTTACATTTCACTGCATCTTGGACGTAATGCCCGTTCCATTATTGTATCACAAACTCTGGCTCGGAATGGCTTTGGAGAGTTTTTAGTTCAGATTGGCATCGTGGCTCAATGAACGCAATAGGATAGAAGGAGTGGAGGGAGGGAAATTACCTCTCAGACTTGGTTACTGACTTCACCATGTCACTTATCAAACTATTGGCATGAGTGCATGTGATACCTGAGGCCAGTCAGTAATTTCTATTGGACACAGAAGAGAGCTCGTGGCACATACAGAAGGCATGGGGCTTTGAATATGATGCTTTGTTAGAAGCAGCACCTGAGGCTTTGGGTTGAATTATTACGGCCTCGTCGTGGGAGGATCGGAGGTGGGTGGAAGTTGGGAGAGTAAGAGGGAGCAGCTGTACCACGACTCGGTGGCTCCCCGCATCATTCCCACTATCGGAGAGCCATCTGATTGGTGGCCTGCGGAAGGGGTTGGGCTTCCCCACTCCATGAAGGCAGGCGACCAACCAACATTGTTGTGGCCCGAGTTAGGGGCGATTTTGCAGCCTCTCTGCCATTTTGCTGCCTGTGGGACCCCTCCACCCCTGCCACACACACACACACACACACACACGGAGGCTGCTAGCTCATGGGAGGTGGCCTCCCTGTGACAGGCTTGAGGCTATTGGAACTGGGAGCACCATGGCACGAGGAGGCGGCTATATCAATGAAAGGCCACAATTGCAGTGGAGGTTGATCCAGTGGAGTGGTTTCCCCTCCATCCCCATTCACCTACCGGCCTAGATGCCAGTTATTCGATGATTGATGCCCAGGCCAGCAAGAGTGCCTCCATATTGAGCTGTCCCCACCCTCCCTCCCCCACTCCTGCAATTGCTGACCTTCCTAATCTGCACCTAACCTTATTCGGACAGCGAGCTCGGAGGTGACCAGTTAGGAAGCCAGCCCCAAGAAGATTGCTTAGCCAGTCTCACTGCCGGCGGCAAGTGCAAAATGGGAAACCCCATTTGGTCCCAACACCGGGGTTTCAAAGCCCCTGGTAAAACCAGCCCGGTGATTTTAGCTTTGACTCTGAAGTAATCAGGGTTGGACAGCAGATTCCAACAGAGTTTCCTGTTTGAGTGTGACCTCAAGGAGAGGTCACTTGTTAAATCCCTTTTGTTAATTCATTCAATTAATGATAACATTCTCAACTGGGTCACAGAGACGAGACAGGTTCTACCCTCGATTGTTTATCGAGGTTAGCAGATCGCGGCAGGTCAGTGGTTAAGAAGGGAGGAATGTTGGGATGGGGGAGGGGGAATACCTGAAATCAGCCTCCGAGCCACTGGCTTAGGAAGAGGGAGGGATGAGGAAATTGTCCAGGGTTCCTGCTCTCTCTCTCTCACTGCTCAAGATCCCAGCTGGATGGTAGCTTCTCTCTGTTCTCAGGCTGTGGTCCAGTGGGCAGCTCACTCTCACACAGATTGTGAATTTGAGTCTCAACTCCCAGAGATTTGAGCATATAATCCAGGCTGAGACTCCACAGTGCAGTACTGTGGGAGTGCTGTGTTATCAGAGAAAGGGTACTGAGGGAATGCTGCACTGTTGGAAGCGCAGCCTTTCAGTTGAAACCTTTAAAACTGAAGACCCGTCTGCTTTCTCAAACGGACGCAAAAGACCCCAAGGTCCCCATTGGAAGGTGAGCACCAATATTTTTATGCCTCAACCAAACATCACTTAAAAACAGGTATTTGGGTCATTTATTTCATTGTGATGTTTTTGGGAGCTTGCTGTGTGCAAATTGGCTGCTGTGTTCCCTACATTACAACAGCGATACCATTTCAAAAACGTACTACATTGAGCATAAAACGCTTTGCAATCTCCGGAGGTGTTGAAAGGCTCTATAGAAATGGAAGTTCCTTCATTTTGTGTATAGACACCTTGTGGGAGCGGGTTTTGGGCTTGTCTCGCCCTCTCTCTCTCATTGCATGCCGGGATGGAATAACCTGGCATCTCTCAGAATGCTGGTGAAATTCACGGTGCCTCAGGGCTTTCAGGAGGTGGAGGGGGGAAAAATTGGAAAGATTTTTTTTAAAAAAAGAAGCACCTGTTCCCTGGTATTCTCTGGAGTTTAGAAGAATGAGAGGTGATGTCGCTGGAAACTGTAAAACTCTTGGAGGATTTGACGGGGTTAATGCTGAGAGGCTGTCTATCCCTGCTGGGAGAGTCCAGAGCACCAGTTCACATTCTCAGGATAAGAAGTTGACCTTTTTGGACTGAGGGGATGAGAAATCTCTTCCCTCAGATAGTTATGAATCTTCGGCATTCTCTGCACCAGAGGTGCTCAGTTGTTGAGTATATTGAGGACAGAGATAGATAGATTTTTGGGCACTAAGAGAATCCAGGGATATGCTGATCGTGCAGGCAAGTCGAGTTGAGGTGGAAGTGCAGCCCTGATCTTATTGAATGGTGAAGCAGGCTTGAGGGACCAAATGGTCTACTCCAGCTTCTATTTCTTATGTTCTTGTGGTTCTCCCCCTGGTTGAATGGCCAATGTTCTTATGGAGAGAGGGTGGAAGTGTGTCACTGTACCAGATGTCGATGAGGGTTGAAATAACACAGTGAAAACAAGGCTGACTGTCTGAAGGGGTAAGAGCTTAATTTCCCCTCTCTGTCGCCACCCCCCACAGCCTGATTCCGTTGGCAGCGCCAACAGCAGGGTCCAGAGTACCATAAGGTATCACCATGGCAACCTCATCAGGCCTTTTTCCCATTACCTTGCTCACTCTCTGTTGGCTATAGCAAACTGGCGCTGTGTAGCCATGGCAACGCTGCCGATGACATCCTGAGTCATTGTTTTTTTTAAAAATTCTGTTTGCAGAATTTGTGCATTTAGTCTTGTCTTTTATTAAAATAAAACTTTTTCACCCGTGATTGATTCCCAGCCCAGAGGAACTTGCGCCGCCCCCCCATCCCCTTTACCGCAACATGCTACTGACCCCCATTTAGTTCGATGCCCTGGGGGATACAGAGGTCGGGGGTGAGGGGGAGGGGCAAGCCGCTCAGCTCAAGGGCAGTTCGTGATGGACGAGAAAGGCTGGCCTCACCAGCGATGTCCATGTCCCGTGATAGAATAAAGAAAAAATATTGACGCTAAGTCGCCTAGAGAGACAATAGGAAAGGTGAGCAAATGCTTCTGGTCAAAAGCAGGTGCCACGGAGTCTTTTAGAGGAGGAGACAGAGGGGTAGAACAGCCGAGAGGTTTAGTTAGGGAGGGAACTCAGGGGCTTAGGAACCAGGCAGCTGAAGGCAGGGCCGGCAACGGTGGAGCGATTAAAACCGGGGGATGCTCAAGGGGCCGCGATTGGAAGGGTGCGGAGATCGTGTAGGGTTGCAGGGCTGCAGGAGATCACAGAGACGGGGAGGGGGGAGAGGCCCGCGGAGGGATTTGAAAACGAGGATGAGAGTTTTAAGATGGAGGCTTTGCTTGGACTGGGAGCCAATGTAGGTCAGCGAACGTGGGTGAGCGGGGACTTGGTGCGAGTCAGGATGCCGGTGTCCGAGTTTTGGATGAAACGAAATTTGTGGAAGGCGGGAGACGGGACACTGAGGCACAATGATCCCGTGCATCATGGACCGATGATTGAACCTTGGACACTTGTGGCTTGTCTCCCTCATTCTGATTCTTACTAACCCAGCCATTGCAAAAAGATGACGTGTTTAAACATAGGAGACTGACGATTGAGATCTCACTGACTGAATATTGAGAAAAGGGCGCTTGCAGGGTTGTTAATCCAGACCTCTTAATTTATTGGTTGCTATGGGAACTGCAGTTATTTGAACAGGAATGCTCAGTCAGCAGTGGTTGAAAGGGAAATCTTGTGTTGGGAAATTAAAAATCTTACATGTCATATGCAACCAACAAGAAGGGATTTCTCCTGCACCTTTCACCATGTCAGGATGTTCCAGTTTACAGCTGCTGAAGTATTACTGAAGCTTGTATCAAGTGGGAAGGGTTTAGCAATCCATGCTTGTCCATTGGTGTTGATATTTTGGATGTCAAGAGGATTCCAGGTCGGAGTTTGAGGTTTGTGCTGAGCTTGGCTGATTTCATTCAGGACCCTACAGTTCCAGTGATACCATAGGCCCCTTCCCACCCTGACCCCCTTCCCACCCTGACCTCCTTCCCACCCTGACCACCTTCCCACCCTGACCCCCTTCCCACCCTGACCACCTTCCCACCCTGACCCCTTTCCCACCCTGACCACCTTCCCACCCTGGCCCCCTTCCCACCCTGACCCCCTTCCCACCCTGGCCCCCTTCCCACCCTGGCCCCCTTCCCACCCTGACCCCCTTCCCACCCTGACCCCCTTCCCACCCAGTCCCCTTTCCCTGCAGAGGCTGAAAGGGGTGGGTGGGATGGGGGGGAAAGCATCAAGCACTCTTGCTGCTCCTGATCATTGGCCGGGTTATCTCACCCTCCCAGCAACGAGTTCTGGATTGACTGGGATGCCTCAGGCAGTTGAACTGCCTCCCCAATGTGCCAGCTACCAGAGGAGCTTCCCAGCGGGGAGCCTTGACCATGAACGGTAATGGACTGTTTGATTCCAGTGGGCATCACATTCAAGCCCAAGCTAACAGCTTGAATGCTGGAGCAGGTACCCTGTCACTCTGACCAGCAGGCCCTGCTGAGGCTGAGTGTTTTGTGTCACCCCAGCTGTAGCGGCATGGACTCGAGATGGAAGCTGGGGGCTTTCCGGCATTCAGAACTCCCTCTGCTACTCCGGGTGTTTATTGAGGAAGCTGAACAGAAATACCTTGCCTTAGATTATCTAAATGCTGGAGCAGATGCATAACTCCATTGATTATTAATTTTAAAAGCTGGAAAGACTTGCTTTTCTATGGACATCCCAAAGCACTTCACAGCCAATGAAGTACTTTGGAAGTGCAGTCACTGTTGTAATGTAGGAAAGGCAGCAGCAATTTGCACACAGCAAGATCCCACAAACAACAATGTGATAATGACCAGATCATTTTTATTTTGTGTTAATTGAGGGATAAATATTGTGGCCAGGGCACCAGGGGGATAACTCCCCTGCTCTTCTTCGGTTTGGTACTGTCAGATTTTATGTCTGCCCACAAGAGGGACCTCGCGTTGAAATTTCATCCAAAAGTTGGCACCGCTGACAGTGCAGCACCCCCTCGATCGGTACAGGCACCGGGAGCGTCAACCTGGATCATGGGCCCTCGGTTCTGAAGTGGGACTTGAACTCTCGACATTCGAGCCAGGAGTTGGAAAAGGCTGGACAGGAATCCAGAATGAAACCAGTTCAGGTTTTGTATTTCTCCCTGTGAGGCCCTCGATTTTCGAGCAGACAGGAACCCTTTCAGAAATTCACTCTCTTTTAATTAACTGCTAAAGGCTAGCAGAAAGTTGTCAGTCTGGCCTGGGTCAGCCAATTATATTTAGCACTGCAGCCTTCTAACCCTCACTTAATGATTCATGTTGTTCAAGGCAATAAAATCTGGAAACAGCCCAGTTATGTCAGACCCTGGAGACAGGTCAAAACCTAAAGTTAACTCCAAATGTTGCTTTGTTCAGGTGTCAGCCGTGGTTTATTGGGAAATACTGACCCTCTGACAGTGCAGCACTCCCTCAGGACTGGCCCTTCGACAGTGCTCCCTCAGAGATAAAAACAAAAAACTACTGCGGATGCTGGAAATCCAAAACAAAAACAGAATTACCTGGAAAAACTCAGCAGGTCTGGCAGCATCGGCGGAGAAGAAAAGAGTCGACGTTTCGAGTCCTCACGACCCTTGAAGGGTCCAACTTTTGGATGAAATTTCAAAGCGAGGTCCCTCTTGTGGGCAGACGTAAAATCTGACAGTACCGAACCGAAGAAGAGCAGGGGAGTTATCCCCCTGGTGCCCTGGCCACAATATTTATCCCTCAATCGACACAAAAGAAAAATGACCTGGTCATTATCACATTGTTGTTTGTGGGATCTTGCTGTGTGCAAATTGCTGCTGCCTTTCCTACATTACAACAGTGACTGCACTTCCAAAGTACTTCATTGGCTGTGAAGTGCTTTGGGATGTCCATAGAAAAGCAAGTCTTTCCAGCTTTTAAAATTAATAATCAATGGAGTTATGCATCTGCTCCAGCATTCAGATGATCTAAGGCATCTGTTATTTCTGTTCAGCTTCCTCAATGAACACCCGGAGTAGCAGAGGGAGTTCTGAATGCCGGAAAGCCCCCAGCTTCCATCTCGAGTCCATGCCGCGACAGCTGGGGTGACACAAAACACTCAGCCTCAGCAGGGCCTGCTGGTCAGAGTGACAGGGTACCTGCTCCAGCATTCAAGCCACTCCCACTGTTGAAGGGTCATGAGGACTCGAAACGTCAACTCTTTTCTTCTCTGCCGATGCTGCCAGACCTGCTGAGTTTTTCCAGGTAATTCTGTTTTTGTTTCAGCGCTCCCTCAGTACTGATCCTTCGACAGTGTAGTGCATCCTCAGTACTGATCCTCCGATAGTGTGGCGCTCCCTCAGTACTGATCGTCCGACAGTTTGGCTCTCCCTCAGTACTGATCGTCCGACAGTTTGGCTTTCCCTCAGTACTGACCCTCCGACAGTGTAGTGCGTCCTCAGTACTGATCCTCCGATAGTGTGGCGCTCCCTCAGTACTGATCGTCCGACAGTTTGGTGCTCCCTCAACACTGACCCTCCATCAGTGCGGCGCCTCCTCAGTTACTGGACTGGAGCAGGCTTAAACACATGATCCTCGGACCCAGAGGCCAACCTACCGTCCTCTGAACTCTGTTTGGTCAATCTGCCACTCTGTGTGTGTGTGTGTGTGTCAGGCTGTGGGCAGGTAAAAGAATTGAACTTTAGACAGGAACATTGTCGGGTTGCAGGGGTTAGTATAGACCCGTCATGTCTAATGAAACAATGTGTGCTGTAGTGTACTTGTCCATCAGTGAATGTAACAGACAGTGCCTCTCTGTTTGAGTGATGGTTGAATGCAGTAATAATAGCCTTGAGCTACAGAAAAAGATTTGCCAGGATTGCACTCTCAGTCTTGGCTTCCATCCAGCCCTAGATTTAAGACAGATACTCCGAATGAATATAATATTTCTACAAGCACTAACATATGGATTTTAACCTCTGTAAATATTTAGTTACTGGTGAAGTGTCAGCCCCATCACCCCTTCACTGGCGAGAACTTGCAGATAGAAGTAAGTTTTAATTCATTGACACGTCCTGTGTAGCAAACCTCAAGGGTTCCGATGATTGTTGGGAACTGTTTTATATTTTGCCTAATCATTTTGCACCTTCCCTAGAGATGATTGTAGAATTGGTTGGTGGGGGTTGGGGTGGGGGTGGGTGGCGGGGGGTGGGAGGGGTAGAATTTGAAAGGGGGGAGAGAGGGATTTCTCTAATGGCTTTCACAGCCTCAGGACATCTCAACGGGCTTCAGGGCCAGTGAAGTACTTCATGCTCTGCACTCACTGTTGTGAGGTAGGAAACATAACAACGTCTACACAGCAAGATCCCACCCAACAGCCATGGGATGGCATTTGGATAATCTGTTTTCAGCGATGTTGGTTGAGGGATGAATATTGGTCCCGGGGACCCCTCCCCAGCAATGACCACAGGATCTTGAACATTGGCCTGAGAGGGATGGCGGGGCCTCAGTTTGGGGAAATCAGCCAGGGCCATGGGTGAATGATCAGGAACTGTAGCTGATGTCCTCCTCCCCCACCCCCCCCCCCCCCCCCCCCCGACTTCTGCTCAACCACACCCTTCCCCCCCACCAACACAACTCCGCACCAACCTGGAATGCTGAAGCCTGCATTGCTGGTTGAGATCCACCCTCAGATAGTGAGAGCTGAAACATATCTTCCTCATCTGTAAGTTTGCAGGAGTTATGGGGGGAAGCAAAGAAAGCTCCGATGGCCGGAGATCAAAGACGCTGTAGTGGCAATGCCAAAACTCTAGGTGTCGGTACTGAGCTGAGCAACAAAGAGACAACAGCTGGTTCATTGTGCCAGCCGCATCCCATGTTAAATGGTGAGTACCACACCCGCTGACAGGGCAGAAACTGAGTCAGGAGTGAAGAAGCAATCGCTTATCCTGTTGAAGGTCAAACCCTTTGGCATCATGAATCTCATTTTTTATATTACCTCATTGGATGTGGTTGGGCCAACATTTATTGCCCATCCCTATTTGCCTTTGACATGCTGGTGGTGAGCTGCCTTCTTGACAACGAAGTGGGATTTTTTGCGAGAACTGAGTGCTTCCATGGTCACCATTACTGACACTTTTTATATTCCAGATTTATTTAATTTGATTTAAATTCCCCAAATGGTAGGATTTGAGCTCAGACCTCTGGATCGTCGGTCCAGATCTCTGAATTACCAGCCCCATAACATAACCAGTTTACTATCATTCCCAGCCTTGTGTGATTGGTACAGTTTTGGCCATTTGTCTGAAGTTTAACTGGATTCGCAGCATCACTGGAGCATGTTGCATAGATGAATTGATGGGGGTAATGGAAGAATCAATGGGCAGCGATTGCTGGACACTTGGGAGACAAAGCCAGGCACCAGATCAGAAAGGGCCAGGTGCATGCAGTCAATGCTGAGAAGATTGTGCAGCAGGCCAGTCACCAGAGGGAAGAAAGCACCAGACTGTTTTCACACTTAAGAGTCTTAACACAGAGTGTTATTAGGGCGAAAGCAAGGAGGTGAGAGAGACCTATTTATTCTGCTGTTGGCTTTCTGTGTCATATCAGTATTGTAACTGGGATTTGTGCCCAAGTGAACAGGTTGATAATTGAATATGTCAATGGAAATGCTCAGTCACTGTGAATAAACACCCAGCAGTATAGTCTTGTCACTGTATAACACTGGAATACAGTACTGGTGGGGACAGGTCTGTCACTGTATAACACTGGAATACAGCATTGGTGGGGACAGGTCTGTCACTGTATAACACTGGAATACAGCATTGGTGGGGACAGGTCTGTCACTGTATAACACTGGTGTACAGTACTGGTGGGGACAGATCCGTCACTGTATAACACTGGGGTTCAGTACTGGTGGGGACAGATCCGTCACTGTATAACACTGGGGTACAGTACTGGTGGGGACAGGTCTGTCACTGTATAACACTGGGGTTCAGTACTGGTGGGGACAGATCCGTCACTGTATAACACTGGGGTACAGTACTGGTGGGGACAGGTCTGTCACTGTATAACACTGGGGTACAGTACTGGTGGGGACAGATCCGTCACTGTGTAATACTGGTTGAACCTGTCTCTCTGCATCACTGTGATTTCAGTGACATTACTCGTTGTGGATTTGGGCTGCATTCCCAGATTGTGCATCAGTCTCCAGATCGTCTGTCTCACTCTCTCGCTGCTGAAACTGCTGATGTTCAATTGCTCTTTTCATTCCTTGTTTTAACATGTCGGGGCCACAAAGCAGAGAAGGGTGAAAAGTTGCAGACTTGGCCTGTTTTTTTAGTGTGTGTCTGTGCAGAATGTTTGGTATTTCTGCTCCAGGCGACACTCTCTTGCTGTGCTCTCATGGTGTTGACATCCACTTGGGTGAAGATGACAAGTCATAAATCTCTGTCACTTGACCTAATTTTCATAACATTTTATGGAAGTAATCTTGTTAAATGATATATTTTTAGAGCCCTGTGTAATTTATAACCCTCGGTTTCAGTTGCTGCTGTGGTTTGGCTTGATGTGGATGGAGGAGTCTGGACACATAGGGATGTGCCTGAAATGAAATATCTCCCTCCATCCCTGAGGCACCTCTCAACTGAGTATAGAATTATTACACAGGTAGGCCATTCAGCCCAACCTGCCAGTGTTTATGCTTCACACAAGCATCCCTCTAAATCTCACCCTATCAGCATATCCTTCTATTCCTGTCTCCTCCTTGTGTTTATCCAGCTTCCCCTTAAATACAGCTGTTCACCTCAGTGAGCCACCACTCCCTGGCTAAAGAAGTTTCTCCTGAATTCCTGATTGGATTTATTCGCCACGATCTTATCTTTATGGCCCTGAGTTTTGAACCACTATCCCAACAAGTAGGGACTTCTCTTCATCACCCTGTCAAACGTTTTGTGACTTTATTAGAAGTCTTGATAATTGACAATCTGTTTTCTCTTTATTTTATATAAAGCGGAAGGAACTCCAGTCTGTTCACTTTCCTGATAAGTGTAAACACCTCAGTCCTGAAAAGAGCAAAAGAATGGCTTGCATTTATATAGCGCCTTTCACAACCACGGGACGCCTCGAAGCACTTTACGGCCAATGAAGTTTGAAGCGTAGTCACTGTTGTAATGTAGGAAATGCAGCAGCCAATTTGTGCACAGCAAGCTCCCACAAACAGCAACATCATAATGACCAGATCGTCATCTTTTTGTCATGCTCATTGAGGGGTCAATATTGGCCAGGACACCGGGGATAATTCCCCTGTTCTCCTTCAAAATAATGCCATGGGTTCTTTTCCACCCACCCGAGTAGGCAGGTGGAGCCTTGGTTAAATGTCTCAGCCGGGAAACAGCCCCTCGACAGTGCAGCATTCCCTCAGTACTGCATTGGAGTTCCAGCTCGGATTTTTGTGCTGGAGTGGGACTTGAACATGGAACTTTGTGACCCAGAGGCAAACGTGCTACCCACTGAGCCACAGCTGTCACAAGGGGGATAAGCAGCCTCGTGAAGCTTTTTTGCACCTTCTGTAGTGCCTATATCCTTTTTAATAATACGAACATACAAACATACAAAACAGGAGTAGAAACAGGCCATTTGGCCCCTTCGAGCCATTCAATAAGATTATGGCTGATCTGTTTGTGTTTTGAATTCCACATTCCCATCTACCTCTGATAACTTATGATTCCCTTGCCTAACAAGAATCAACCACCTCTGCCTTAAAAGTATTTAATGACCCCGCCCCCACTGCCTTCAGACGTAGAGAGTTCCAAAGTCGCGCAACTCTCTGAGACAAGAATTGTACACAGTAGCCCAAGTGTGGTCTAACCAAGGCTTGATAGACATTTAACATAACTCCTCCACTTTCAATTCTATTCCTCTAGAAATGAACCCCAGCGCTGTGTTGTTTCTTCGTGGCCGTGTCAACCTGCATTGTTGTGTTTGGTGAGCCATGGTCTTAGAGTCATTACAGCACAAAATGAGGTTATTCAGCCCATCGAGTCCATTCTGGCTCTCTTTGATTTGTGTATCTGGACCCACGAGACCACTTTGCTCCTCCACATCATTTAGGCTCTTACTTTCCAGGTAGCTTGTTCTTTATTCTTCCTGGCAAACTGTACCAGCTCACATTTAACTACCTGGAAATTAATTTGCAATTTGCATACCCAGTCCACAACCCCGTGAATGCCATCTTGTGTTTTGCTGCATTGTTCTTCCATATTTACTGTAAGTGCCCATGTAATTCCCTGCAATCCCAATCCTGGTCCATTCCTGCTCTTCAGCAGCTGAGCTGAGCTGAGTAGCAGTGGCTCAGAATTGAAGAGAAAAAGAACAGTTGGCACAGCTGGCACAACCCTTCCTACCTTGCCTTTAGAAACAAGCCACACTTTCTCTTGCACCCCATTGGTACACTGATTCAGTGAAGCCCACTAGTGTATGGCTCAGTGGGTAGCACTCTCTTCCTGAGGCTTGCGCTTATATTCCAGGCTGGCATCCCTGGTGCCGGCATTGAGGGGGGGTGCTGCATTGTCAGAGGTGGGCTGTCTTTCAGCTGAGATGTTAAGCCAAGGCTCCCATCAGACCTCTCATTGTGGTAAAAGATCTACCCTTTGGAGAGGAGCCGGGCAGTTCTCCCAGGTGATCCGGGGGTCAATTATCCCTTAGCTGACATCACTAAAAATGATCATCTGTTCATCATCACATTCCTGTTTGTGGGAGCTTGCTGTGCGCAAATCAGTGGCCCTTAGCCCATAACCATAGACTCTAGTCATCTAACTCTGGAGTTCCAGGTGGGTACGATTACTGCCATCAGCTCCACTGCGAGATTGGTTCAACTCACAGCCCACGCCACAAAAATGAGAAGTTATGGCCTAAGAAAAGAAAATCAAAGATCTGGAAGTAAAGGACATTAAAGAAAGGACATGCATTTATAGGGCATTTTTCCTGCTACTTCAGGATGTTCCACAGCCAGTGCAGTACTTTTATAGCATCGTCAGTGTTGTAATGTAGGAAAAACAGCAATGAAGACTGCCTGAGCTGAATAGTTGTAATTTCAGCGTCATTCTGGGACAGGTTTCCTCTCCCCATCCCAAAAATAAGCCACAGAGATAAAAGCAAAAAACTGCAGATGCTGGAAATCCAAAACAAAAACAGAAACAGAAATACCTGGAAAAACTCAGCAGGTCTGGCAGCATCGCCGGAGAAGAGTATAGTTCACTGTGCTCTCCTCCACCGATGCTGCCAGACCTGCTGAGTTTTTCCAGGTATTTCTGTTTCTGTTTTTGTTTTGTGCCAAAAATAAGCTATGTTATTGAGCTAATCATCAATAGAGGCATAGAGGACCAAGGGCTTTTCCTGACTGACGGGCTTAGTCACGGACAGGAGAGAGAGAGAAACTTAACTTCTTTCTCCTCTCCCCGTCTGTCCGTCAGCAGAGATGTTTTTGAATTATTTCTAAAGTGGGCTGTGGCATGTTCCATCAAACCTTCAGTTTGTGTGATCTAATTTACCAATAACTCGCAACAAACTCACGTTATGATTAACTTGGGAGGTCAATTTATTCTCATTCAAACCCGGGGATCGGGGGGGATGCAGGGTGGGCGAGGGGCGGAGGGAGTGTTTGCAACCTCACTCACACACACACTCACACACACACACACACACACATGTGTACAGTGAGTGGGGGAGGGGGGGGTGTGTGGTTAGAAAAGAGGAAGATTTACAACTATGGGCAACAATAGTAAAAGAACCACAGAAATGAATATTAATTCACGTGATCAGGTGGTTCCCAGAGTCTGAGAAGTCAGATTCCAGAGGGTGTTTCCTTTGTGGTGGGGTTCAGTCCCGGTGAGTTTCAGGTTGGAGACAGCAACAATAAAATCCTTGAAATGAACTATGCTGCAGCACGATGAGCTTTTTATGCTTCGTCTGCTTGGCAGGCATGGATCAGAGACTTTTTAAATCAAACAGGCTTTGCGGAATTGGGAGATGGTGGCTGACTGTTTGATCAGCTGGGAGCTGCTAGAGTTCTTTTCCCGTTGGTGTTAACACAGCCATCTGAGGGTGATTCAGTTCTCAAAGAAATATAGGGATTTCAAAATGGTCACGAGTCATGTGACCTTCCTTCTCCACAATGATGACAAAAGGGATGTTTATCTATTGTCTGGGACTGGCTTTGGTTTCAACCATTAGCTTTTGTAAGAGTTACAGAGGTTCTTGTGTCGGGAGGCCATTGTCTAGGCAGAATCTCTGACTCCGCTAGAGGGGTAAAAGCTAATCAAGATGCAAATGACGTCCATTGTTCCCTCAGTGGCCCTCTTTTGAAATAGACCTGGACTGTCCCAGGTGTGAGATGGATCGGTTAACAACCCTGTAGACATAACGGGTTTTGATCTGAGAGTTTTGTGATTATGATGTCCTTACAATTGGGTGTGAGATTCCACAATGATAAGAGGAGGATTCTTTTGTTCTTGTAACCCCCTGTTGGTAGCTTCCAGAACAAAGGGGCCAATCCTGTGGTCATGTGACGTGTAGCAGCTATCTTTTTGGTTCACTGCAGAAAGTCGATTTTAAAAATAGAAAAAAAACATCGAGTTTTGATAATAGAGTTTTGATATGTACAGCTTTGGGTTTTTTTTCATGTCTTATTGACAGAGCATTACACTGACAACCTGGTGCAAAATTTTTTTAAAACTTGCATTTCTATAGCACCTTTCATGACCTCAGGATGTCCCAAACCACGTGGCTGCCACCTTTTGAAATGTAGTCACAGTTGTATTGTAGAAAAAACAGCAATCAATTTGCGCACAGCAAGATGCCGCAAACAGACTACGTGAAAATGACCAGGTAGTCTGTTTTTAGTGACGTTGGTTGAAGGATAAATATTGGCCCAGGGCATGAGGTGAACAACCCCGCTCTCCTTCAGAATAGTGCCATGGAATCTTTTCTGTCTGCCTGATAGGGCAGAAGGGGGACTCAATTTAACGTCTCATCCGAAAGACGGCACCTCCGACAGTGCAGCATTTCCACGCTATTGCACGGAAGTGTCCGCCGAGAACTCAGTGCCCAAGTCTTGGAGTGGAATTTAAAACCCACAGCTTTCCGACCGGCGTGTTCGACCTCCGCTGAGTCACAGCTGACACAAAGAGTCCGTTCTTGACAATCTTGGTGCAGTTTTCTTGAGACTCAATTTCGAACCTGGGCTGGATAGACTTCTGCGAGGCAAATAGGTCAGGGTCGTGGGATCATGGCGGCTTATGGAGTGAAGACAAGGATTAGTCGTGATCTCCTTGACTGGCGGAACCGGCCGGTGAGACTGACTGGCGGTGTCCTGTTCCCACGCTGCTCAGCTGCTTTGCGCTGAGAGGGATTTTCACCCAACAAAGGAAATCCCTGCAGTATCAAGGACGAGAGACTCCCTTATTCTCAGGAGGGGAAAAGAAACTCCAAAAAAATTGGAACTTTTGGTTTCATTTATGTTCAGTTTCCAAACCTAAGTCTGTTTATGGGAGTTTGCTGTGCAAAAGTTGGCAGCTGCGTTCACTACAATGTAACAGTGACAACACCTCAAAAAAAAAAGTACTTACTTGACTGTGAAGCATTTTGGGACTTCCCAAGGTCATGAAAGGCGCAATAGGAATGCGAGTTCGTTCTCGTCTTTTTTTTGGTGTGAATGCTGAGAATTCTATGGTATTTTGCTTTTCTGTAGGAATGCCAGTTCACTTGTCCCTAAGTATCAGTTGTCCCTCCCGTGTCAGTGGACAGACTGGAAAACCAATATTTGAGTCAGCGTTGAGGTCTGCCAGCCTTTAATGTGCCAAGACAGGGCAGTGTTGTTCCAGTGTTGTTAGGGTAAACCTCAAGGAAAATATCCATCACCTCTTTCACCACTCGCCCTCTTCTCTCTCTTGGATGTGAGCGAGGCAGGAAGTGTCAGCAGCTGTCACTTTAACAGGAATATGATAGCTACAACAACAACTGCTCCCATTTAGATAGTACCTTTAATAAGAACATAACATAAGAAACAGGAGCAGGAGTAGACCATTCGGCCCCTCGAGCCTGCTCCGTCATTCAATAAGATCATGGCTGATCTGATTGTGTTTCGATTTCCACATTCCCATCTACCACCCGATAATCCCTGATTCCCTTGCCCAACAAGAATCTATCTACCTCTGCCTTAAAAGTATTCAATGACCCTGCCCCCCACCACCTTCTGAGGTAGAGAATTCGAAAGTCACACATTTTTCTCTGAGTGAAAAAAATGTCTCCTTATCTCTGTCCTAAAAGGGCGGCCCCTAATTTTAAAACATTCCCCCCCTAGTTCTGGACTCATCCACAAGAGGAAACATCCTTTATATATATATATGTTTTTCTTTATATTATTTTTTATATTTTATTCTTGTATTAATACAGCAAAGCACTCCAAAAAGTTTCACAGGAGCAGTATCAGGTAAAAAATTGACAACGCGCACGTCATGAAATATCAGAGCAGATGACCAAAATCTTAGTCAAAGAGGTAGGTTTTAAGGAGTAAAAGGAGAGGAGGGGGAGGTTTAGCAAGGGAATTCCAGAGCTTAGGATCTAGGCAGCTGAAGGCATGGCCACTAATGGTGGAGCAATGGAAATTGGGCTTACTCAGGAGACCAGATTTTGAGGAATGCAGGGATCTCAGAGGGATGTGAGGTTGGAGGAGGTGACAGAGGTAGGGGTGAGGTCATGGGGGGATTTGAAAACAAGGATGAGAATATCAAAGTTGTGGTATTGCTGAAGTGGGAGTCAGTGTAGGTCAGCAAGCACAGGAGTGATGGGTGAACGGGACTTTGTGTGTGCTAGGACATACGAACGTATAGGTTAGGAGCAGGAGTAGGCCACTCGGCCCTTCCAGCCTGCTCTGCCATTCAATAAGATCATGGCTGAGCTAATTGTGGTCTCAGCTCCACTTCTCTTCCAACCCCCTATATCCCTTGTCATTCACGAATCTCTATCTCTGCCTTAAAATATTCACTGACCCCGCCTACGCCACCCTCCAGGGAAGTGAGCTTCACGGACTCTCCCCCTCTGAGAGAAAATATTTCTCCTCATTTCCTCCTTAAATTGGAGACCCCTTATTTTTAAACTGCAACACCCTAGATCTAGCCTCTCCCACAAGGGGAAACATCCATTCAGCATCCACCCTGTCCAATCTTATGGATAAGATCTCAGGATCTTATGTTTCAATAAGATCACCTCTCAATCTTCTAAACTCCAATGATACAGGCCCAACCTGTCCAACCTTTCCTTGTAGGATAACCGCCTCATCACAGGAGTCAGTTGAGTGACCCTTCTCTGAGCTGCTTCTAACACAATTATGTCCTTTCTTAAATAAGGAGACCAAAACTGTGCAGAGTGCTCCAGGTGTGGTCTCACCAATATCCTATACAACTGTAGTAAAACTTCCCTACTTTTATATTCCATCCCCCTTGCAATAAACGCCAACCTGCCATTTGCCTTCCTCTTCACTTGCTGCACCTGCATACTGCCCGTTTGTGATTCATGTACCAGGGCACCCAGATCCCTCTGTACCTCACAGTTCTGCAATCTCTCCCCCATTCAAGTAATTAACAGCTTTTTTATTCTACCTGCCAAAATTCGCATTTTCCCACATTATACTTCATCTGGCAAACAATTGCTCACTCACTTAACCTGTCTATATCCCTTTGCAAACCCCTTATATCCTCTTCACAACTTACTTTCCTACTATCTTCGTTTTGTCAGCAAATGTAGCAACCATACATGAAATCCCATCATCCAAGTCATTGGTATAAATTGTGAATAGTTGAGTCCCATGACCTGTTTCCTGTCAGCCAGGAGTTTTCAGACCATGTTTTGTGATCAGCATTTTCTGGCATGTGACTGAGCAAAGGGAGCAGTGAAAGTATGACCTGGGAGGCCCAGGGAGAGGAGTCAGACTGATAGAACGGCATGTACAGATATTGGGGAACTATTGTTAAGCAGGAGATTTTCCAAGTCCTTTATTTAGCAAATGTGTTCTTCCCCTTGGAAAACAGTGTGGAATAGTGGAAGCAATCTTGGACTGATTAACAGTCTGGCATCAACGCTCCTTCCATGGCCATGGTTACCGTTATATCAGCCAATATAGAAGTCGATGCAGCACAACGGGAGAAATTATGGTCATACACGCCAACTGGAAGCAAATAATTGGTCGGACATTATTCCTGAATTCTCTACCTCAGAGAGCTCAGGGTGCTCAGTTTCTTGAGTATATTCAAGACTGGGATCGATAGATTTTTGGACACGAGAAGATACAGGGGATTTGGGGTGAGGTTGGGAAAGTGGTTGTATACGTTCGACCATGACCTTATTCAGTAATGCAGCAGACTTGTGGGTCTGGATGGGCCTTATGTTCTTTGAATGTAGTCAACATAGGAAACACAGCAGCCTATCTGTGCACAGCAAGCTCCCACAGACAGCAATGTGGTAATGTTCTTTAGTGATGTTGATTAAGGGATAAATGTTGGGTCAGGACTTCTCTGCTCTTTGCATTGGTGCCATGGCAACTTTTACGTCCACCTGAGAGGGCAGAAGGGTCCACAATGTAACATCTCATTCCAAAAGGTGGTATCTCTGACAGTGCAGCAGTACTGCACTGGGGGTGTCCGTCTGGGTTACGGGCTGATGGGGTGATTTGAGCTCTCAGCATTTTGGTTCAGAGGGGAGGGTGCTGCTCACTGAGCCTCAGTCAGCACTTGAGATCAGTTAGTTCTGTAGGGAGTGGAGATTGATGCTGGGACCACCACCCCCCACCCCCCCTCGGTCTGAGTGTGGCCGGGCCACTCAGCCACCATGATGCTAAAAGCAGCTCACGGGGATCAGCGGCAGCAAAAGCAGTGGGCTGGGAAAATGAAAGCAACAGACAAAAGACTTGGAGGATAGTTGGTGGTAATGTGACTCGCAGGAAGGGGATTTTCATTGGGAGTTATGCGTGTGAGCAGGGGGAATGAAGCTGCCTATGAAACAGGTGCAGGCATTGTGAGAAAGTTGACTTATCGTGGTGTCAGCTTTCTCCAGTTAATACTGTCCCTGTTTATTTGGCTGCCTCGGAATCACGGTTCACATTCCGGCCTTTGCATCGACCAACCGATTAATCCGTTAAACTATTGCTTGCCAACTTGAAGTTTGCAAAGGGCTCAAGAATTAAAGGGACCTTTTCATTTCGTGTCAGAGAGAAAGAGAGGCTCCCATTGATAAGAATAGTCCCTTCCAGGATCTCATGATGTCACAGGGCATTTAACAGCCAACCAAGCACTTTTTTTTGAAGTGTTGTCATGTAGGAAAAAGCAGCAGTCAAATTGTGCACGGCAAGATCCCACAAGCTGCGATGAAATTCATCACCGAGTCATCTGTTCTTCATGATGTGGGCTGAGGGATAAATATTGAGGCCGCAGGGGAGAACTCTCCTGCTCTTCTTCGAAATAACGTTATGGGATCTTGTGGTCCGCCAGAGAGAAGATGGTGCCTCATTTTTGATGTCTCATCGGAAAGACAGAGCCTTTGACAGGCAGCATGCCCTCAGTGGTGGATGGGGTGCCAATCAAGCGGGCTGCTTTGTCCCGGACAGTGTCAGTCTTCCTGATTGTTGTGGGAGTTGCACTCATCCAGGCAAGTGGTGAGTATTCCACCACACTCCTGATTTGTGCCTCGCAGATGGTGGACAGACTTTGAGGAGTCAGGAGATGAGTTACTCACCACAGGATTCCTAGCCTCTGATCTGCTCTTGTAACATTTATATGGCTGGTCCAGCTTAGTTGCTGGTCAATGGTAACCCCCAGGATGTTGATAGTGGAGGATTCAGTGATGGTAATGCCATTCAATGTCAAGGGGTGACAGTTAGATTCTCTCTTGTTGAAGATGGTCATTGCCTGGCACTTGTGTGGTGCGAATGTTACTTACCACTTGTCAGCCCAAGCCTGGATATTGTCCAGGTCTTGTTGCATTTGGACATGGACTGCTTCAGTATCTGAGGAGTTGCGAATGGTGCTGAACATTGTGCAATCATCAGCGAACATCCCCACTTCTGACCTTATGATGGAAGGAAGGTCATTGATGAAGCAGCTGAAGATGGTTGGGCCGAGGACACTACCCTGAGGAACTCCTGCAGTGATGTCTTAGGGTTGAGATGATTGATCCCCAACAACCACAACCACCTTCCTTTGCGCTAGATGTGATTCTAACCAGTGGAATTTTTTCCCCCTGATTCCCATTGACTTCAATAGGTGCAGGATTAGGCCATTTGACCCTTCGATTCTACTCTGCCATGCAGTAAGATCATGGCTGATTTTCTACATTAACTCCATTTTCCTGCCTTATCCCTAATTCCCTTAGCATCTAAAAATCTGATCAATCTGAGCCTTGAATATACACAACAAATGAGCATCCACAACTCTGAGGTGGAGAATTCCAAAGATTCACAACCCTTTGAGTGAAGAAATTTCTCCTCATGTCAGTCCGTAATGGCTGGCCTCTTACGCTGAGGCTATTCTCCTCTGTTCTAGATTTAATATGTGCCAATCAGGTGAGGCCAGGCTTGGATCGTCTGTTAAGCCTTCCACAGTCCACGATATCTGCTAACACTCCATGTCACGTGAAGATAACAGAGGGTGGACTGGTGCACGTAGAATTGTCCTTGGCCGAAAGTGTTGAGCGGGAGGGGGAGATGATGGGGATGAGGCCGGAGCCTGGATTTGAGAAATGTGTCGCCCATATAACCCGTTCATTCCCTTTCAGACAGCAGGTTACACGGGAGCTCATATCTGATGAGCTGGCTTGTTGGGATTCCTGGTGCAGCCACTGTGTAATCCTTCAGGACACTTGCTTTGCCTGCGCTCGCTCGCGGTGAGATTTCGGGAACTGGTTGGAGGTTTGGAATGAGAGATTCACATTCCTGCGGGTCTCAGAATTCCTGCTGCTGATTGCCAGAGGGCCCTTTCCTCAGCTCTGCTCAAACAGGGAGTGGCCTCTCCTGCAGCTCGAGACTCAGCTGCAGGTGTGCACAAAGCAAACTGCCGCAGGATTTATCATCGAGCTTGAACACACCATCATTCCCTTGCCTCCTGCTCTCCCCCGCCACTTTCTCCCCGCACCCAAGGCCCAGGGAGCTTTTCCCGGCTGAGCGTTCCCACTGCGGAGATCGCTCAAACAGAGCGAGAACCGAGATTGAAAGAGCTTGCATTTCTGTAGCACCTTTCAGAACCTCAGGACGTCGCTGAATGTTTTATGGCCAATGAAGTGAACTCCTTGCAACGTAGGAAGTCTGGCAACTAATTGGTGCACAGCAGGATCCCACAAATAAGGCGATAAATGGCCAGCAAATTATTTTTTCCCCAGTGAATAGCGGTTGAAAAATAAATATATGCCCCGAGATAACTCTCCCGCTGCTCTTCTAAATAGTGTCATGGGATCTTTTACATCCACGTGAGAAAGCAGGCGAATAATAAATAAATAAATAAGGGGAAACTGTTTCCATTGGCAGGAGGGTCGGTAACCAAAGGACGCAGCTTTAAGATAATGGGCGGGATTTTCTGGTCCAGCCCACCGGCGGGATCTTCCAGTCCCACTGAAGTCGACCGACTTTTGGCTGACTCACCACAGCGGGACCTGCCACACTGGGGCTGGAAAATCCTGGCCAATCTCTCTCTCTCTCTCTCCCTCTCCCTCTCTCTCTCCCTCTCTCTCTCTTGTTTTGACAGCCAGCACAATCAAGTGAGGGTGACGTTGTATCTCCCTGTCCCTGTCACCTGTCCCTGTACGTCTGTATTAAGGAAGGAGATCGGTGGAGAGTTAAGTCAATTTGAATTTCAGCATGTGCTCATTTCCTCTATAATGAGCCAGGGTTGGAGCTCGGAGTTTGTGTCGTATTTTATATATATATATATATAAACTGGCAGACTTCCAGACATTACGAAATTGAAGAAAGAATTCGTTTTTGGAAGCAAAGACCTCTGACCAGCATCAAATCCATTCTCCTAGTTACAGCACAGGGACATGTTTGTCTCTCGAACAGGAAACTCCGCTGGAACTCCGTGAGATGATTCTGAAACATCGATAAGTCCCTGCTAACTCTTTTAACTCGCAAGTAGAAACCGGAGCCTGGGTTTTGATTTGAAATCCCGATGGCCCGGGAGGAGGCCATTCAGCCCGTCGAGTCTATGACACCACTTTTAAAGGGCTAGGCAAAGAGTCCCACAGCCCCTGCTCTTTCCCCATGGCCCTCCGACGTTTTCCCCTTCAAGTATTTATCCAATTCTCTTTGAAAATTACTATCGAATCTGCTTCCGCCGCCCTTTCAGGCAGCGCATTCCAGACCACGACTTGCTGATTAAAGAAATTCTTATCACATTCTTTTGCCAATTATCTTAAATGTGCGTCCTTTGGTTACTGACTCTCCTGTAACTTCCCCCTAAATGCATCTGTGTTATTCCCCACAACCTCTCTGTGTGGTAGCGAGGTCCATGTTCTCACTACCCTCTGGGTAAAGAGGTTTCCCTTATGGATCTAGTAGTGACTCATTTCTTGTATCATCCTCGTCAATCTTTTTTTTTACATTTTTTCCAGCGCATTTCTATCCTTTTCATAATTATAGAGACCAGAATTGTATTCTCCAAAGTGTGGTCAAACCGAGGTTCAATGCAACATCTTTGCTTTTCAACTCTATTCCACTAGAAATGAATCCAATTTCACCTTAATCCTCCCCGCTTTGTGGAGAACAATCCTTTTTTTTTCATTTGTTCATGGGATGTGGGTGTCACTAGCTGGACCAGCATTTATTGCCCTTGTTCAGGGGCATTTAAGAGTCAACTGTGGGTCTGAAGCCACATGTAGGCCAAGTTTCCTTCCCTAAAGGGCATTGGTGAACCAGATGGGTTTTTACAATCAGCAATGGTTTCATGGTCATCATCAGACTTTGAATTCCAGATTTTTATTGAATTCAAATTTCACCACCTGCCATGGTGAGATTTGAACCCGGGTTCCCAGAGGATTACCCTGGGTCTCTGGATTACCAGCCCAGTGACAAACCACTACGGCATCACCTCACTTCCCCATGTCTCCAGCTAATTGAATTTTGGGCCAAAAATCTCATGAATAAGCCTTGAGGGAAGTGGAGAACCGATTTGAGAGGGTGGGATTAGGGGAGTAGACTGAGTTCAATGAAAGGTCACTGAAGCAAAAACAAAAATACCTGGAAAAACTCAGCAGGTCTGACAGCATCTGCGGAGAGGAATACAGTTAACGTTTCGAGTCCGTTTAGATGACTCTTCACCAGAACTAAGGAAAAATAGAAAAGAGGTGAAATATAAGCTGGTTTAAGGGAGGGTGGGACAGGTAGAGCTGGATAGAGGGCCAGTGATAGGTGGAGAGAGCCAAAGATGTCATAGACAAAAGGATAAAGAGGTGTTGACGGTGGTGATATTAGCTAAGAAATGTGCTAATGGTGACATTAAGGGTAGAAAGCAGGACGAGCAAGGTACAGATAGCCCTAGTGGGGGTGGGGTGGGGGGAAGGGATCGAAATAGGCTAAAAGGTAGAGATAAAACAATGGATGGAAATACATTTAAAAATAATGGAAATAGGTGGGAAAAGAAAAATATATATAAATTATTGGAAAAAGGGGGGTCGGAAAGGGGGTGGAGATGGAGAGAGTTCAAGTTCTAAAGTTGTTGAACTCAATATTCAGTCTGGAAGGCTGTAAAATACCTAGTCGGAAGATGAGGTGCTGTTCCTCCATTATGCGTTGAGCTTCACTGGAACAATGCAGCAGGCCAAGGACAGACATGTGGGCATGAGAGCAGGGTGGAGTGTTGAAATGTCAAGTGACAGGGAGGTCTGGGTCATGCTGGGGACAGGGAGGTCAAGGTGTTCCGCAAAGCGGTCACCCAGTCTGCATTTGGTCTCTCCAATGTAGGGGAAACTGCATTGGGAGCAACGAATGCAGTAGACTAAATTGAGGGAAGTGCAAGTGAAATGCTGCTTCACTTGAAAGGAGTGTTTGGGCCCTTGGATGGTGAGGAGGGGGGAAGTAAAGAGGCAGGTGTTGCATCTTCTGCGGTTGCATGGGAAGGTGCCGTGGGAGGGGGTTGAGGTGTAGGGGGTGGTGGAGGAGTGGACCAGGGTGTCCCGGAGGGAATGATCCCTGCGGAATGCCACCAGTGGGGGTGAAGGGAAGATGTGTTTGGTGGTGGCATCATGCAGGAGTTGGTGGAAATGGCGGAGGATGATCCTTTGAATGCGGAGGCTGGTGGGGTGATAAGTGAGGACAAGGGGGACCCTATCATGTTTCTGGGAGGGAGAAGAAGGTGTGAGGGCGGATGCACGGGAGATGGGACAGACACGGTTGAGGGCCCTGTCAACCACCGCGGGTGGAAAACCTCGGTTAAGGAAGAAGGAGGACATGTCAGAGGAACTGTTTTTGAAAGTGACTGACCTTTGCAGGAACTCCGAAAGGCTGTTCCACCACAGGTGAGCCTGCTGCGCACCTGCCAATGGGAGATGTAGGCCATTCACCAGGTGCAGAAATTCTGGCTGTTTTTTCCCACTTTCCCTCGCATCGATCAGCTGAAAGCAACTGTAACCCAAAGAGCTTTGCAACGTAGGAGGAGGATATTCAGCCCTTTGAGCCTGTACCACCATTCAGTCAGGTCATGGCTGATCCGTTTCTCGATCTTATTCACCCAACTTGTTTCTGTAACCCGAGTACCCTCGAACAGCAAAGACTCATCAATCTCAATGTTGAAAGCTCCAATTGAACGCGAGCATCCATAACCTCTTTGGAGAGAGAGTTCCTGATTCCCACTCCCTTTGTGTGAGGAAGTACTTCCTGCAGTAACCTCTGAATGACCTGGCTCTCATTTTAAGATTATTCCCCCTTGTTCTCGAGTCCCCTCACCAAAGGAAATAATTTCTCTTTATCGACCCTATCAATTCCTTTCATCATCTTAAGCACTTTAATTAGATCACCCCTTAAATCTTCTATATTCAAGGGTGTACCAGCCTAGCCGTTGCAATTTGCCCTCGTGATTTAACCCTTTTAGTTCCGTATCATTTTAGGTTGCACCCTTGTCCATGCTTTGGTCACCTCCAGACTTGACTATTCCCACCTGGTCCTCATACCCCCCCATTCTTCATAAACTTGAGCTCATCCATAGCTCTGCTGCTCATGTCCTAACTCTCAATAGTCCCGTTCACCCATCACCCACTGTTCTCAATGACCTACATTGGCTCCCAGTCCGTAATGCCTTGACTTTAAATTACTTCTCCTTGCTTACAGATCCCTCCCTATCTCTGTAACCTCTTCTAGCCTCTACAATCCTCTATGCTCCTCCAGTTCTGGCCTCTTGTCAGTCTTGTACCTCTCTCTCTCTCTCTCATTGACGCTGTGCTATGAGCTCAGGGAATGAGGCTGAGTTGCAATGATTACAGGCTTTCCCCATGCGACCACTCGCTGTATAAACGAGGTCTCCCCTTCAATCACATTTTAACTCTTAATCCTTCAAATTACTATTTTCTCAACTCTGCAAATCCCAGTCACAACAAAAGTCTAATTACTGATAATGCAGTTTGTTAACTGCGATTATTTAGCTATGACCTTTCCCTGAAGCTGTCTCTCTCCTGCATTTCTTTGTTGTTTTTGTTACCTCCGTTTCTTTCCATTTGCTCCACCATTGGCGGCCGTGTCTTCAGCTGCCTGGAGTGTAAGGTCTGGAATTCCCTCCGTAAACCTCTCCATCTCTCTCCTTCCTTTAAGATACCTACCACTTTCATCAAGCTTTTTGGTCATCTAACATAACATCTGAAGACAGAGAGTTGGGATACGGGGGGCATTTTCAGGAAGACAGCCTGTAACTAGTGGAGTGCCACAGGGATCAGTGCTGGGGCCACAATTATTTACAATATACATTCATGACTTGGATGTGGTAAGTGAATGTACCATCGCCAAGTTTGTGGGTGACACAAAAATAGGTGGGAAGGCAAGTGGTGAGGATGACACAAGGAGTCTACAAAGGGGTATGAACAGGTTAAGTGAGTGGGCAAAAACGTGGCAGGTGGAATATAATGTGGGAAAGTGTGAGGTTATGCACTTCAGCAAGAAATAGAGGAGCTGAATATTATTTATATGGAGAAAGACTGCAGAAAGCTGCAGCACAGAGGGATTTGGGAGTCCTCGTGCATGAATCACAAAAAGCTAACATACAAGTTCAGCAGGTAATAGGGAAGGCAAATGGAATGTTGGCCTTTATTTCAAAGGGAATGGAGTATAAAAATAGTGAAGTCTTGCTAAAACTATACAAGGCACTATTTAGACCACACCTAGAATACTGTGAACAGTTTTGGTCCCCTTATCTAAGGAAAGATATACTGGCATTGGAGTCAGTCCAGAGAAGGTTCACTAGGTTGATCCCAGTTATAGAGGAATTATTTTATGAGGAGAGGTTGAGTAGGTTGGGCCTGTTCTCATTGGAGTTTAGAAGAATGAGAGGCGATCTTATTGAAACATGTAAAATTCTTAGGGGGCTTGACAGGGTAGATGCTAAGAGAAACAGAATTACCTGGAAAAACTCAGCAAGTCTGGCAGCATCGGCGGAGAAGAAATCAGTTAACGTTTCGAGCCTTCATGGCCCTTCGGCAGAACTGCTAAGAGGTTGTTTCCCCTTGTGGGAGAGTCTAGGACCAGAGGGCGTAATCTCAGAGTAAGGGGTCACCCATTTAAAACAGAGATGAGGAGGAATTTCACCTGTCAGAAGGTAGTCAATCTGTGGAATTCTTTACTGCAGAGGGCTGTAGAGGCTGAGTCGTTAAGTATATTCAAGGCTGAGATGGACAGATTTTTAATCAGAAAGGGAATCAAAGGTTATGGGGAAAGGGCAGGAAAGTGGAGTTGGGAGGATTATCAGACCAGCCATGATCTCATTGAATGGCGGAGCAGACTCGATGGGCCGAATGGCCTACTTCTGCTCCTACGTCTTATGGATTTATGGTCTTATGTCTACATGACTCAGTTTCAAATTATGTTTGCTAACATTCCTATGAAGCAACTTGGGATGTTTTACCACGTTAAAGGTGCTTTATAAATACAGACTGTTGTTGATCCATGTTTTTCATATGCTGCCTCTCTCATCCTTGTCCGTAATTATTCCTAAGCAGTGTCAGTCAGGGCTCAGAGGGCAGCCCCCACTTGCCTCTGAGTTAAAAGGTCCTACACTCAAGTCCCACTCCAATGACTTGAGCGCATTATCCAGGCTGACACTCCCAGTGCCGAACTGAAGGAAATGCTGTCTTTTAGATGAGCCATTTAACTGAGGTGGGTGACTGTGAAAGATCCCATGGCCACTATTTGGAACAAGAGCAGGGGGAGTTCATCCTAATTTCCAGGACCAATGTTTATCCCTCAACCAGTGCTTCATAAGGATTATCTGGCCATTTATGTCATTGCTGTATGTGGGAGCTTGCTGTGCACAAATTGGCTTCTGTGTTTCCTACGTGACAGCAGTGACTATATGGTGTATGATTTTCTCTTTGGGGCTTCCTGCAGAGAGAGAAGGAGAAAGATTTTCACGCGTTGAGCTGTTAGGAACTGGAACGTGCTGTCTGTAAAGGCGTCGGGTGCAGATTCCAATAGAAACTCTCAGATAAGAATTGGATGAAGACTCGAAGAGGAGAAAATCGCCAGGCCCCGGGAAAAAGCAAGTGAATGGGACTAATTGGACGGCTCCTTTCAAAGAGTCAGCACAGGTAGGGTGGGCTGGATGGCCTCCTGCACTGTGTCACTCTTAAGATTCACGCCGGAGCAGGAGTCCTGGTAGTTTCTCTCTGCGTGCTCCTGTCCAGTTAACTCACCCATCGCCAGACTGCACAACGTCAGTTTTTGATTGTCAAAGGGAGTTTCTCAGCTCCCCCGCTCCTCCAGTGTGGAATGGCCCGTGGATCTTGGTAATGAAGCGAGCTTTGTTCTCGCTCGACCAATGTGAAAATTGTGAAGTAAATCACAATGATGATTGCAGTTGCTTTCTTTATTCACCGCTCTAAATCTAATTTTGTTGAACACCCTCATGTCGTATTTAAATCTGCTGCTGTGATATGAGCAGCCAGCTGTTCCAACAACTTTCTCTCTCCGATCTAATTTTTATTCATTCTCAGCATGTGGGTGTCGCTAGCGCAATGTTAGCATTTATTGCTCATCTCCTCATTCCCCTGGGAAGTGTTCATGTAGTGAGTGTTCATCTTTAACCAACTTATAAAGGTCAGATACATCTGACTATTCTGTTTAAAATTCTCATCCTTGTTTTCAAATCCCTCCATGGCCTCGCCCCCCTCTCAATCTCTGTAATCTCCTCCAGCCCCCACAACCCTCAGAGATCTCTGCACTCCTCCAATTCCGGCCTCTTGAGCATCCCCGATTGGGGGGAGATGGTGGTGTAGCGGTAATGCCTCTGGACTAGTTAGCAATCCAGATCCAGGCTAACGCTCGGAGGATGTGGGTTCAAATCCCACCATGGCAGCTGGTGACACTTAAATTCAAGTTAGTCTCAGTAATGGTGACCGTGACCACTATCGGTTGTTGTAAAAAATCCATCTGGTTCATTAATGCCCTTTAGGGAAGGAAATCTGCTGTCTTTACTCGGTCTGGCCTACATGTGACTCCACAGCAACGTGGTTAACTCTTAACTGCCCTCTGAAATGACAGCAAGCCACTCAGTTCAGGGGCAATTAGGGGCGGGCAACAGAAGCCGGCCTTGCCAGTGTCACCCACGTTCCGTGAAAGAGTAAAGAGAAGAAACTTGCTCCACTATTGGCGGCCTTGCCTTGAGCAGCCTGGGCCCTTTAAAGTTCTGGAATTCCCTCCCTAAACCTCTCCATCTTTCTCCTCTTCTTTAAGACATTTCTCGAAAGCAAACTTCATGACGTAGATCGGTAACCAAACTCTTGGTCGCCTTTCCCAACAACACCTGAGGTGGCTTTGTGTCCAATTGTGTTGGATACGCTTGTGCATTGACTTGGGATGAAGGTGCTATCTAAATGCAAGTAGTTGTTGTTGTTGCCGGCTCAATTCAGCTGGCCGATAGAGTTACCCTCTCGTTGTGGGACTGGAGCCTCATCCAGTCAATGGGCACCAGTTGACCTGTCATTAAACACACCCCCACTGCCCCAGCACTCCCCTGAGAAGTCATGCCAGAGGAGATTTTGTTCAAGATTAAATGTGTTTGTAGGCTGGGAAAGGTTTGTAAAAGATTCATTCTTAAGCTTGCTGCTGTTGAACATTATTATTCAGAATTTATGAGACACGGGGACTTGCCGCTGGCCTTTCTAAGTTATGTTAAAATGCAGACTGTGTGAAGGGCTGCCCTCCAGGTAGGAGCTCAAATCCAACAGCCTCCTCACCGCTTACAACTGCTGCTCTGAATTTTATACCATGGGTCCCAATCTAACTGTGAATTAAAGGGCGTCTTAATTAGGTGAACAGCTTTGAGATGTAAATGAAGCCGTCAGTCAAAGCCCATGACATTTCGGTCCTATAGCAATTACCCTTTCACCATTCTGCTCCCGGGGAATATGATTTATGGATCGTGATATTCACAGATACACTCTCGATTAGCATTTGTGAAAATTATAGTAAAAGGTCATGTGTGTCTTCTTTGTGCTTTTATCTTTTGACAAGTTAACTTGCGGTTATGGGGTTACACAGTCGATGTCAAATTCAGCAGCGCAAATTTTTAGTTCCTGCACTCAAGGCAACTGTGGTAATTGTCGGCACTGCACCCCCAGTCTCACCCTCCCCAAACCCGTCACTGCACCCCCAGCCTCACCCTCCCCAAAACCGTCACTGCACCCCCAGTCTCACCCTCCCCAAAACCGTCACTGCACCCCCAGTCTCACCCTCCCCAAAACAGTCACTGCACCCCCAGTCTCACCCTCCCCAAAACAGTCACTGCACCCCCTGTCTCACCCTCCCCAAAACAGTCACTGCACCCCCAGTCTCACCCTCCCCCAAACCCGTCACTGCACCCCCAGTCTCACCCTCCCCAAAACCGTCACTGCACCCCCAGTCTCACCCTCCCCAAAACCGTCACTGCACCCCCAGTCTCACCCTCTCCAAAACCCGTCACTGCACCCCCAGTCTCACCCTCCCCAAACCCGTCACTGCACCCCCAGTCTCACCCTCCCCCAAACCCGTCACTGCACCCCCAGTCTCACCCTCCCCAAAACCGTCACTGCACCCCCAGTCTCACCCTCCCCAAAACCCATCACTGCACCCCCAGTCTCACCCTCTCCAAACCCATCACTGCACCCCCAGTCTCACCCTCCCCAAACTCGTCACTGCACCCCCAGTCTCACCCTCCCCAAAACCCGTCACTGCACCCTCAGTCTCACCCTCCCCAAAACCCATCACTGCACCCCCAGTCTCACCCTCCCCAAACCCCTCACTGCACCCCCAGTCTCACCCTCCCCCAAACCCGTCACTGCACCCCCAGTCTCACCCTCCCCCAAACCCGTCACTGCACCCCCAGTCTCACCCTCCCCAAAACCGTCACTGCACCCCCAGTCTCACCCTCCCCCAAAACTGTCACTGCACCCCCAGTCTCACCCTCCCCAAAACCCGTCACTGCACCCCCAGTCTCACCCTCCCCAAAACCGTCACTGCACCCCCAGTCTCACCCTCCCCAAAACCGTCACTGCACCCCCAGTCTCACCCTCCCCAAAACCGTCACTGCCTCAGTAAGTTCCAAAGCACTTTACAAAGTGAATTAAAGAGGCTCAACACCATCGAGCACAAAGCAACCCTCTTGATTGGCACCCCATCCACCACCTTAAACGTTCACAGTAAGAATTGATTAAAATTCAATTAAAAAAAGCACTATTTTGCCTCCAATTTTCTCCAGGATGTAATTGTTTTTTGTTCGTATCTTTGTGCTTTGATGTGGCGCGGTGGGCCACGATCAAGGACAAAGCAAACCAGCTTGATCCACACTCTGCTCACTAACTGAAACATACACTCCCTCCACCCCCCGATGCACAGTGACAGCAGCTCACCAAGGCTCCTCTGACACCTTCCAAACCTGCGATCGCTATCACCTAGAAGGAACAAGGGCAGCAGACACATGGGAACACCACCACCTGGAAGTCCCCCTCCAAGCCACTCACCACCCTGACTTGGAAATATATCGGCCGTTCCTTCACTGTCGCTGGGTCAAAATCCTGGAACTCCCTCCCTAACAGCACTGTGGGTGTACCTACACCACATGGACTGCAGCGGTTCCAGAAGGCAGCTCACCATCACCATCTAGTAGAGGGTTGTGCAATAAATGCTGGCCTAGCCAGTGACACCCACATCCCTTGAACGGATAAAAGTACTTTTGAATTATAGTCACTTTTTAAGTGGGAAGTGTAGAATCATACAACACGACTGGAAGCCACTTTGCCCCTCATTCCCGCTCTTTGAAAGTATCCAATTGGTCCCAATCCCCATTCTCCCAGAGCAAAATTGTTCCTTTCACATATTTACCGACTTCCACCATCCTTTCAGGCAGTGCATTAGACAGAGGATAAAAACTCGCTGAGTAAAACGAAAACGCTTTGCTCAGAGCCTTGCGGCAGCCAATTTGTGCACAGCAAGCCCCCAAAATACAGCGACGAGGTAATGACCAGATAATCTCTTCTCCTGCGATTGTCTGTTGAAGGACTAACATCGGGCAGGACACCAGGGGGAACTCCTCTGCTCTTCTTTGACCCAGTGACCAAGGAATCGGTTAAAACTTCTTGCTCAAAGCCAGGCTCCGTCAAACAAAAGAAGCGGGGCAACCTGTGGCACTGCACACCTGTGTTCAGAAGGCTACAAAGCCTGTAAAAAGGGTCGGACGATATCAGTGAGGGAGCGGGATCTGCTTGTCTCCGGGACAGGCACATTGAAGAGCTACCCAGCAGTAAAAGGACCTGTTCTGCCGACAAAGAAGGCGGCTGCCTGGTTGCAAACGAACATGGAGGAACTGAGATCTGTTTGGGCTGCTGTAGCGAGTTGCCTGTGTTGTGAGCACAAGAGGATCATTGACTGATTGTTGCCGAGTTGAAGATGTGTCATCTAAGTTTGGGAGCGGGTGGGGGAAGGGGCTGTGGGGGTCGGGGGTAGGGGGTGTGGGTGAACACGGGCTTATTCATATCCCTGAAGTCTTAAATGATTAGAGGGCTCTATTTAAAGTCCTTTGTGAGGGAATCTCACTGAGTCGCTGGTTAATTTGTAGCATGCTGGGGGTTTTGACTGACCTCTCCATGGTCTACACCTCCCTCCCCCCCCTATTCCCCCCCATCACCGACACCCCCCCCCCCTCCTCCCCCCCCCCACCAACTCCCCCCTACTCCCAGACTCACTCACCATGAACCATCCTCTCAATAAGAGAGGCCAGACTGCGATTATGCCCTGTGGTTGTCATGGTGACGCTGAGACAGTAAGATAAAGCTGATAGCTGTTGCTGTGGTTACAGGTGGGGGACTTGCGAGCAAGAGTTTGATGTCAGGAGTGTTTATGTGTGTTGTAATCTCTCCTTCCCTCCCCACCCACCACCACCCCCCCCACCCCCCAACTCTCAACACCCCACACCCCCCTACCCCCAACCCCTCGCTTTGACAGAGTGAACGGCCAGATACCTATGATGGGGGAGGGGAACATAGGAAATAGGAGCAGGAGTAGGCCATTCGGCCCCTCAAGCCTGCTAAAGACGGGGGCTTCCACATGTGAACTTTCTATTGTCCCAACAGAAGGTCATTGATAAATGGTGTGACCTTTCGTTGTCTCCTTTCTGCTGCTCCCTTGGTGTCCACCTTTCACCCTGTCTGATACACTTTTGTGGCCATTATCCTGCTATATTAGCGCGGGTCAGAGAGGCTTCATCTTGAGGGCTAGATGGGTTCGGTGTCCGATGTGGCTCAGTGGATAGCACCCTCTGACCTCTTGAGTCAGATGGTTGTGGGTCAAGCCCCGCTTAAAATAATCAGCATAAAAGGAGGCCATTCAGCCCATCAAATCCGCTTCGGTATTTCCAAAGAGTGTTCCAAATGGTCCCACTCTCATCACATCGTGGCAATTTCTTTCTCCGTCAAGTATCTGTCCAATTTCATTTTGAAAGCTGCCAATGAACCTGCTTCCACTTGCCCCATCAGACAGTGCATTCCATATCCTAACCACTCACGGCATAGAAGTGTGATTCCTTATGTCACCCCGGGTCCTTCACCCCATCACCATAAATCTGTGCCCTCTGGTTATTAAGTTCAGCAGATAATCCACAGAGTAGTACAATAAGGGAGTGCTGCACTGTCAGAGGTACCTTTTTTCAGATGAGACGTTAAACTGATGGTCTGCTGGGGTGGGATGTAAAAGATCCCATGGCTGTTATCCTGAGGGAGAGAAAGGAAGCTCTCCACTGTGACCTGGCCAATATTTATCTCTCAATCAACATCACTTTATGAAAAAAAGCAGATAATCTGATCATTTGTCTCATTGCTCTTTTTCGGGAGCTAGCTGTGAATAACTTGGCTGCCACTTTTCTCGACAGCACAATAAAAATGTACTTCATTGCCTGGGGGACGTTCTGAGACCAGGACAGGCGCTATTTAAATGGTTTCTCTCTGGCGGTATAAAAGTTTCAATCACATTTGCCATTAATTTGAGTATGTTTCTAGTTGCTGGTGGTATCACCTCCCTACGGTCTGATTTAGAGTTCATCCACCAATGAGGTTAAAATCAGGCTGGAACCAAATCTTCAGGCCCACAAGATTCAAACAAGCTGAAGCAACGAGTGGGATATCCAAGCACCAATAGGATTGAGGGGTCTGGGGTTTTGATGGACTGATTGCCTGGACTTGAGAGATTCACAAACTGGCCAAGACAGTGTGGGAGTGAAACTGGTCTTGTTGGGTGCCCCAGGATAGTGCAGACTGGGTGGTAGAGAAAAGCTGAGCATGTAGACTGGGCTGCTGATGTACTATCTCCGGTTTTGTGCTTACCCCCTTCCCCCACCCCACTGAAGATCAGTCTCACCCACCCCCCCCGCCCAAGTTAAAGCACAGTCCAGTGTCATACTGAGGTACACAGTTGACAGACTGATTCCCAGCGTGTGCTGTGTTGGTTGGTCTCTGGGAGGTGTGGTAGTCAATGTGAGACTCATGGTTTCAACCCCCACCTGCCAACTCCTGATCACTGTCCTCTCTGGTGAAACCCTCCTCCGTGCCTTTGTTACCTCCAGGCTCACCTATCCTGACGTTGTCCTGCCCGGCTACCCACACTCTACCCTCCATTCACTTCAACTCATCCAAAACTCTGCTACCTGTATCCTAACTCACACAAAGTCCTTTTCAGCCATTACCCCTCAGCTCACTAGTCAACACTGGCCCCAGTATTAGAAAAGCCTCAATTTTAAAATTCTCATCCTTGTGTTCAGAATTCTGTGGCTTTTCCCCTCCCCGGTCTGTAATCGCCTCCAGCTCTGGAATTACTTGAGATCTCTGCACTCTTCTAATCCTCCTCCTCTTCTCTTGCACATTCCTGATTTCCATCTCTCCACCATTGGTGGCCATGCCTTAAGCTGCATTGACCCTAAGTTCTGGAATTCCCTCTTTAAACCCCTTTCCCTCTCTACCTCTCTCTTGTCCCCTTTAAGATGTGCCTGAAAATCTAGCACTTTGACCAAGGTATTGAGGGAAGGCGACGGCGTAGTGGTATTGTTGCTGGACTAGTAATCCAGAGACCCAGGGTAATGCTCTGGGGACCCAGCCTCGAATTCTGCGGAGACGGAATTTGACTTCAACAAACATCTGGAATTAAATCTAATGATGACCATGGTTGTGGGTCAAGCCCCACTTAAAGTAGTACAGCATAAAAGGAGGCCATTCAGCCCATCAAATTGTCGATTGTCATAAAAACCCAACTGGTTCACCAGAGAAGGAAATCTGTTATCCTTACCTGGTCTGACCTACATGTAACTCCAGACACACAGCAATGTGGTTGACTCTTAAATGCCCTCTGAAATGGCCTAGCAAACCGCCAAACCACTCAAAAGTCTCAGAAAAGGAACGAAACCGGATGGACCGCCCGGTCCTGGGTCCACCTGACCTAGGCACCGGAAACGACAACGGCAAACTCAGCCCTGTCGACCCTGAAAAGTGCTCCCTACTAACATCTGGGGCTAGTGGGAGAGCTGTCTCACAGACTGGTCAAGCAATAGCTGGATGGAATCATATCTTACAAATAATGTCCCAGACACCACCGTCACCATCACTGGATGGTACAGTGGTATACAGTCGGGAGGGACTCTGGACCCCATGAAGTCTCATGGTATCAGGTCAAACATGGGCAAGGAAACCTCCTGCTGATTACCACATGCCACCCTCCCTCAGCTGATGAATCAGTGCTCCTCCATGTTGAACGCCACTTGGAGGAAGCACTGAGGGTGGTAAGGGTGCAGAATGTTCTCTGGGTCGAGGTCTTCAATGTCCATCACCAAGAGTGGCTCAATAGCACCTTTACTGACCGAGCTGGCCGAGTCCTAAAGGACATAGCTGCTAGGGTCTGCAGCAGGTGGTGAGGGAACCAACAAGAGGGGAAAACATACATGACCTCATCCTCACCAACCTGCCTGCCGCAGATGCATCTGTCCATGACAGTATCGGTAGGAGTGACCACCGCACAGTCATTGTGGAGACGAAGTCCCGCCTTCACAATGAAGATATCCTTCATCTTATTGTGTGGCACTAACACTGTGCTAAATGGGTTAGATTTCAAACAGGTCTGGCAACTCAAGACTGGGCATCCATGAGGTACAGTGGGCCATCAGCAGCAGCAGAATTGAACTCAACCACAATCTGTAACCTCATGGCCCAGCATATCCCCCACTCCACCATTACCATCAAACCAGGGGATCAACCCTGGTTCAATGAAGAGTGCAGGAGGGCATGCCAGGAGCAGCACCAGGCATACCTAAAAATGAGGTGTCAACCTGGTGAAACTATAACACAGGACTACATGTGTGCCAAACAGCATAAACACCAAGTGATAGACAGAGCTAAGCGATCCCACAGCTAATGGATCAGATCTAAGCTGCAGTCCTGCCACACCCAGTCGTGAATGGTGGTGGACAATTAAACAACTCACTGGAGAAGGAGGCTCCACAAATATCCCCATCCTCAGTGATGGAGGAGCCCAGCACATCAGTGCAAAAGATAAGGCTGAAGCATTTGCTACAATCTTCAGCCAGAGGTGCCAAGGGTTATCATCCATCTCGGCCTCCTCCAGAGGTCCCCAGCATCCCAGATGCCAGTCTTCAACCAATTCGATTCACTCCACGTGATATCAAGAAATGGCTGAAGGCACTGGATACTGCAAAGGCTATGGGCCCTGACAATATTCTTGCAATAATACTGAAGACTTGTGCTCCAGAACTTGCTGCGCCCCTAGCCAAGCTGTTCCAGTATAGCTACAACACTGGCATCTACCCGGCTATGTGGAAATTTCCCAGCTATATCCTGTACACAAAAAGCAGGACAAATCCAACCTGGTCAATTACCGCCCCATCAGTCTACTCTCAATCATAAAGTAATGGAAGGGGTCATCAACACTGCTATCAAGCGGTACTTGCTTAGCAATAACCTGCTCACTGATGCCCAGTTTGAGTTCCGCCAAGGCCACACAGCTCCTGACCTCATTACAGCCTTGGTTCAAACATGGACAAAAGAGCTGAACTCCCGAGGTGAGGTGAGAATGACTGCCCTTGACATCAAAGCCGTATTTGACCGAGTGTGGCATCAAGGAGCCTGAGCAAAACTGGAGTCAATGGGAATCAGGGAGAAAACTCTCCGCTGGTTGGAGTCACACCTAGCACAAAGGATTGTGGTTGTTGGAGGTCAGTCATCTCAGCTCCAGGACATCACTGCAGGAGTTCCTCAGGGTAGTGTCCTCAGCCCAACCATCCTCAGCTGTTTCATCAATGACCTTCCTTCCATCATAAGGTCAGAAGTGGGAATGTTCACTGATGATTGCACAATGTTCAGCACCATTCGCGACTCCTCAGAAACTGAAGCAGTTCATGTCCAAATGCAGCAAGACCTGGACAATATCCAGGCTTGGGCTGACAAGTGGCAAGTAACATTCACGCTACGCAAAGGTCAGATAATCCCCGTCTCCAACAGGAGAGAATCTAATCATTACTGCTTGACGATCAATGACATTACCATCACTGAATCCCCCACTATCATCATCCGCGGGGTTACCATTGCCCAGAAACTGAACTGGACTAGCCACATAAATACTGTGGCTACAAAAGCAGGTCAGGGGCTAGGAATCCTGCGGCGAGTAACTCACCTCCTGACTCCCAAAGCTTGTCCACCATCTACAAGGCACAAGTCAGGAGTGTGATGGAATACCCCCCACTTGCCTGGATGAGTGCAGCTCCCACAACACTGAAGAAGCTTGACACTGTCCAGGACAAAGCAGCCCACTTTATTGGCACCACATCCACAAACATTCACTCCCTCCACCACTGACGCACATTAACAGCAGTGTGTACCATCTACAAGATGCACTTTAGGAATTCACCAAGGCTCCTTTGACAGCACTTTCCAAACCCACGTGCACTGCCATCTAGAAGGACAAGGGCAGCAGATAGATGGGAACACCACCACCCGGAAGTTCCCCTCCAAGTCACTCACCATCCTGACTTGGAATTATATCGGCCGTTCCTTCACTGTCGCTGGGTCAAAATCCTGGAACTCCCTCCCTAACAGCACTGTGGATGTACCTACACCACAGGGACTGCAGCGGTTCGTGAAGGCAGCTCACCACCACCTTCTCAAGGGCAATTAGGGATGGGCAATAAATGCTGGCCCAGCCAGCGACGCCCACATCCTGTGAATGAATTTTAAAAAGTTGGTGCTAATGTTTTATTTTTGGATCAGATGTTAATCCAAGTCTGTTCTATTTGGTAGACATGAAGCTCTCATGACACTATAACAATGAAGAGCAGGGGAGCTTTCCCCAGCGTCTTGGCCAATATTTATCTCTCAATCAATATCGCAGAAACAGCTTACCTGGTCATTAACATTGCATTTTTGGGGGATCTTGCTGTGTGCCAATTGCCTGTCACGTTTCCTATCTCAAAAGTACTTCATCGGCTATAAAGTGCTGTAGGATACTTGGTGATTGAGAAAGGCGCTATATAAATGCAAGCCTTTTGTTTCTTTTCTTTGTGGCTCAGTGTCAAACCCTTGTTTGATAGTGCGCCAATGAAGAGCCTTGGGACATTTTACTAGAGTAAAGCTGCAATAGATACAGCTTTCTATAGATATAGCTCTTGGGATGAAAGGGATCAAAGGATATGGGGAGAAAGTGGGAGCAGGCTATTGAGTTGGATGATCAGCCATGATCATAATGAATGGCAGAGCAGGCTCGAAGGGCCGAATGGCCTACTCCTGCTCCTAGTTTCTATGTTTCTATAAATGTATGTTGTTGTTGTTGGTAGGTGTGCATTGATGGCTTATTATTAGCTATCCTTCACTAGCAGGGATAAATGTGTCCCATGAGTCCGAAGTTTGGCTAATTCGGCCAGTTCGGGACCTGCAGGCGTTGTGGCACTTACCGCATTTCTTGTCATGTGAGATGTCTCGTTGTGTGTTTTTAGTTGGATCAAGGCATGTTCTTTCTGCCGCTTTTGCTTTTCCTCTTCATTTTGTCGACTTTGGCGAGGGCTTACACAGGCACATTGGATTTCCAACCATCCTGTCGCTAACTCAGGATGGTGGGGGATGGGGCATGGGCGGGTGGGGGATGGGGCATGGGCGGGTGGGCGGGGAACCTCTCAGCTGCAGTCCCCGGGTGGGACAGCCTCCTCTGTGTGAATGGCTGGAGGTTCCCCATGATGCCCTGGGTGGAGAATTGTCCAGTGGCAGAAAGCCTTCAGTGTGGGAGATCCTAACGCAATGGAGCCCCATGTCAGTAAGATGCTGGCCCCTCGCAATGTTGATGAGAGGAAGAGTCATCGCAAAGTGCAACCATTGAGCATCCTCTTCCCATCCCCCATTAACTCAAAGTCAATGTGCCGTAAATAACCATTGTTAAATCCCTCAGTCAAGACTGTCTTGTGCATCCTCTTAGACATGGGTCAATTTAGTTGAACAACATGGAACAGTTTATTGGCTGAGCTTTAGCCTGGAATATTAATGGTCCCAGTGACTCTTTGAAGTCTTTTCCTGAGCTCATTGTTATCAGGGAGAGACCCAAACTTTGTCAAGTGCAGATTTTTCCAATTTAAATTTGGCAATCCTGAGGAGAACCTTGGAAATATCGGATAAAGGGAGTGAGGTCAGCCCCGAAAGGCAGGGCCTCCCTCACAGCTCGAACTCTCCAGATCGGTCTAAAAAGTCCCCTGTCAATTGGTCACTTTTGCATCGCTCGTGATTTATGTCATGCTTGCACGTTGCTAACACAATGCAAGAGGGAGCTCTCTGGGGAGCAAAGCACATTTATTGAGTTGCACAGTTCAGGGGGTGGCCATTCGGGCCATCCTGTCTGCGCTGTCTCTTTGAAAAACCTATCCAGATAATCCCATCCGCTGTCCTTTCCCCATAATCGTGCACATTTTTCCCCCTCTAAAAGGGAATTGGATAAATGCTTGTAGTTACTATTAAATCTGCTGCTGTCACTGGCCTTTCAGGCAGCTCATTCCAGATCTGAGCAACTCTCTGTGTAAAAATCGTTCTATCTTCCCCCGGCTAGTCTTACTAATGACCTTAAATCTGTGTCTTCTGGTTACTGACCCTCCTGCCACTGGAAACAGCTTTTTTCTATTTGCTCCATAAACCCCAGTCCCGCCTCTTAATTTTGAATATCTCAATTAGAACATTGCAGTCTGGACACGTTTCTTTCCTTTGTTCTTGGCATGTTCTCTATTGAATCAGCTACTTATTACCACATTGGGAAAGGTGGTTAGTTGGACAGAAGCTGCTGTTCCGTTCGCTTTCCTTTCTGCCTCAACTCTCTTGGGTACTTCTTGCTGGCATTTCCTACCGTCAAGGCTCAGTTCTCATCGTCAGAGGTTGACGCTCCCTGCGTCAGTACTGACGGAGTGCTGCACTGTCAAGAGGTGCCATCTTACGTTTAAGCCAATAAACCAAGGTCCCTATCATGCCCTCTCAGGTGGACATAAAAGATCCCCTGGAATTATCCATGCCCTGGCCAGTATCTATCCCTCAACATCACCCAAACAGATGAACTGGTCATTAACACGGTGTTGTTTGTGGAAGGTAACTGTGCAAAAAAACTGGCTGCCACATTTTTGCTCATTACAACAGTGACTTTCCTTCAAGGAGTGTTGCTTGTAAATTGCTTCGGGACACCCTGAGGGTGTGAAAGACAATAGAAATGTAGATCTGCTCGTTCTTTGATTTTGGGATCTTACTGTGCAGGAAAAGCTACCAGCCTGTGATAGCAGTGGCTGCGTTCCGGGAGTCATTTCTTTTATTGTGCATGGAGTATTTCTGGACCAATTCAAGAGAACTGTGATAAGATGCTATTAATAAAACCAAGTCCCTCTTAATTTAACTTCTATTGTGTCATTTCTTTGCAGGAAGGCAGTAAGCAGAGGATTCCATGAATGTATGTCACAATGATGATGACAGACCAGATTCCCTTGGAACTGCCGCCTTTACTCAACGGAGAACTCCCCATGATGCCTCACTTGGTCAATGGTGATGGTTCACAACAGGTGAGTAATGTGACTGATTGGGAAGGAGGAAACTTTTTTTCATTTATTCATTTACAAGATGTGGGCTTTGCTGGCTGGGCCAGCATTTATTGTCCATCCCTAATTGCCCTTGAGAAAGTGGTGGTGAGCTGCCTTCTTGAACCGCTGCAGTCCATGTGGTGTAGGTACACCCACAGTGCTGTTAGGAAGGGAGTTCCTGGATTTTGACCCAGTGACAGTGAAGGAATGGCGATATATTTCCAAGTCAGGATGGTGAGTGGCTTGGAGGGGAACTTGCAGGTGGTGGTGTTCCCACATGTCTATTGCCCTTGTCCTTCTAGATGGTAGTGGTCGTGGTTTGGAAGATGCTGTCTAAAGACCCTTGGTGAGTTTCTGCACTGCATCCTGTAGATGTTAACACTACTACTACTGTGTGTCGGTGGTGGAGGGAGTGAATGTTTGTGGATGTGGTCCCCATCAAGTGGGCTGCTTTGTCCTGGGCAGTGTCAAGTTTCTTGAGTGTTGTGGAGCTGTACTCATCTGGGCAAGTGGGGAGTATTCCATCACACTCCTGACTTGTGCCTTGTAGATGGTGGACAGGCTTTGGGAAGTCAGGAGGTGAGTTACTCATTGCAGAATTCTCAGCCTCTGACCTGACCTTGTAGCCACAGTATTTATATGGCTAGTCCAGTTCAGTTTCTGGTCAGTGGTCACCCCCAGGATGTTGATAGTGGGGGATTCAGCGATGGTAATGCCATTGAATGTCAAGGGGAGCTGTTGGATTCTCTCTTGTTGGAGATGGTCATTGCCTGGCACTTGTGTGGCACAAATGTTACTTGCCACTTCTCAGCCCAAGTCTGAATGTTGTCCAGGTCTTGCTGCATTTGGACATGGACTGCTTCAGTATCTGAGGAGACACGAATGGTGCTGAACATTGTGCAATCATCAGCGAACATCCACACTCCTGACCTTATGATGGAAGGAAGGTCATTGATGAAGCAGCTGAAGATGGTTGGGCCGAGGACACTACCCTGAGGAACTCCTGCAGTGATGTCTTGGGACTGAGATGATTGACCCCCAACAATCACAACCATCTTCCTTTATGTTAGATGTGTAGATGTGTTTCCAAAAACAGAATCACAGAATTGCTACAGCACAGAAGGAGGCCATTCGGCTTCTTATGTCTGCACTGGCTCTCCTAATGAGCATTTCACCTCGTGCCATTGCTCTGCCTTCTCCCTGTAACCCTGATGATTGCTTCTTTTCAAATAATCATCTAATTCCCTCTTTAATGTCTCGAATGAACCTGCCTCCACCACTGTCAGGCAGTCCACCCCAGACCCTAACCATTCACTGTGTGAAAAAGTTCTTTCTCATATCACTTTTGCTTCTTTTACTAATTACCTTAAATTTGTGCCCACTGGTTCTCCATCCCTCTGCCAATTGGAACAGTTTCTCCCTGTCTATTCTGTCCAGGTCCCTCATGATTTGGAATACTTCCATCGAATCTCCTTTCAGCCTTCTCTTCAAGCAAAGGAGTCCCAAATTCTCCAATCTGTCTTCATAACTGAAGTTCCTCATCCCTCGAATGCTTCTTATAAACCTCTTCTGCACTCTTTCCAATGTGTTCACATTCTTCCTAAAGTGCGGTGCTCAGAACTGGATGCAGTGCTCCAGCTGAGGTCTAACTAGTGTCTTACACAAGCTCAACACAACCTCCTTACTCTTGTACTCTATGCTCCAATTAATAAATCCTAGGAAACTGTATGCTTTACTAACCACTCTCTCAACCTGTCCTGCCACCTTCAATGACATATACAGCCAGGTCCCTCTGCTCCTACACCCGCCTTAGAGTTTTACCCTTTATTTTATATTGTCTTTCTTCCTAAAAAAATGTATCGCCTCATGTTTCTCTGCAATGAACTTAATCTGTCACTCCTCCGTGCATCCCATCAACTTGTCAGTCTTTTTGAAGTTCTGCACCATCCTCCTCACAGTTCATGCTTCCAAGTTTTATATCGTCCACAAATTTTGAAACTGTTCCCTATACACCAAGGTCTAGATCTTTAACGTATATCAGTGAAAGCAAAGGTTCCAATACCGACCTCTGGGGAACTCCACTACAAGCCTTCCTCCAGGCTGAAAAATATCCATTCACCATTACTCTCTGTCTCCTGTCACTCAGCTAATTTTCCATCCGTGTTATTACTGTCCTATTTATTCCATGAGCTATAACTTTTCTCTCTTTTGTGTGGCATTGTATCAAATTTTTTTTGGAAGTGGAGAGTTTTCCCTCTGATCCCTATTAGCTCCAGTTTTGCTAGGGCTCCTTGATGCCACACTCGGTCAAATGCTGCCTTGATGTCAAGGGCAGTCACGCTCACCTCACCTCGGGAGTTCAGCACTTTTGTCCATGTTTGAACCAAGGCTGTAATGAGGTCAGGAGCTGAGTGACCCTGGTGGAACTCAAACTGAGTGTCAGTGAGCAGGTTATTTCTGGGTAAGTGCTGCTCGATAGCACTCTCCGCAGCCCCTTCCATTACTTTACTGATGATCGAGAGTAGACTGAGGGAGCAGTAATTGGCTGAGTTGGATTTGTCCTGCTTTTTGTGGACAGGACATACCTGGGCAATTTTCCACATTGCTGGGTAGATGCCAGTGTTGTAACTGTACTGGAACATCTTGGCTAGGGGTGCGGTAGGTTCTGGCGCACAAGTCTTCAGTACTATTGCCGGAATATTGTCAGGGCCCATAGCCTTTGCGGTATCCAGTGCCTTCAGCTGTTTCTTGATATCAGATGGAGTGAATCGAATTGGCTGAAGACTGGCTTCTGTGATGCTGGGGACCTCCAGGGGAGGCTGAGATGGATCATCCACTCAGCATTTCTGGCTAAAGATTGTAGCAAATGCTTCAGCCTTATCTTTTGCGCTGATGCGCTGGGCTCCCCCATCATTGGGGATGGGGATATTTGTGGAGCCTTCTCCTCTGGTTATCTGTTTAATTTTCCACCACCATTCACGACTGGATGTGGTAGGACTGCAGAGCTTAGATCTGATCCGTTGGTTGTGGAACCGTTTAGCTCTGTCTATCACTCGCTGCTTATGCTGTTTGGCACACAAGTAGTCCTGTGTTATAGCTTCACCAGGTTGACACCTCATTTTTAGGTATGCCTGGTGCTGCTCCTGGCATGCTCTCCTGCACTCTTCATTGAACTAGGGTTGATTCCCTGGCTTGATGATAATGGTAGAGTGGGGGATATGCTGGGCCATGAGGTTACAGATTGTGGTTGAGTTCAATTCTGCTGCTGTTGATGGCCCACAGCGCTTCATGGATGCCCAGTCTTGAATTGCTAGATCTGTTTGAAATCCATCCCATTTAATGTGGTGGTAGTGCCACACAACACGATGGAGGGTATCCTCAATGTGAAGGTGGGACTTCGTCTCCACAACGACTGTGCGGTGGTCACTCCTACCGATTCTGTCATGGACGATGCATCTGCAGCAAGTAGGTTGGTGAGAATGAGGTCAATTATGTTTTTCCCTCTTGTTGGTTCCGTCACCACCTGCTGCAGACCCGGTCTAGCAGCTATGTCCTTTAAGACTCGGCCAGCGGTGCTACTGAGCCACTCTTGGTGATGGACATTGAAGTCCTCCACCCAGAGTACATTCTGCATCCTTGCCATCCTCAGTTTTTCCTCTAAGTGATGTTCAACATGGAGGAGCACTGATTCATCAGCTGAGGGAGGGCGGTACGTGGTAATCAGCAGGAGGTTTCCTTGCCCATGTTTGACCTGATACCATGAGACTTCATGGAACTGGAGTCAATGCTGAGGACTCCCAGGGCAACTCCCTCCTGACTGTATACCACTGTGCAGCCACCTCCGCTGGGTCTGCCCTACCTGTGGGACAGGACATACCCGGGGACGGTGATGGTGGTGTTTGGGATATTATCTGTAAGGTATGATTCCGTGAGTATGACTATGTCAGGCTGATGCTTGACTAGTCTGTGAGACAGCTCTCCCAGTTTCGGAACCCCGGAAGTTAGCAAGGCAGACTTTGCAGGTTTGGTAGGGCTGAGTTTGCTGTTGTTGTTTCCATTGTCTAATTCAATGCTGGGTGCCGTCCAGTTCCATGCCTTTGTTGAGACTTTGTAGCGGTTTCATAAAACCGAGAGCTCGCTCGGCCATTTCAGAGGGCGGTTCAGAGTCAACCGCATTGTAGGCCAGACCAGGTAAGAATGGCAGATTTCATTCCCTAAATGGCATTAGTGCAGTGACCTTACCACTAGACCACCATCTCTCCCACTGCTGTGTGCACCCACAGTTCCTCCATTGCAGCAGTGACTAAAGCGTATTTCACTGATTGTAAAGGGCTGTGGGTTGTGATGAGGCAGCTTGCAGTTATATAGTCCTTTTCATGTATGTAAACATCCCAGGGTGATAGGTAAATGCAGGTGGCGTCTTTCTGTCAGCTTCATTCCTGAATTGCTAATCTCTCTCTGGTAACTTGTCCAACAATCCCGCGCTTTGAGTTTGACGTAGAAAGAGAGAGAGAGAGAGAAGTTTTCTATGTATTTATGTGGTATGTTATCACACGTAAATATCACGCATGTGAGAAGCCACAGTAATGCCTGGTAAATAGACGGATGGATTTGTGAGGCTGGGTAAGAGGAGGGTTTATCGCTGATTCGCTGATGGACTAATTGGTGGACAATTGGGGAGTATGTGAGACCCCCGCCTTGCCCACTGAATCATCGAATGTTTGACACCGGCTCTCTCCCAAAACCAGCAGGATGAGGGTCAGCGCTGGGTTGGGGTGGGGGCCACAATTCACGGTGGAGGCCAAGGGGTACTCGGTCCACCCGGAGGCACAGTTTGGGGCGGCTGGGGAGGACAGAATGGGAATGTCGTGTCGTGGGTGGGGGGCAGGAGAAAGGCTCAAGCTGTACTTGTGGGGCCAGGAGGACCCCAAGGAACCTTTACAAGGTTGAAGGAAAAAGCTGCATTGCTCTGGGCCTCTCCTGACTAGATTCCTGGCTTCCCCCACACGACACTGGCCAGTTCCAGGCTGTGATTGGCCTCAGTCAGGCCTTCATAGCTAAAATGGCAGCCACTCGCGTGCCATAAATATCACCAAAGCCCCACTTGACCATTGTAAAGCGGGCTTCCTCCCCCATCCCGTGAATTCACCTGAAAATGCTGGAAGAAACCGGATCGATCCTGAGAGTGACTCGACATTCCCCTCACAAGCCTCTCACCAACACCTTCCACCCCCTGGCACAGCCGACACTCTTCCTGGTGTTGGGATTAACTCATTTCGTGCTTTCCCACAGGGATTCACTTTGATCAAAAGAGGCACCCTGGTTAAATTCCCACCGCTCCTCCCCAGTTCCCCCTGCCCACCCCCCCCCCACCCCCTCCCCCCACCCCCTCCCCCCACACCCTACCCCTTTCTCCCACCAGACCCCCAGGCGTTGAGGCCAATTTTAGAGACGCAATTGTGAGAGCGACCAGACACAGAATAAATTGCCAGCAATGGACCCACAGCTACTTGCGTTTATACAGGACCTGTAACATAGTGAAATATACCGAGAGGTGTCCACAGGAGCATTATCAAACAGAATTTGACAGTGAGCCACTCGAGGGCCCTATTAAGACCGATGACCAGAAAATATGGACAAAGACGTAGATTTTAAGGAGGGCCTTAAAGGAAGAAAGCGAGGCGGAGAGGGAGGGAATTCCAGAAGTCCCAGATGTTAGGCCTCAGCAGCTGAGACCCAATAGTGGAGTGATTAAAATTGAGCAAGTTTGAAGGGCCAGAATTGGAGCATTGGAAGCGATCTCGGAGGGTTGTGGCTATGGAGGAGATGGCACAGATAGCGAGAGAGTGGGTTCTGGTGAATCCGGGTGCAATGGCCAGCCATGGCTTTAAAGACACGCTACAAGAAAGTGCGTCTCCGGTGATCGCGGGCGAGGTCGATCGTCGTTGGTTATGCTCTCTGAATCCGAAGCCCGGTTTCTACACTGGCTGCACATTGTGGGCCCCTCGGCAGTTTGTTGTTACCCCTGGTGACACTGGCAGGGTGCGAATTAGCAAAATCTTGTAGTGTCAGCCACTCACTTCAACACTCACTTCAAGAGTCTGAAGGCCGTCGGTTTAGGCCCCAATTCCAGCGACTTGAGTACAAAGAGCCAGGCTGATGCTAACAGTGTAGTACTGAGGGAGTGCTACGCTGTCGGAGGTGCCGTCTCTTGGTTGAGGCAGTAAACGGAGGCCTCTGTCTTGCCCTCTCTGGTGGATGTACAAGATCCCAGGGCCTGCTATTTTGAGGAAGAGCTGGGGAGCTCTCCCCAGTGTCCTGCCCAATACTGATCCCTCAATCAACACCACCAAAGAACGTGGACTATCTGGCCTTTGTTACATTCCCGTTTGTGGGAGCTTTCTGTGCCCAAATTGTCTGCTGCATTACAATGGTCACTATCTGTCAAAAAAAAATAAAGTGTTTAACTGCCTTAAGGGCTTTGGGAACATCCTGAGGTTATAACAGGCACTATATAAATGCAAGTCTTTTTTTTTTTGGCCTGTTCTCTTTTTTTAGAGAGAGAGAGAGAGAGAGGAGGGAGGGAGGGAGGGAGGAAGAGCAGCTTCTGATGGAGAGGCAGAGGTGGAGGAATGAAACGCCAATGTTAACAAGCTGCCAGATCTCCTAAGTGTTTCAAGCAATGATGTAGCTCCGCTGGAATTTCGCTGTGTTGCTGGCAGTGCTGATCCTGAGATATTAGCTGCGAGGGGTTGCTGTCTGTTTAAATGTCAAGTTGCTGCACCACCAGACATGCAGCAGGTTTCCATGTGCCCGCTTGTTTGAGTGCTGCGTACTTGCGGAGGTGGTTTTTCAAGTGCCTTTGGCAGGACATCTGGCAGTGTCTGTTGGAGCTTTGAACTTGGATGAAGAATAGCGGAGTGACTTCCTGAACCCCGCTCTAGCGGGAGAGGTTGGGGGGGGAGGGGGTTTGCTGACCTTAATTATTGAGAGGCTATTGGGGGGAGAGCCCAAAAACATCACTTACTGGTGTCACATCCTGCTTCACTCATCCATGAGCAAGTTAAAGTTCTCACTAAACTCTACTTTCCTTGCCTTTTTCTTAAGAGGGGCAGAGTAATTCTCCAGGGCTCCTTTATTTTTATTTATGTACCGAACCACTTTCTCCTGTACTTTGTGAAGAATTTAACTCCTTCCTGGGGTGTGCTCCCAGGGCCCATCGGCTGCTATAACTGGCTGGTCATATCGCGTACAACTTATTAACAGCTATTTTTCGACATGTAAGCCAATTCTGACCTCCCAGCAGCGAATGACACTCTTAGTGCTCACACTGAAGGTGTGCTGCACTGCCAGAGATGCTGCTTTAAGCCAAAGCCTTGCCTGTCCACCCGGGTGGATGTGAAAGATGTCTTAACAGTCACTGTTTCAAATGGAAGGATGGTGAGCTCTCTCCCCTGCTCTCTCTCCTCTGTCCTGATCAATGTTTGATGCTCAACAAACACTTAAAAACAGATTATCTGATGGTGTTCGTGGGAGCTTCCTGTGCAAATTGGACGACCATGTTTCCTACATCGTAACTGTCTAAAAATTCTTCCATTGGCTGTAAAGGACTTTGAGGCACCCTGAGGTTGTGGAAGGTGCTATAGCAATGCAAGTCGTTCACTTTCCTGGCAGAGCAGCACAGGAAGATCCCAGCAGTTTTAATGAGGCAAACATTCATCTAGTCTTTTACGGACGGGTGAATGTTAGTCTGACCACATCCTCCCCACTCAGATTTAATCATTTGTCTTAATTCCACTCACCCCCTGCCCCACACCCAACATCATCACCTTATCCCCTACCGCATTAGCTGCTGACTGGGTTAGTGTTCATGGGCACTGGACACCCTTGGTAAGTGGCTGGCATTGATGCGTGAATTTAGATAATGATCGTTGATTGGCCATTTGACTGCAAGGGGCATCACATCAGGGTCTGATCCTGGCCTCCTGGAAAACACCCACACAGCAAGATTCCTCCGACAACAAGTTGACCATGACCGGATAGCTTGTTTTAATGATGTTGTCCGAGGGACGAATTTCGGCCTCGGGACGCGAACGTTCCTCTCAAAAAGATCGGCCTTGAGATCTTTGACATCCACTTGAGAGGGGGGACAGGGCCTCAGTTTAATTTCCCATCCAAGCAACAGCACCTTCACCAGTGCAGCACTCCCTCAGGACTGCACCGAGACAGTCCGCCTGGATCTGGGGTGGGATTGAACCCACAATACTCCAACTCTGAGGCGAGAGTGCTACCCACAGAGCCACACATACAGTTGAAAGAAGGCGAGGTGTTAAATAAGGCCCCATCTGCCCTCACAGGTGGGTGTGAAAGATCCCATGGCACTATTTTGAAGGACTGCATGGGGGGTGTGTCCTTTTATTTATCCTTCCCATCATCATCATCAGTAAAAACAAGATGACCTGGTCTTTGCTGCTTGTGGGAGCTTGCTGTGCACAAAACCAGCTGTCGTATTTCCTGCAACAGTGACCACACTTCAAAAAATGTATTTCGTTTGCTGGAAAGCACTTTGGGGCTTCCTGAGGTCGTGAAAGGTGCTATAGAAATGCCCCTTGAGGTTTGCTCTGGTTCCTTTACCTGGGGTCCAGCTTTGGGAGTTTGCAGGTGAGCTCTGGGGTCAGAGGGAGAGTGAGAGAGAGCGTGATTCGAACGCACTGAATCACTGTCACATCAGGAAGTCAGGAGCAAGTAGGTAAAGCTGATGAGGATTACATTTCTGGAATGACGACAGACTGAGGATGTGAGTTGTTTTCGAGCAGTGGGGCTATGGTATTCTGTACCGGCGGGCCCAGTTATTGGCGGGTGCTAATTTGTGAGCTGTTGAGTGTAGCACTGGCAGGAATTGAAAGCTTTTCTGTCAGCAGCTGTAGGCCGTGGGGAGCTGTTTGTAATGAATCATCGCGTGACGGGCTGAGTGTTGTTCACTGTCGCTGTTTTACTTCAGAAGGAAGAGAAATGGCTTTAAGATATCGCTCGGTGCTAGAAGTTTAAGATGGAGGCTGTTTGCTTTCTATGAACTGTAGATCCAGTTACTGCTGACTTTGAAATGTAACCTCTTGACAACATGCTCATGCAGATCTCATCCTGAGTTCTGTGTTTCTTTTCATCATCACATGTAAATGCTGGGAAGCATGACACATAAATCAATCTTTGCCAGGACAGGTACAGCACGGGGTTAGATACAGAGTAAAGCTCCCTCTACACTGTCCCCATCAAACACTCCCAGGACAGGTACAGCACGGGGTTAGATACAGAGTAAAGCTCCCTCTACACTGTCCCCATCAAACACTCCCAGGACAGGTACAGCACGGGGTTAGATACAGAGTAAAGCTCCCTCCACACTGTCCCCATCAAACACTCCCAGGATGGGTACAGCACGGGGTTAGATACAGAGTAAAGCTCCCTCTACACTGTCCCCATCAAACACTCCCAGGACAGGTACAGCACGGGGTTAGATATAGAGTAAAGCTCCCTCTACACTGTCCCCATCAAACACTCCCAGGACAGGTACAGCACGGGGTTAGATACAGAGTAAAGCTCCCTTTACACTGTCCCCATCAAACACTCCCAGGATGGGTACAGCACGGGGTTAGATACAGAGTAAAGCTCCCTCTACACTGACCCCATCAAACACTCCCAGGACAGGTACAGCACGGGGTTAGATACAGAGTAAAGCTCCCTCTACACCGTCCCCCATCAAACACTCCCAGGACAGGTACAGCACGGGGTTAGATACAGAGTAAACTCCCTCTACACTGTCTCCATCAAACACTCCCAGGACAGGTACAGCACGGGGTTAGATACAGAGTAAAGCTCCCTCTACACTGTCCCCATCAAACACTCCCAGGACAGGTACAGCACGGGGTTAGATACAGAGTAAAGCTCCCTCTACAACGTCCCCATCAAAGACTCCCAGGACAGGTACAGCACGGGGTTAGATACAGAGTAAAGCTCCCTCTACACTGTCCCCATAAAACACTCCCAGGAAAGGCACAGCACATAAGAACCTAAGAAATAGGAACAGGAGTAGACCATTCAGCCCCTTGAGCTTGCTCCGCTATTCAATAAGATTATGGTTGTTCTTCTTGTGTTTTGTTTTGCACATTCCCATCTAACCCCGATAACCTTTGATTCTCTTGCCTAACAAGAATCTATCTACCTCTACCTTAAAAATATTCAATGACCCCACATCCACTGCCTTCTGAAGCAAAGAGCTCTGAAGTCGCACAACCCTCTGAGAGAAAAAAATTCTCCTCATCTCTGTCTGAAAAAGGGCAACCCCTAATTTTAAAACAGTGCCCCCTAGTTCTGGACTCACCCACAAGAGGAAACATCCTTTCCACGTCCACCTTGTCAAGACCATTCAGGATCTTGTATACTTCAATCAAATCACCCCTCACTCTTCTAAACTCCAGTGGAAACAAGCCCAGTCTGTCCAGCCTTTCCTCATAAGACAACCCACTCATTCCAGGTATCAATGTAGTAAACCTCCTTTGAAACGCCTCCAACGCATTTACATCCTTCTTTAAATAAGGAGACCAAAACTGCACACAGTATTCGAGATGCGGTCTCACCAATGCCCTGTATAACCGAAGCATAACATCCTTACTTTTATGTTCAATCCCTCTCATAAAAAAGGATAGCATTCCATTAGACTTCTTAATTACTTGCTGTACCTGCATACTAAATTTTGTGACTCATGTACTAGAATACCTAGATCCCTCTGCACCTCAGAATTACGCAGCTGTTCTCCATTTAAGTAATACTGTTTTTTTGTTCTTCCTTCCAAAGTGAACAACTTCACATTTTCCCATATTAAACCCCATTTACCAGATCTTCGCCCACTCACTCAACCTATCTATATCCATCTGCAGCCTCCTCATGTCCTCTTCACAACATACTTTCCTACCTATCTTTGTGTCATCTGCAAATTTAGCTACAATGTCTTCACTCCCCTCATCTAAGTCACTGATGTAAATTGTAAAATGTTGAGGCCCCAGTACAGACCCCTGTGGGACTCCACTCGTCACATCCTGCCAATCAGAAAAAGACCCATTTATGCATACTCTCTGCTTTCTGCCAGCCAGCCAATCTTCTATCCAGGCTAATATGTTACCCACTACACCATGCTCATTTATTTTCCGTAATAATCTTTGATGTGGCACCTGATCAAATGCCTTCTGGAAATCCAAGTACAGCACGTCCACAGGCTCCTCTTTATCCACAGCGCATGTTACTCCTTCAAAAAACTCCAATAAATTGGTTAAACATGATTTTCCTTTCATAAAACCATTTTGACTCTTTCCAATTGTCTCGAGCTCTTCTAAGTGCCCAGCTATAACCTCCTTAATGATCGATTCTAATAACTTCCCCACGACAGACATCAAGCTAACTGGCCTATAGTTTCCTGTTTTCTGCCTCCCTCCCTTCTTGAATAGAGGGGTTATATTTGCTACTTTCCAATCTGATGGAACCTTTCTAGAATTTAGCGAATTTTGGAAAATTAACACTACTTCATTAGCCGCCTCTTTTAAGACCCTAGGGTGTAGTCCATCGGGACCCGGAGACTAGCCAGCCGCAGCTCCATCAATTTACTCAGTACCATTTCCCTAGTGATTTCAATTTCACCAAGTTCCTTTCTCCCTTTCACCTGCTGATTTGCAGATATTACTGGAATGTTTTTTCTATCCTCTATAGTGAACACAGAAACAAAATATTTGTTTATTTCTTCCGCCATTTCCTTATTATCAACTATTAACCCCCCACTGTCACTCTCTAGGAGACCAACACTCACTCTACTTACTCTTTTCCTTTTTAAATACCTGTAGAAACTCTTGGTGTCCATTTTTCTAGATAGCTTCCTTTCATGCTCTATGGTGGGTCCTCCCCTTAGAATTTTTCTTTATAGAAAGAATGTACTTGCTCTGAATACTCTGAAATGTCCCCTTAAATGTCCGCCACTGCTTCTTTATTGATCTATTCTCTAGCCTATTTTCCAGTTCACTACAGCTAACTCAGCTTTCATCCCCACATAGTTGCTCTTATTTAAGTTTACGATACTAGTCTTAGGCCCACTCTTCTCCCTTTCAAACTGGATGTAAAATTCAATCATATTGTGGTTGCTGCTACCTAGGGGTGCCTTTACTCTGAGGTCATTAATTAATCCTCTCACGTTACACAATACCAAGTCTAATATAACCTGATCTCTGGTTGGTTCTAGAACATGCTGCTCTAAGAAACTATCTCAAAAGCATTCTAAGAACTCCTCATCCAGGCTACTATTGCCAATCTGATTTTTCCAGTTTATGTGTAGATTAAAATCATGCATGATTATTGCCGTCCCTTTATCATTAGTACAAAAATTTCTCATGAATACTTTGTTTTACACTGTGGCTACTGTCAGGGGGCCTGTCGACCACTCCCACTAATGACTTTTTCCCTACTAATCCTTATCTCCAAACCAATTCTACATCCTGATCTACTGAACCAAGGTCATCTCTAACTATTGCACCAATGTCCCCTTTGATTAACAGTGCTACCCCTCCACCTTTACCTGGTGCCTATTCTCCTTGAATGTCTTGTACCCTTCAATATTAAGGACCTAATCTTTGTCATCCTGCAGCCACGTCTCCATAATTGCTATCCGATCATATTTATTTACTTCAATGTGCGCCATCAAATCATTTACTTTGTTATGAATACTACACACATTCAGATACAGAGCCTTCAGTTTTGTCTTTTTGTTACCTTTGTAACATCTCGTCTTGACTATTGATGTATTCTTAGGTTTTTTCTCTCTGCCCCTTCCTGCCATTCTCTGACCCTCATTTCGCATGTTACTATTTTGCTCTCCTGTCTTGACTCTACACCTTGAATTGCTACCTCTACCCAAGCTTGATCCCTCACCCCTCTTGTTTAGTTTAGAGCCCTCTGTACTTCCCTAGTTATGTGATTTGCGAGGTCACTCGTCCCCGCACGGTTCAGGTGTAAACCGTCCCCACGTTACAGCCCCCACTTTCCCCAGTACTGATGCCAGTGCCTCACAAACCAGAACCCACTTCTCCCACACCAGTCTCTGAGCCACACATTCGTCTCTCTAATCTTCTTTGCCCAATGCCAATTTGCACATGGCTCAGGTAATAATCCAGAGATTATTACCTTTGAGGTTCTGTTTCTTAATTTTGTACCTAGCTCCTCATACTGACTTTGCAGAACCTCTTTCCTAGTTCTACCTATGTCATTGATACCTACGTGGACCATAACAACTGCATCCTCCCCCTCCCACTGCAAGTTCCTCTCCAGCCCTGAGCAGGTGTCCTGAACCCTGGCACCGGGCAGGCAACACAGCCGCCTGGACTCTTGCTCTTTGCTGCAGAGAACAGTGTCAATCCCCCTCACTATACTATTCTGTACTACCACTACATTCCTTTTTGTTTCCCCACTTGAACAGCTTCCTGTACCACAGGGCCATGGCCAACAGCTCATCCACCTTGCAGACTTCACTTTCATCCACACAGGTTGTGAGCACCTCAAACCTGTTTGACAATTGCAAAGTCTGAGGCTCCTCCCCTACTGTCTGCTCGGTGTCCTTCACTGCTGACCTAAACAGGATTACCCTCTTCTAAGACATGTGACTGTCTTCTGGAATACAGTATCCAGATATTTCTCCCCCTCCTTTATATTGCGCAGTGTCTGCATTTTGGCTTTCAGATCAATAATCCTGATCCGGAATTCCTCAAGCTGCTCACACTTCCTGCAGCATGGGGTTAGATACAGAGTAAAGCTCCCTCTACACTGTCCCATCAAACACTCCCAGGACAGGTACAGCACGGGGTTAGATACAGAGTAAAGCTCCCTCTACACTATCCCATCAAACACTCCCAGGACAGGTACAGCATGGGGCGAGATACGGAGCAAAGCTCCCTCTACACTGTCCCCATCAAACACTCCTAGAGCAGGTACAGGACGAGTTAAATAGAGTAAAACTATCTCTGTCCCCGTCAAACACTCCCAGGGCAGATATAGAACAGGGTTAAATACAGAGTAAAGCTCCCTCTACACTGTCCCATTAAACACTCCCAGGACAGGTACAGCACGGGGTTAGATACAGAGTAAAGCTCCCTCTACACTGTCCCATCAAACACTCCCAGGACAGGTACAGCATGGGGCGAGATACGGAGCAAAGCTCCCTCTTCACTGTCCCATCAAACACTCCCAGGACAGGTACAGCACAGGGTTAAATACAGAGTAAAGCTCCCTCTACACTGTCCCATTAAAGACTCACAGGACTGGTACAGCACGGGGTTAGATACAGAGTAAATCTTGCAGAATGTTTGATGGGCCAGTGTTGGGGAATTGAGACGTTTGACCTCGATGATGCAATGACAAAATCAGCACAAAATTGTATGGGCTAGTGTAAAGGGAGAATGTGAGAGAGTATCACTAGGCTGGAGGCCTGAGAATGAGATCATTGTGAGAGTTACTATGGTAACAGGAAAGGGAGCGGTAGCTGCTAATTTTCCAGAGATGTATATATTAACAAATGGCATAATTGAGCCCCTGATTCAGTTTGGACGGCTGAACAACAAGACACAGATTATTCTTTATCACTTCTGTTATATCAGATAACTAGGCCTAGCTTCTGTGCAACCAGCACGTGGGGCCTCTGGGTTTTTTCCGTCGGACTGAAGAAGGTTTTTTTAACAAGATGTAGCAATGGAATTAAGTTTTCACAGGAGCCTGTTCCATTTTCATTGTGAATTACCGCTGTTGTACAGATTGGGAGGCTATAGGTTAGAGGTCGAAGCCTTAGGCCTAGTGAAGAGACTACAACCCCCAGTATGCTTTGCAGAGCATCCAGCCTGGTTACCATGACAACTGACAGTTCCCATGACAACAGCCAGGTGTGTCTGGTTGTCCCAGTAATGAGTTGAATTAAAGCAGTCATAGGTCACGGATGAGAAGACGGTTTTAGCATCAGGGCCACGGGGTCGAATTAGGGTTGCCGACCCTCCAGAATTGTCCTAGAGTTTCCTCGGACACGGGTGCGACCAAATCCCAGGAAGAAAATTAACCGGGGCCTTGAAAAAAATAAATGGGTGTCATTTTCTTTTATTCTTTGAACACTATCATTTATTATAGAATCAACAATAACAAGAAGTGCATTTATATAGCACCTTTAATGCGGTGAAACATCCCAAGGCACTTCACAGGAGGTTTATCAAACAAAATTTGACACTGAGCTGCGGGAGGAGATGATCGAGCAGGTGACTTAAAGCAAAGCGGGAGAGGGAAATCGGGGAATTATAGACCTATTAGCCTAACATCTGTTGGTGGGAAATTACTGGAGCCGATAATTGAGGAGGGGGTGGTGGCTGAACACCTTGAAAACGTCCAGCTATCAGGGAGAAGCAGCGTGGATTTATAAAGGATTAGCCATGTTTGATGAATCAGATTGAATTTTGTGAAGGGGCGACTAAGGTGATGGACAGGGGAACGTCCGTGGATGTCATTTATATGGACTTCCAGAAGGCATTTGATAAAATCCCTCATAAGTGACTGAGATTAAAATTGAAGCTCTTGGAACTGAAGACAAATTCTTGACCTGGTTACGAAACTGGTTGAATGGGAGGGCTGGAACTTTCCAGCCCCACCCCCAACCCCAACCCCTCCCGTGGTGGGGCCCACGAGCCATTGAAGTCTCCATCGACACCGGTGGGACCGGAAGATCCTGCTGGCATGAGGGGCTGGGAAACTCCGGCCATGGGAAATAGGGAGTGGGGATAATGCTCCGATTGGCAGCATGTGACTGTCGAGTGGTTTCCCGCAAGGATCTGAACTGCAGCCTCAACTGTTCAGTGTGTTCATTAACGACTTAGCTGACAGGGTAGAAATACCCCACATATCCAAACTTTCTGATGATACAACATTGGTTTAGTAATGTAGTGCAGATGGAAGCATAGGTTTACCAGGAGATATTGCTAGATTAAGTGAATGGGCAAAATTTTGGCAAATAGATTTCAACATTGTTTGGTCAATGTGAGGTTATAAAACTTTGTACCAAGAAAGGATAGAACAGAGTACTCTCTAAATGGTGACAAGCTACAAACAGTAGAGGTCCGAAGACAATTGAGGTGGCTGAGGTGAATAGTATAGATATATTTAAGGGCAGACTAGATCAGCACATGAGGGAGAAAGGAATAGAAGGATGTGCTGATAGGGTGAGATGAAGAGGGGTGGGCGGAGGATAGGGTGAGATGAAGAGGGTTGGGTGGAGGATAGGGTGAGATGAAGAGGGGTGGGTGGAGGATAGGGTGAGATGAAGAGGGGTGGGTGGAGGATAGGGTGAGATGAAGAGGGGTGGGTGGAGGATAGGGTGAGATGAAGAGGGGTGGGTGGAAGATAGGGTGAGATGAAGAGGGGTGGGCGGAGGATAGGGTGAGATGAAGAGGGGTGGGTGGAGGCTAATGTGGAGCATAAACACCAGCATTGACCAGTTGGGCCGAATGGTCTATTTCTGTGTCATTCTATGTAAAGTGTCTTTCCATACACTTCCATACCCTTGGCAGAAAGACCACACTCACCAGTTCACCAACAACAATAGCTTCCATTTATAAAGCTCCTCTAACTTTGTTAAAATGCCCCAAGGTGCCTCACAGCAGCATTATCAAACAAAAATTGGACACCAAATCACAGAAGGAGATATTCGGTCAGATGGCCAAAAGCCTGGTTGAAGAGGTGGGTTTGAAGAAGAGTCTTAAAGGAGAAAAGTGAGACACAGAGATGAAGGTGGGGGGGGTGCAGGAAAAGCATTTCAGGGTCTGGGACTGAGGCAACTAAAGGCACAGCCACCAACGGTGGAGTGATTAAAATCACGGATGTTTGCGAAGCCAGAATCCGAGGAGCACAGATCTTGGAGAGCTGTGGGTCTGGAGGAGATTACAGAGATAGGGAGCAGTGTGCCTATGGAGGGATTTTAAAACAAGGGTGAAAATGTTTAAATCGAAATGTTGCTTGACCATTAGCAGATGTGGGCCACTGAGCACAGGGGTGATAGGTAGCAATCGCAAGTGTGATTCAACGTATTTCTGGAGGGTTTTGTCACATGACTTGCGCCCACACTCCAGCCATTAGTCGGCCAATACATCCATCCTTGTGATGTACTGCCTTCCTACGCCAGTTGGAAAGCAAAAAGGCTAAATTGGATGATGCTTGCCTGTCAGCCAATCAACCTTTTCCCCCAATTTCAATATTTTTAAATCTGGTAAAGAGAAATGTTCAAAGAAAATGACAAAAAAAAACCTTTTTAACGTCCCGGTGATTTTTCTCCAGGGTGGCACACAGCAGTGTGCAATCTTCAATTCCTGGAGACTCCAGGCCAGTCCTGGAGGGTTGGCAACCCTAGTGATAGGGGAATGGGGCTTGGTGCAATTTAGGACATGTGCAGCAGAGTTTTGGATGAGCTTAGCTTTATGGGGGCGGGAGAATGTGAGAGGCCGGTCAGGGGTGTTTTGGAATCGTCAAGTCCAGAGAAATCAACGACATGGATGTTTCATTGCAACATTGTACATTGCAACAGTGACTACTATTTAAAAAGTACTTCATAGGCTGTAAGGCCCTTTGCAATGTCTGGTGGACATGAACAATGCTTTTTTAATTCATTCGTTGGATGTGGGCATCGCTGGCTGGGCCCAGCATTTATTACCCATCCCTAATTGCCCTTGAGAAGCTGGTGGTGAGCTGCCTTCATGAACCGATGTAGTCCACATGGTGTAGGTCCAATTTTCTGTAGTGGTTCGACACAACTGAGTGGTTTGCTTGGCCATTTCTGAGGGCAGTTAAGAGTCAGCCACATCGCTGTGGGTTTGGAGTCACATGTAGGCCGGACCGGATAAGGATGCCAGATTTCCTTCCCTAAAGGAAGTTCCCTAGTGAACCAGATGGGTTTTTACGACAATCGACAAATTGTCATTATCAGACTTTAAATTCCAGATTTTTATTGAATTAAAAAATCTTGTCACGCTGGGATTTGAAGCCAGGTCCCCAGGGCATTACCCTGGGTCTTTGGATTATTAGTCCAGTGACAATACCATTATGCCATCACCTCAGCAGCAGCAGCAGATGTCTGGGTGATGTAATGGAGGTGGAAATAGGCAGTCTTAGTGACGGTGCCAATATGTGTCAGATGGTCAAATATGAATGTCAAAATTGCGAATGGATTGGTTTAGTCTCAGACTGTTGTCAGAGTGAGGGGATTGTGTTGGTAGCTGGGGAATGAAGTTATGATGGAGACTGAAGACAATGGCTTCAGACCTCCTAGTTAGTTAAGGGAAATTCCTGTTCACCCAGCGATGGATGTCGGATAAAGCAGTCTGATCATTTAGAGACAGTGGAGGAGTCGAGAGAGGTGATGGTGAGGTGGAGCTGGGTGTCGTCAGCGTACCCGTGAAAACTAGCACTCTTTTTGCATGATATCACTGAGGAGATGTGGATGAGAAATAGGAGCCATGGATTGATCCTTGGGGGACACCAGGGTTAACAATACGGGAACAGGAAGAGAAGCCATTGCAAGAGATTCTATTCTCTGACTGTGATCGGATAGATAAGAATGGAATGGAATCACCCTCAGCTCAACAAATGAACTGAAGTTACCTCTCCATAAATAGTGGGCAGACGGCAGCTGGCTGTCGTCCTAGCAACCAAATGTTATTATACACTTGGTATTGTCAGCCTTCTTAGAATGGGCGTTTAGCTCGATGACTTTGCGTGTGGGAGACTGTTCACTTTAGCCAGAATGTTTGATTAAATTTGTTACTGCAGCGTAGGAGGGTTAAATAGTGCCTGTTCCACCCACTGACTGTCCACACTGTGCTCAGCACCCTCCGAGTCCCGAGCGATTCTTCCTCAGGCAAACGGAACATGGAACATAGGACTTAGGAGCAGGAGTAGGCCATTTGGCCCTTGGGGCCTGCTCTGCCATTGGGAAAAACCCTGATTTGGTTGTGGTCTCTACTCCACTTTCATACCTGTCCCCATAATCCTTGATTGCCTTGTCTATGAAAAGTCTGCCTAACTCGGCCTTGAATAAGTTCACTGACACAGCCTCCACTGCTCTCTGGGGAAGAGAGTTCCACGGACTAACGACCCTCTGAGAGAAAAAAGTTCTCCTCATCTACGCCTTAAAAGCGAAACCTCATATTCTTAAACTCAGAAGTTAGCTTCCTGCAGAAGGTGTGTTTTCATACAGGATTTGTAAGGCCAGGTCATTCCATTTCATATCTTTGTTCATTAATAGATTCAGTCATTCCTCCATCATCTGTCTACTATCAGTAAAATGATCCTTTTTAGGACCAGTTTATAGTCTACACCCACATTGAGGTTCTAGTTCTAGTCTCTCCCACAGTTGGAAACATCCTCTCAACATCCCATCCTGTCAAGTCCCCTCAGGATCATATATGTTTCAATAAGGTCACCTCTCATTCTTCTGAACTCCAGTGGGTACAGCTTCAACCTGTTTAACCTTTCTTCATAGGATAAACCCCTCATCCCAGCAATGAGTGGAGTGAACCTTCTCTACTGCTTCTAAAGCACTTATATTCTTTTTCAAATAAGGAGGTCCAAGCTGTGCACCGTACTCCAGATGTGGTCTCACCAAGGCCCGGTACAGCTGTAGTAAAACTTCCCCACTTCTATATTCCATTCCCTTTGCAATAAACGCCAACACTCCATTCGCCTTCCTAATCAATTGCTGTACCTGCAAACTAACTTTTTGTGATTTATGTACCAGGACACCCAGATCCCTCTGTACCACCGAGTTCTGAAATCTCTCTCCATTTAAATAATATACTGCATTTCTATTCTTCCTGTCAAAGTGGACAAGTTCACATTTTCCCATATTATACTCCATCTGCCAAATTTTTTGCCCACTCACTTAACCTGTCTATATCCGTCTGCCTGCTCTTGACAACTTACTTTCCTACCTACGTTGGTGTCATTGGCAAATTTAGCTACCATACGTTCAGTCCCTTCATCCAGACCATTGATGTAGATTGTCAATAGTTGAGGCCCCAGCCCTGATCCCTGTGGCACTCCACTTGTCACAGCTTGCTAGCCCAAAGAAGACCCTTCTGCTTCCTGTTCGCTTACCAATCCTTTACCCATGCTAATATGTTACCCCCTACACCATGTGCCCTTGGAAGTGCAGGATACCGAGCCTCAGTGAAGGAAAGGCACCCAAAACAAACCCAATCCGGCCTTCCCCACCCTCAACGGCAACTTCTCCTCACAATTCTGGACAACCTCAAGACCTCCCAGAGCACTTTGGAGTGAAATGAAGTCCTCTCCCTTTTTTTTTTGAAGTTCAGTCCTTTTTTGTAATGAAGCACTTTTGAAGTGTAGTCACTGTTGTAACGTAGGAAACACAGCAAGCTGCCAGGAACAGTCAGTGGGGCAGTGACCCGATGATCTGTTTTAGTGATTTCGTTTTTCAGATGAGATGTTAAAAAGGGCTCAGACTGCTCTCTCCGGTGGATAGAAAACACCCCATGGCCATTATTTCAAAGATAAACGGCAAGAGTTCCTCATTGGTGTCCTACATGACATCATAAGAAATAGGAGCAGGAGTAGGCCATTTGGCCCCTCGAGCCTACTTTGCCATAACATAAGGTCATGGCTGATCTGATCGTGGCCTTAACTCTACCATCCTGTCTGCAACACCCCCAATAACCCTTGACTCCCTTTGTCAGTCAAAAATCTGACTAACGCATCCTTAAATATATTCAGTGACCCAGCCTCCACTGCTCTCCTGGAAGAGAATTCCACAGACTAATGACCTTCTGAGGAAATAAAATTCCTCCTCATCTCTCGCTTTTAAATGGGAGACTCCTTATTTTTAAACTGTGTCCCCCTAGTTCTAGATTCCCCCATGAGGGGAAACATCCCCTCAGCATCAACCCTGTCAAAGCCCCCTCAGAAAGGTACATGTTTCAATAAGATCATCTCTCATTCTTCTAAACTGCAGTGAGTACCTGTCTTACCTGCTCACCAGACAGTTCATTTGTTCCAGGAATCAGCCCAGTGACCCTTCTCTGAACTGCCTCCAAGGCAAGTATATCCCTCCTTAAATAAAGAGAGCAGAATTGCATGCAATACTCCAGGTGCAGTCTCACCAATGCCCTGTACAGCTATAGCAACGGCTTCCCTACTTTAATGCTCCAGCCCACTTGCAATAAAGGCCACCATTCCATTTGCCTTTCTAGTTACTTGCTGTACCTGCATGCTAACTTTTTGTGCTTCATGTACAAGGACACCCAGATCCCTCTGTACTGCAGCGTTCTGCACTCCCTCATCACTTAAATAATATTCTACTCGTCTATTCTTCCCACCAAAGTGGACAACCTCACATTTTCCCGAAATTACACTGCACCTGACAAATGTTTGTCCTCTCACTTAACCTATCTATATCTCTTTACAGACTTTGTGCCCTCTTTACAAGTTGCTTCACTACCTATCTTTGTATTGGCGGCAAATTTAACTCTGTCCCTTCATCCAAGTCATTAATATAGATTACAAGTAGCTGAGGCCCCAGCACCGATCCCTGTGACACGCCACTAGTTACAGTTTGCCAACCTGAAAATGACCCATTTATCCCGATTTTTCCGTTAATTAGCCAATCCTCTTATCTCCTGCTAATAGATCCTCACCAGCACCATGAGATCCTGTCTCGGTCCTGGCCGATATGTAACGCTCAACGAACACCTAAAAACGGATGATCTGGTCATACCCCACTTTGTTGTTTGTGGGAGCTTGCTGTGTACAAAATGGCTGCTTTGTTTCCTATATTGTGACTGACGACACTTCAAAAAGTACTTTATTATTGGCTACGAAGCACTTTGGGGGCTTTCTGAGGTCATGAAAGGCACTGGAGAAATGCAAGTTCGTTCTTTCACATTCAAACTTTGAGGAAATATTTTCTTCAAAATATATAAATGTTGGGTTCAAGAGGATCCGAAAGAAAGATGAGAGGCTGTTTAATGTCATGGCAGCCACATGACGCCTCACCTTAGACATAACAGCCTCCTACGCTGAAAGTTGCCTTCACTTTTATTTCTACCTATGGAAGCAAAGACTTGCATTTCTGTAGCACCTTTCATCGCCTCAGAACGTTCCAATCCCCTTTACAGCCAATGGAGTACACTTGAAATGTAATCACCGTTGTAGGAAATGTGGCAGCCAATTTGCACACAGCAAGCTCCCACAGGGAGCACCGCAATCACTGCTGCCCAGTAAACCACGGCTTCAGTCACAGGTTTGAAATCCTGATCCTCAAATACCATTTACCTGAGTCAGCCAAAGGCTGAGCTGGAACATTGGAGGCGATGATGAATTTCATCGTCTCTGTCTGCCTTTGTCCAGGGGAGGCTCCCAAAAAATGGAAAGTAGCAATGTGATAATGAGCAGACAATCTGTCTGTTAATGTTATTTATGGGATAAATATTGGCCCAAAGGATACCGGAGATAACTCACCTCCTCTCTCTCCCCTGGTGTCTGTCATGACATATCTGTTTGAGCAAAGTAGCTTAATAGCCAGGACCTCCACTGTGTTAATGCTGAAATTTAGTGACTGGTTCCATTCGATCTGGGAGAAGTTAGTGGGTCTGCAAGTTTGGCATGAGCTGCAAATTGAATTTTAATTCAAATCCTAATGAATGCAGTTGTTTATTTCTTTATCATATTGATGACTAGTGGTTCAGTTTGTTGACTGGTAATCGAAGAGTTGAATCACAGCATCGAATTTTGTAACGGTTGTGTTGTGTTTTTTCTTTTCCTTCTATTTACTTAGTGGGTAAACATCAAGGCACCAACCCCATACACTGATTGATAAACACAAAAATACATTGTATGCATTTATTGAGGAGTTGAGAAGTTGGTGGCAGTTTTAGCCAGTTGGAGAACTTGTACCCATGTCTGAGCTGGGAGCTTCCTCAGAACAAACTGAGGCCAAGTCTGAATCATGTGATACATGACATCATTTCCCTCTCTGGTAATGTATACAGAAAACATAACCACACCCACTTAAAGGTGTACCACAACACGCTGGTCTCAGTAAAAGTGACCAGGAAGTTATTGGTTTGTTGTAAAAACCCAACTGATTCACTGATGACCTTTAGAGAAGGAACCCTGCTGTCCTTACCTGGTCTGGGCCTCAAGTGACTCCAGTCCCACATCAACTGCCCCCTGAAGTGGCCTTGCAAACCATTCAGTTCCATCAAACCCACACCGACTGCAGCAGTTCAAGGATGGTGGCTCACCACCACCTCAAGGGCAACTAAGAACAGGCAATAAAATTTGGCCTCACCAGCATCGCCCCACATCCTAAAGAATAAAGAGCTAAGCATTCCATCAGCACAACATTATATCATAAAGAACATAGATTATCACAGCAACACAGTATCTTTACGGTACAGAAGGAGGCCATTTGGCCCATCAAGTCTGTACTGGCTCCCTGAAATAGCATTCTACCTAGCCCTACTCCTCTGCCTTATCCCCGTAACCTTGCACATTCTCTCTTTTCAGGTAGCAATCCAATTCCCTTTTGGATACCTCGATCGAACCTTCCCTATCAGGAAGTTTGTTCCAGACTTCAACCACCCTGTGGGTGAAAATTTTTTTCCCGCATCACATTTACTCCTTTCGCCAATTACTTTGAATTTGTGCCCTCTAGTTCTTGATGTTGTCTTGAGTGGGAGCAGCTTCTCACTATTTACCCTGTCCACACCCCTCAGTGACTTGAATACCTCTGTCAAGCCTCCTCACAGCCTTCTTCTCTCCAAGGAAAACAGTCCAGACAGTTGTGTTTCCATTGCCCGAGTGGTCATCCTTGAGATGCAGTTACTGGGCGGTGATGGAAGTTGGAGTCCGTGCTTGTCTCCCGCTCTCTCGCATGGGGGAAATGGGGATTGGGGGGTGAGGAGTGGGGTACTGAGCTCAGTTGTGGTGTCACAGCACTCCACTGGCTGAAATCGGGTAGCTCCACACATCTTGGGTCCTGGTCTCGAGTACTCCTAATCCTAGCCGGGTGGGCTACCAATGAGAATGTCTTTATTGTGTGTTTGGTGCTGTCCTGGGCTGAGGCTAACTCTTTGTGTCTTTGTTGCAGGTTATTTTAGTTCAGGTTAATCCGGGAGAAACCTTCACCATAAGAGCAGAAGATGGATCTTTGCAGTGTATCCAAGGTAGGACAATCATCTATCAACTGGGTCCCAGAGGGTGGAGGCTGAGTCCTGGGTGGACCACAGTGATTGGCCATCGCTAGTTGTAAGAGGTGAATGTGGTAGCCTCCCCATTGCACACAGACCCCCTCCCCAACACACACAGCACCCCCTCCCCAACGCACACAGCCCCCCCTCCCCAACGCACACAGCCCCCCCTCCCCATCACACACAGCCCCCCCTCCCCAACACACACAGCCCCCCCTCCCCATCGCACACAGACCCCCTCCCCATCGCACACAGACCCCCCTCCCCATCACACACAGCCCCCCCTCCCCATCGCACACAGACCCCCTCCCCATCGCACACAGCCCCCCCTCCCCAACACACACAGCCCCCCCTCCCCAACGCACACAGCCCCCCCTCCCCAACACACACAGCCCTTCCTCCCCAACACACACAGCCCCCCCTCCCCATCGCACACAGACCCCCCTCCCCATCGCACACAGACCCCCCTCCCCATCGCACACAGCCCCCCCTCCCCAACACACACAGCCCCCCCTCCCCAACGCACACAGCCCCCCCTCCCCAACACACACAGCCCTTCCTCCCCATCGCACACAGCCCCCCCTCCCCATCGCACACAGCCCCCCCTCCCCATCGCACACAGCCCCCCCTCCCCAACACACACAGCCCCCCCTCCCCATCGCACACAGCCCCCCCTCCCCATCGCACACAGCCCCCCCTCCCCAACACACACAGCCCCCCCTCCCCAACGCACACAGCCCCCCTCCCCATCACACACAGACCCCCTCCCCATCACACACAGCCCTTCCTCCCCAACACACACAGCCCCCCCTCCCCAACGCACACAGACCTCCTCCCCATCGCACACAGCCCCCCCTCCCCAACGCACACAGCCCCCCCTCCCCAACGCACACAGACCCCCCTCCCCAACGCACACAGTCCCCCCTCCCCAACGCACACAGCCCCCCCTCCCCATCGCACACAGCCCCCCCTCCCCATCGCACACAGCCCCCCCTCCCCAACACACACAGCCCCCCCTCCCCAACGCACACAGCCCCCCCTCCCCAACACACACAGCCCTTCCTCCCCATCGCACACAGCCCCACCTCCCCAACACACACAGCCCCCCCCTCCCCATCGCACACAGCCCCCCCTCCCCATCACACACAGACCCCCCTCCCCAACACACACAGCCCCCCCTCCCCAACACACACAGCCCCCCCTCCCCAACGCACACAGCCCCCCTCCCCATCACACACAGACCCCCTCCCCATCACACACAGCCCTTCCTCCCCAACACACACAGCCCCCCCTCCCCAACGCACACAGCCCCCCCTCCCCAACACACACAGCCCCCCCTCCCCAACGCACACAGCCCCCCTCCCCATCACACACAGACCCCCCTCCCCAACACACACAGCCCCCCTCCCCATCACACACAGCCCCCCCTCCCCATCACACACAGCCCCCCCTCCCCAACGCACACAGTCCCCCCTCCCCAACGCACACAGCCCCCCCTCCCCATCGCACACAGCCCCCCCTCCCCAACGCACACAGCCCCCCCTCCCCAACGCACACAGCCCCCCCTCCCCATCACACACTGACCCCCTCCCCAACACACACACACACCCCCTCCCCATCGCACACAGCCCCCCCTCCCCATCACACACTGACCCCCTCCCCAACACACACACACACCCCCTCCCCAACGCACACAGCCCCCCCTCCCCATCACACACTGACCCCCTCCCCAACACACACACACACCCCCTCCCCATCACACACAGCCCCCCCTCCCCAACACACACACACACCCCCTCCCCATCACACACAGCCCCCCCTCCCCAACGCACACAGCCCCCCCTCCCCATCGCACACAGCCCCCCCCTCTCCATCACACACAGCCCCCCCTCCCCATCACACACAGCCCCCCCTCCCCATCACACACTGACCCCCTCCCCAACACACACACACACCCCCTCCCCAACGCACACAGACCCCCCTCCCCATCACACACTGACCCCCTCCCCAACACACACACACACCCCCTCCCCATCACACACAGCCCCCCCTCCCCAACGCACACAGCCCCCCCTCCCCATCGCACACAGCCCCCCCTCCCCAACGCACACAGCCCCCCCCTCCCCATCGCACACAGCCCCCCCTCCCCATCACACAGAGCCCCCCCTCCCCATCACACAGAGCCCCCCCCTCCCCATCACACACAGCCCCCCCTCCCCATCACACAGAGCCCCCCCCTCCCCATCACACACAGCCCCCCCTCCCCATCACACAGAGCCCCCCCCTCCCCATCGCACACAGCCCCCCCTCCCCAACACACACAGCCCCCCCTCCCCATCGCACACAGACCCCCTCCCCATCGCACACAGCCCCCCCCTCCCCATCACACACAGCCCCCCCTCCCCAACGCACACAGACCCCCCTCCCCAACGCACACAGACCCCCTCCCCATCGCACACAGACCCCCCCTCCCCAACGCACACAGACCCCCCTCCCCAACGCACACAGCCTCCCCCTCCCCATCGCACACAGACCCCCCTCCCCAACACACACACACACCCCCTCCCCAACGCACACAGACCCCCCTCCCCATCGCACACAGCCCCCCCCTCCCCATCGCACACAGCCCCCCCCTCCCCATCACACACAGCCCCACCTCCCCAACGCACACAGACCCCCTCCCCATCACACACAGCCCCCCCTCCCCATCGCACACAGCCCCCCCTCCCCAACGCACACAGACCCCCTCCCCATCACACACAGACCCCCTCCCCAACACACACACACCCCCTCCCCATCGCACATAGTCCCCCCTCCCCACAGAGCAGCCACTGTCACACTACTGAAGGCAAATACATGATTTGTTTTGATGACTGTGGATTTGATATAGGGAACGAGTGCAATAAGACACTCATGAAAATCCAGGGACACAGAACACTCTTCCCTCTCCCTCATCCAGGCTTTCTCTACACTTTTCGAATCCCGCGGGAGGATATTTACAGCTTTGGCTCCCTGTTTGACTCTGAGCTGAGCTCCCTGCATCATATATCACTGTCTGTTTTCCACTCTCTATCATCGCCTGCCATTGCTGCTGCTGTGGCTCAGCTGCTGCCAAAACCCTCACCCGCAGCTTTGTTACCTCTAAACTCGGCCGCTCTAATACCCTCCTGGCCAACAACCCCCCCCACACCCCCAACCTTCCACCTTCTGTCAACTTCAGCTTGTCCAAAACTCTGCTGCCCAATCCAACATCACACCAAGTCCCATTCGCCTGTTACTCCGGTAATCACTGACCCAGCTTCGCCTCCAGCAAAGCGTCCATTTTACAATTCTCATTCTCATGTTCAAATCACTTCATGGCCTTACCCCTCTCCCATCTCTGTAACCTGCCCCAGCGCTACAACCCTCTGAGATACCCTCCAGTTCCAACTACTTGTGCCTTCCTCATTGTCATTGTTCTGCTGTCGGCAGCCATTCCGACAATCCCGACCCCAAACCCTGGAATTTCCTCCCTGAATCTCCCCATCTCTCTTTCTCCCTTTAACACATTCCTTAAAGGCTAACCCTTTAGCCAAGCTTTCTGTGTCATCTTTGGCTTGGTGTCAAATTCTGTCTGATTTACGCCCACGAGACACTTTTTTATGCTGAAGGCACCAAATGAAGAGAAGCCACGGAAACGCTTCAAGGTTACAAAACAGGCCATTCGGCCCAACCACTCCATGTTGGTGTTTACCCTGGGCACAAGCACATATCCCCAAATACCATTTACCTGACCAATTCCCATCTTTCTTGACTCCCTCTACCTCTATCCGCCAATCCAATCTTGAATAGAAACAGAAAATGCTGGGAAAACCTCAGCAGGTCCAGCAGCGTCTGTGGAGAGAGAAGGACAGCAGAAGGGTCACACGGATCTCAAAGGTTAACTCTTGTTTCCCTCTCCGCCGTCTTGAAAGTCGACGCGGTTTCTGCATCGCTAAGTCAATTTGCCATCAAGTTTCTCCTGCCCTCTGTCCTAAACCTCTCGCGTTCCACCTTGTATTTGTGGCCCCTTCATTCGTGACCCCTCAACTACATTAACAGTAGGCTTCTCTCTACCCTGCCCCCATCCTTTCAGTTTGTTAAACACTGGCGTCTGAAACCCTGTCACACTTCTCATGGAAAAAAAGCCCCAAAAGCACCCCCCACCCCTCCCCATCTATTTCGATCTGCTCCTAACAGACAGCATTCTGGTGAACCTGGGTCCAGAGACCTTAACATTAAGCAGGCTAGAGAATATATCCTTTGTATCCTTTTCTGACCCTGTATCAGGGCAGATATTTCTAGCTAAAGGGTAGATTTTTGGGAGAAAAGTGAGATTTTAGTCAGGGTCATGAGGTCCTTTAAGCCTGTTGCACAATCAGTAGGATGGATAGAGGGAACAAGGCAGAAGAATCTTAATGTTTGGGAGGGAAAATTACAAAGGATCTTTTTCAAACAAAGGGTACTGGGTATCTGGAACTGCATTTCTCTAAATATCTGTAGATGCTGTGGGGGGGGTGTGGGCTACAATTGGAGCTTTTAGGATTGAGATTGATAGATTTTTGTGGGGTGAGGGTCTCGGGGGGTGGGGGGATATGGAGCAAAGCCTGGTAACTGGAGTTGAGGTACGGGTCAGTCGTGATCTGATTGTTTAGCGGAAGGGGCTAGATGGGCCAAATGGCCTCCCTCCTGTTCACGCGCCCACAGGGCAGGCCCACGGTTCCAGCACTTGCGGCCGGAGGTGCAGAATTCAAGGGTCATTTAACAACAAAAGGAAGGTCCTGTCAGCACAACTGGCCAGCTGTGATCCACGGAAACAGCTCAACGCCTGGCTGAAGCCCCCCCCCCCCCCACCCACCCCATCCCCCACCCCCCCAAAAAAAAACACGCCTAACAAAGATCCTTGCAAGCGTGTTCAAGGCTGTTGTGGCTGTGACTTGATTCCAGCCATCCCCGAGAAACTAGATCGCATTTCCACTGCTTTGAAAATGATAATTAAAGGCTATAAATTTGTCAGTGCAGCAAAGATTGAGATGTAACACTTTCTATGATGTTTGCAGTGATTCAGGATGTGTTATTTAGGCACAGGCAACATCGCCTTGAAGCAGTCAGTGTTCATGTGCTCTGCCCTGAGGGGTACATGTCACTGATTTGCTGTAATTAGCTTGTTGCTGATTTGCTGCAAAGTACAATATCATTAACATCACTCGCTCATTTCCTTTTAAACCATGGAGTTCACAATATTCCAGATATTAAACACCACCTGAGGGTGGAGGCGTTGGCGTAGTGGTCTTGTCACTGGACTGGTAATCCAGGGAGCCGGGGTAATTCTCTGGTGGGACCTGGGTTCCAATCCCCGCCACGGCAGATGATGGAATTTGAATTCAATTAAAAAACCTGGAATTAAAAGTCCGGCGATGACCAGTTGTCATAAAAACCCACCTGGTTCACTCATGTCCTCGAGGGAAGGAAATCTGCCGTCCTTACCTGGGCCTGGCCTCCATGTGACTCCAGACCCACACTGACGTGCTTGACTCTTAAATGTCCTCCAAACAATGAGCTATTAGCAACGGGCAATAAATGCTGGCCCACATCCCAAGATTGAATTTTTTAAAATGGCTAGTGTATTCCTCATCTGTGATTATCATTTTGATGTTTAATATGGCCCTCAGTCTGAGATGGAAAGCAGAATAATTTGAGTCAGGGAGTTCAGGAACAACCCTCTGCTTTCAGCACGGGAGAGTAGGGTTGCCAACCCTCCAGGATTGGCCTGGAGTCTCCAGGAATTGAAGATCAATCCCCAGGACAGAGTACACAGCCACTCTCGGAATAATCATCGAGACATTAAAAAAGATTGGGTTTTTTGGTCATTTTCTTTGAACATTTCCCTTTACCAGATATAAAAATATTTAAAAGGAGGGGAAAAAATGCTGTTTGGCTGACAGTCAAGCATCATCCAATTGGATAATGAGTCTTTTTGCTTTCCAATTGGCATGGGAAAGCAGAATGTCACAAAGATGGATGTGTTGGCCGACAAATGGCTGGAGTGTGGGGGAAAGTCATGTGATGAAACCTCCAGGAATGCATTCTATCATAGTTGGCAGCTCCAGGGCAGAGTCAGCCAGGATTCTCGCTCTTGGTCACAAGCGAGTGACTCGTGTTGGAAACAGTGTAGTGAGCCGGAAGGGGCAGGGGCTGATTGAGCTGTGGTGTCTTTGTCATGATCTAAATCTCTTTCACTGTCCAAGCTGACACAGGAACCGTGCTGATTTGGGTGAGGTAGTGAAGGAGTCACATCATCCTCGCAAAGAGACACAAACAACACTGAATCTACACATCAACAAGGTTGTCCTTCTTAGAGCAGAGAGGAATCAGGGACGTTTATTGTGGTGGCGTGTTACAGATCACTCAGGGAGTCTGAGTTGCTGTGGCAACATACGTGTTTACATGCATGTTGTAGTGTGGAGCTATGGGTAGTGATTGATGGTAGAGACTTCGATGTTCTTCCTCTCACATGGCTGACCAGGAACCTCCCCTGCTCTTATCGCCTGCCAATGGCGTGTATCGGAAAGAGTTGCAGCTTCGTACTCGGCCTGCTTGACCACAATATGAACACACATTCCTCAGCCTTCAAGTTTGGGCCTGAATTTCACCTTCCCCAGCTGGGGGCTTTTTAAGTGGGGGGGGAGCGTGACTGTGAAGGAACGGGGTTCCCTCTGAGTTCCAGCCCGCCCCGTCCTCGCAACGATTTTACACTGGGGTGGGTAGGCCAATTATTGGCTACTTCAGGGCCATTTCCCTCCCAGCCTCAATGTTTAGGCTGGTGGGAGGACTTACCTGGCGTGGGGGAAGCTTAGGCTCCAACGGGAAGGTTGGAAATTGCAGGTGCCCCCATCAGAAGCCCCTTTCTGACTGAGGGCGCCCCCATCTTTAAGGTTCAGTGGCTGCTGGACCACCCTCGCCTCTTCCCACGACACCCCGATTGCCTCTTTTGCAGCCCCCCCCCCCCTCAACCTCCCCAGGCCTTCCCTACCCTCCCAGCCCTGGGATCCTTTAAACTTACCTGGTCCTCCGGCCCCCTGGGCCCTAGCCTTAGGCATCTTCCTGAAGTTCCCCTTCAGGCCACTGCAGCTCTGCCAAGCGCCTGCAGCCTATTGATGTGCGTTGGAGCGGGAAATGGCTGAGGGGCACTCGGACCAGGTGGGAATGTGGTTCCCTGCTGACTCTTCGGAGGGTGGTGGGGAGTGGGGAAACCCCGCCATCCAAAAAATTCAGGTCTTGGGAGTGGGACTTGAGCCCAGAACTTTCTGACTCAGGCATGAACGCTGTTTCTACAGTGCCCTGGTTTTATTTTTTGATTCTGGGAACATTTACACGATGAGGCCCAGCTTCCTTATCCTGACAACAGGCTCAGAGACCAGAGCCGAGGAGTCTGTCACTGGGATAAGAGAGCCAGATTTAGAAACCGAAACATGCCAGGCACCCAGAATCTGACCTGAACACATGCCAATGTAACAGTGACTAAACAGCACAGCTGCCTTTTCAGCACCTTAATGTTTTATATCTGGGATTGCTCCGGTTGGGAATGTTTACCCTTGGGCAGGGGCAGGAGGAGCATTGATCCACATCTGTGTCCTCCCAGTGAGAAATCTGTCCATCTCGACCAACACTGTTACTTCCCCTCAGAACCTCGCTAACAATTGACTTCACCATCTCCTCGTGAACAAAAACATGCACAACATCCTTGAAGCTTTCCTCATACCTGACATTCCAGATCTCAGGAATCAGCTCAGCTGCTTTACCCTGTCCCTCCTTCAAGGGCAGAGATTTTCCAATGATTAAATGTCCAGACAAAACACATCCCCCAGCTCCATCATTCTTCTTCATTTAACTATCACCCATCTCCTCCCCACCTCAGCCTATCAGCTGCTGAAAACTTGCTGTCTCGGCCGTTAACACCATACTCCTGGTTAGCCTCCCGCTTTACACCATTTCTAAAATTCACCTCATCCAAAACTCAGCTGCCCAAGTCCTGCACAACCGTCCCCACCATCCTCTTGCTGATCGAAACTGGCTCCTGGTCTGACAAAGCCTCATTCTTATCCTTGTTTTCACATCCTTCCATGGTCTCACTCCTCCCTATCTATCTCTGTAATCTCCAGTCTCACAACTCTCCCAGATCTCTGCACTCCTCCATTCTGCTCCCGTGAGCATCCCCGATTTCAACCCCTCCGCTGTGCCTTCAGCTGCCTGGGCCCTAAGGTCTGGGACTCCCTCCCTACACCTCTGTCTCTCTAACAATCTCTTCGCTTAAGACACTCCTTGAAACCTCCCTATTTGACCAAACTTTCAGTAATTTACTTTTTTCTTTCATGAGATGTGCATGTCGCTGGCAAGGCCAGCATATGTTGCCCATCCCCTAATTGCCTTTGAACTGAGTGGCTTGCTGGGCCATTTCCCAGGGCAGTTAAGAGTCAACCACATTGCTGTGGGTCTGGAGTCATGTGTAGGCCAGACCAGGTAAGGACAGCAGATTTCCTTCCCTCAAGGTCATTAATGGTTGAAATAGAATAATAGGGGGAAGGACTTTGGCTGGATTAGGGGTTTCATAGCATGTGGGCATCGCTGACAAGGCCGCCAGAGCATTAGTCTGGGCCTCTGCATTACCAGCCCGGTGACATTACCATGACACCACCATCTCACCAGGGACTAGATGGATGGGTTTTGGTTAAATGGCCTTTTCCCATCCCTGAAATCTGCGTTGTGCTTATTAAAGGAGGAAGAAATGGGAAATCCACTTTGTTTCTTTGAGTGGCTGTGTCGAGATCCTAGTTGGGGCTACAGTTCCAAACATAGCAGCTGCAGTCTGGTACCTCTCTGGGGTTAAGAGCAGGGTGGGATGGGGTTGGTGGAGTGGCGGGGTGGGGGAGGTGAGAGACAATGAGGGCTGGTAGGCTATCTCAGCAAGGGGACGAGGCATTGCAACTACAGCTGATCCTGGTATCCGTAAGTGGCCTTGTCACAGTGGCCGACTGAGTCAGACCTTGATCAACTCATTCAGGATTGGACCTAGGGAACCTGGACTGTATCTCTTGGTATAACCCACACAATAGTAGTTGGTGGTGAGCCACTTCTTGAATAAGGCAAAAGGCTGTGGTTGCTGGGGGCTAATTGAAACTTTCAAGCTTGAGGTTGATGGATTTCCTCTGGGTAAAGGTATTGAAGGAGATGGAGCGAAGCTTGGTAAATAGACTTTTAGATTCATGGGAACATAGGGCTTAGGAGGAGGAGTAGGCCATTCGGCCCTTCGAGCCTGCTCCGCCACTCGATAATATCGTGGCTGATCTGGTTGTGGTCTCACTCCACTCTACTGTCCACCCACCACAACCCTTGACTCCCTTGTCTATCAACAATCTGTGTGACCCAGGCTAGAATACATTCAGTGGCCCAGTCTGCACTGCTGTGTGGGGAAAGGAGATACAGATCAAGTCATGGCCCCATTGAATGGCAGAGCAGGTTTGAGGGGCTGAATGGCCTCGTTTCTGTTCCTGGGCAGATTAATTTTGTGCACAGCGTGTCTTAAAGATAATTAACCATTCCAAAGCCAGGCCAGATACCAAAATGTTGTCAAATTGTATTTGGTCAGGTGTCCCAACTTTGGGATTTGAAGAGGTTTTGTAGGTAGGGGTATAAGTAATAGTGGTTTAGGGAGGGAGTTTAAAAAGGAAAAGGACTTGCATTTATATAGTGCCCTCCACAATGACCAAATATCTTGCTTTCCAGCCAATTAAGTATGTTTGAAGTTTTGTAGGAAACACAGCAGCCAATGTTTGTACAAACAGCAATATTACGATGACTAGGTAATCTTGTTTTTGTGATGTTGATTGATGGATGTGTGTTGGCCAAGGCGCCAAGGAGAACGCTCCTGCTCTTCTTCAAAAAAAAAGTACCATGGGATTTTGTTGTGCCCACCAGGGAGAGAGAGAGACTGGACCTCAGTTGAAACATCCCATCCAAAAGGCTGCACTTCTCGAAGAGCAATTCGGGATGGGCAACAAATGTTGGCCTTTCCAGCGATGCCAGCATCCTATGAAAGAATATTTTAGAACTCTCTGGCAGTGCAGCACTCCCTCAGTACTCCTCAAGCGGGGGCTTGAACGCTGAGCTTTCCATCTCAGGACCCAAATCCTACCAACTCAAAACACCACAAGAATACCCGGGTCCCCAGAGCATTGCACTGGGTCTCCTGAATACCAATCCAGTGACAATAGCACTACGCCACCATCTTTCCTAATCTATACCAATGGCTGGGATGAAGGGGCTGAATGTATGGTCGCTAAATTTTTTGATGACACAATGATAGGTGGGAAATTTAGTTACGAAGAGGGCATCAAGGGATCGGCAGAGTGAGCGTGTAAAAATTTGGCAGAAGTGTAACGTGTGAAAAGGTGAACTTGTCCACTTTGGCAGGAAGAATAGAAAAAGCAGCAAATGATTTAAACGGAGAGAGATTGCAGAACTTGGCAGTACAGAGGGATCTGGGTGTCACGGTACATGAATCACCAAAAGTTGCTATAAAGGTACAGCAAGTGATTAGGAAGGCAAATACCATGTGGCCATGAATTGCAAGAGGAACCTGGTATAAAAGTAGGGAAGTTATGCTACAGCTGTACAGGGCGTTGGTGAGACCACATCAGGAGTATGGTGTACTGTTTTGATCTCCCTCATTAAGAGAGGATATAATGGCATTAGAAACAGTTCAGACAAGGTTCATTCCTGGGATGAAGGGGTTGAGCAGGTTGGGCCTACAGTCATTGGAGTTTAGAAGAATGAGAGATGATCATATTGAAACGTATGAGATCCTGAGGGGACTTGATAGAGTGGATGCTGAGAGGATCTTTCCCCTTGTGGGGATGTCTAGGGCTAGGCAACATAGCTTAAAAATAAGGTGTGTCCATTTAAGACGAAGGTGAGGAGATATTTTAATTCCTGAGGGTCGTGGAATTCTCTTGCCCAGAAACCAGTGGAGGCTGGGTCATTAGATATAGTTAGACAGATTTTTGATTGACAAAGGTGTCGAGGGTTATGGGGGCGGGCAGGAAAGTGGAGTTGAGATCACAATCGGGTCAGCCATGATCTTCTTGAATGGCAGAGCAGGCTCGATGGGCTGAATGGCCTACTCATGCTCGTAATCCTCGTGCTTGAGTAAGCCACAGATTGCTCTAGCTGCCTCTTCAGGGCTGTGGAATCAGAGCGGTGGTCTGCGGATGAGAAGCAGCAGAGCGGGTGGAGTGCAGGAAGCTGGATTTATGGGGTGTTTAGGTGATGCAGTGGGATGTGGAACTAGAGGAGGTTTCAGGAGGGGCAGTGGGGTCGGTGGGGTGAGAAAGCAGCAAATTGAAATCAAGGACGTGATTTTTTTCAGGCAGGTATGTAAATCATTAAATGGTATTGTTGGGATTAGACTGACAATCCTGGCAAGGGAAAATACAAAAAGAGGAGCGTGTGGCGTAGAGTAAACCCAGTGAAAGGAAAGTCTAGGCAAAAATCAGTAGCAATGCCCTCGTACAAATGACTAGGAATTTACCACACCGAAATAGGCCATTCAGCCCAACTGGTCTGTGCTGAAGTTTATGCTCCACATGAGCCTCCTCCCATCCCTCATCATTTCACCCTTTTAGCAAATTGTTCTATTCCTTTTCTCCTTCATGTGTTTATCCAGCTTTCCTTTAAACTTATTTATGCTGTTCACCTCAGTCACAAGTTCCACATGCTCTGGGTAAAGGAAGTTTCTCCTGAATTCCCTATTGGATTTATTAGTAACTGATTAGTCTGATATTTAGGACCTCCTATTTTTGACTCTGCAACGAGTGGAAATATCTTCTCAACGCCTACCCTATCAACTCACAATCTTAAAGGCCTGTCAGGAGGTCACCCCTTCTTGAGAAGAGCCCCAGGTTGTACACGCACAACCTCCCACTGCTCTCTCCCTGCTGGGAATGAGCCTGGGTTCCAGCTCCTGGTCTCTGTCCAATGACTGATGCGCTTGAACGTGAGCAGGATGACCAGGGAGGGGGGAGAAACTTCCTCTGCCTTCTATCTGACCTTTGCACACGCTCGCTTTCCAGCCAAGGTAGGGACTGGGAGGAGGAGAGCTGCCAAGACAGAAATGGAACGGCCAACTGTGTTGCCAGGAGGGACGAGCTTGTGCCGGTGGAATTTTACCTCAGGAAGATGTGAGGAAGAGGGGCTGGAGGAGGAAAATCGTGGGTGGGGAAACAAAATAGAGGCAGAACTTTGTCATGTTGGTTCAGAGTTCTCTCTTAAAGGCACCAGGCCACATGGCTGTATTCCAGGTAGAATTGCAGCCTGGAAGCTGTGGATCCCATGCTGGGCACATCGCAGCCAATCTGTGTTTTGGGCATGGTCCCTTCTAAATAAACTGATGCATTGGGTGTTGGTTCCGAAGCGATGAATGAGCAGAGAGTTGTGTCCTGGATCAAGGTGCCTCACCCTCTCGCACGCTGTCAATAACACAGAGCAATGCAAACTCATTCTCAGGGCCACCCAATGGCGCCTGCCCAGAGAGCCCCTTAACGATGGTTTATTTAAAGCTTAATCGGACCCAAAGCCAATATCACTGCAGGATCCAGAGCCACAGCTCCAAAGAAATAAAGAACAAAGTGACGACATGCATTTCTATTTCACCACCTCTGGACATCCCAAAGTGCATCGGAGCCAATTAAGTACTTGGTGAAGTGTGGTCACAGTTGTATTGAGGGGAATGCTACTTGTGCACAGCTAATTTGTGCACAGAAAACTCCCACAGACAGCAAAAAGATAAATGACCCAGATGTTTTGTTTTGTGATGTGTTGGTTGAGGGGTCGATACTGGCCAGGACACTAGGAGAACTTCCCTGCTCCTCTTCAACCTAGTGCCATGGGATATGTCCACCTGACAGGACAGAGGAGGTCTCACTTTAACATCTCACCCAAAAGATGGCACCCCTGGCACTGCAGCACTCCCTCGGTACTGCACTCGGAGAGTCAGTCTCGATGAAAAAAACACCAGAAATGGGAGGGAATCAAAAAATAAGCCACATGGAAAAATTGAGTGGAATTAATATGTAAAGAAAATGATGATGAAGGAAATGATGGGGCTTAAGAGAAACAAAATATCCATGGCCTAGAGACTCCCACCACAGGTTGTTAAAATAAATAAGCGAGAGAGTTGCAAATGCATTAGTCATAATTTTCCAAACCCCTTTAGATTAAGGAACTGGGCCTTTGGTGCCACTCAGTTATTTAAGGATGGAAGGAAGGAGTAAGTGCGGAAATCTATCAGTTTAGCATCAGTTGTGTGGAAGTTATTGGAACCTAGACAGTGTGACCGAGTGCATGGACTGGTGCAGTTTGCAGTCCGAATGCACGGGCGTCTGCTGTGGCTCAGTGGGTAGTACTCTCACCTCTGAGTGAGAAGGTTGGGCGTTCAAATCCAAATCCGGCGACTTGGAAATTCTGCGGCGAGCAACTATTCCCTAAATCCTGTCCACCATCTACTAGGCACTAGTCAGGAGCATGGAGGAATACTCTCTTTTTGTCTGGATGAGTGCAACTCCAACAATAATCAAGCTTGACACTGTCCAGGACAAAGCAGCCCACTTGATCGATGCCCTATCCACCGCCTTAAACAATCGCTCCATCCACCACCAGTGAGCAGTAGCAGCAGTGTGTGTACCATCGGCAAGATGCACTGCAGCAACTCACCAAGGCTCCTTCAACAGCACCTTCCAAACTGTGACCTCTACCATCTAGAAGGGCAAGGGCAGCAGACACATGGGAACACAAAACAAAAACAGAATTACCTGGAAAAACTCAGCAAGTCTGGCAGCATCGGCGGAGAAGAAATCAGTTAACGTTTCGAGCCTTCATGGCCCTTCGGCAGAACTGGAGCATAGATTAGAAGAAGGGAGAAATATAAATTGGTTTAAGGTGGGTGGGGGGGGTGGGGGGCGGGGGGGGTGGAAAAGGGGGGGAAGAGACACATTGAGGGTGTGGTGTGATGATTGTGGAGATGAGCAGGGCAGAAGAGACAGTCGGAAATCCTGTCGGAGGACAGAACCATACTTCTTCAAAGAGGGCATTTTTTGAAGAGAGGTGGCAGTCAATCAAACACAAAGATAAAAACAAAAAGCTAAAAGCTACTGCGGATGCTGGAAATCCAAAACAAAAACAGAATTACCTGGAAAAACTCAGCAAGTCTGGCGGCATCGGCGGAGAAGAAATCAGTTAACGTTTCGAGCCTTCATGGCCCTTCGGGAACACCTCCAGCTGGAGGTTCCCCTCCAAACCACTCACCACCCTGACTAGGAATTATTATCGCCATTCCTTCGCTGTCGCTGGATCAAAATCCTGGAACTCCCCCCCTAACAGCACTGTGGATGTATCTACACCACATGGACTGCAGCGGTTCAAGAAGGCAGCTCACCACCACCTTCTCAGGGGCAATTAGGGATGGGAAACAAAGGCTGACCAGTGATGTCCATGTCCTGTGAAAAGAATACTTAACAAAAAGCAGGTAATCCAATGCTGAGGCTCCTAGTGGAGTGTTGTACTGCTGGATATGCCACCTTTTGGTTGAGACGAAGGTCTTTACCCCTTCAGGTGGACATAAAAGAAAACATGGCACCATTTTGAAGAAGAGCACGGAATGTTGATATGGTTTTATTAGAATAAATAAGGAAAAGCTGCTTCTAGTGACAGAAGGGTCACTAACCAGAGGACACAGATTTAAGATGATTGACGAAAGAACCAGAAGCGACATGAGGAAGCATTTTTTAACACAGCGAGTTGTTGTGGAACCTGGAACGCAATGCCCGAATGTATGTGGTGGAAGCAGTTTCAATAGTAACTTTCAAACAGTTAAATACTTGAAAAGGAGGAAAATTAAAGGGGAGAGAGCGGGGGGGAGAATACGATTAATTAGATTGCTCCACCAAAGAGCTAGCACAATCAGGATGGGCTGAATGGCTTCCTGTGCCGGCTCATTCTATCCACCAGTGACTGTTGATGTTGCTGGGAGCTGTGACTTTGAAATTCATGTCTTTTTATAAAATCGTGCAACTTCCAGCATGCTAGATGGGTGAACTGGGACATTTTTATTGTCTAGCCATTTTTGATGTTGCTGTCTCTTGAGCACTGAGATTACTTTGTAACCTTGAAATGTTTCCAACTGTTTCTTTTTTATAATCAGGAGTGTTTTTGCTTTCATGTTCGAGTTTTGGTTCTGTTTTATTTTTGAGGTGACGTGTATTCTGACGATCAGAAAGCCCTCTGCCCTTGAAGTTCCCCAACACAGCCGAATGTTTTCAGAGGGAGTTTCTCCCGATCGGAAAATTACTTTCTCCTTCCTAACGCCCAATCCCATTTGGGTTCCATTGACTTTCACCGCACTCCCGTGTATTTGGGTATAAGGCAGACAGAACTTTGCATTTCTCTAGCGCCTTTCACGATCTCAAGATGCCCCAAAGTGATTTACGGCCAGTTAAGTAGTCTTGAGGTGTAGTCACTGTTGTAGTGTAGGAAACGTGGCAGCCAATTTGCACACAGCAAGCTCCCCCAAGCAGCAATATGATAATAACTGGATAATCTGTTGATGTTAGTCAAGAGATCAATATTAGCTCAGGACATTAGGGAGAACTCCCCTGTCTTCCCTTGGAATCATGCCATGGGACTTTTTTGGTCCAGCGGAGAGGGAAGATGGGACCTCAGTTTAAAATCTGATCTGAGAGACAGCGCCTCTGATAATGCAGCACTCCCTCAGCCCTGCATTGGGAGTGTCAGTTTAGGTTTGAAAGAGTGTCTCAAAGGAAGAAAGCAAAATAGAGAGATGGAGAAGTTTAGGGAGAGAGCTTAAGACCCTGGCAGATGAAGGCACCACTGTCCATGGTTGAGCAATTAAAATCGGGATGCTCAAGAGGCCAGAATTGGAGGAGTGCAGAGATCCCCGAGGGTAATATGGCTGTGGGAGGTGACAGAGATAGGGAGGGGCGGGGCCATGGAAAGATTTGAACACAAAGGAATTTTAAATTTGAAGAGTTGCTAAATTGGGAGCAGTGTAGGTCAGTGAGCACAGGGGTGATGGGCAAATGGGACTTGGTGCGAGATGGGATACAGACAGCAGAATTTTGGATGAACTGAAGTTTCTGGTTCCCTCTGGTCCCCCAGGTTGGAAGCTGATTTTCCAGATGACAGAGCTGGATGGGATCTTGCTGTGCTGCAGTTCCCCTTCTCCCCCAGATTCCCACAGTCAAATAATCTGCCAAGTGACAGTTTGAATTAATGATCCCAGGACCTGGGACAAACTGGCAAAAAGAACTGAAACATTAATTCAATTAAATAGTTAATTGAAAAACTCAGAAATGCCCTTTATAAATCCTATGTAATTGTTGCTGTAACAATACCATAATTGCTGGTCCGAATAATGGGGAAAGTTTTCCTGAATTTCCTAATGATAAAATAAACAAGTATTAGTTTTCACCTGTCCTGTCAGGTCTTCAGGCTTGAATTTCTGGTGTTAAAATTCCTTCAAGTGCCTTTTCTCAATCTGAGTTATATCCAGCCTGTCATCTTCCTCACCTTCTTTCCTTTAATCTGCCTCACCGTTACCTGCACCATCTGCTGTCTCTCCTATTCTCTCACTGTTCCTCTCTCTTTCACTCTGTCTCCCTCTCTCCCTCTCGCTCCATCTCTCTCTCTCTCTCCGTCTATCTCTCTCGCTCCGTCTCTCTCTCTCTCGCTCCATCTCTCTCTCGTTCAGTCTCTCTCTTTCTCGCTCCGTCTATCTCTCTCGCCCTGTCTCTCTCTCGCTCTGTCTCTCTTTCTCTCGCACTGTCTCTCTCTCGCTCTCTCTGTCTCGCTCTCTCGCTCTCGCTCTCTCTGTCTCGCTTTCTCACTCTAGCTCTCTCTGTCTCGCTCTCACTCTCTCTGTCTCTCTCTTGCTCTTTCTGTCTTCTCTCTCGCTCTCTCTGTCGCTCTCTCGCTCTCTCTCTCACTCTTACTTTCGCACTCACTCTCTTGCTTTCGCTCTCTCTCGCACTGTCTCTCTCTTGCTCTCTCTCGCTCTCCCTGACTCTCTCTGTCACTCTCTGTCTCTCTCTCTCTCTCTGTTACTCTCTGTCTCTCTCTCTTACTCCTTCTGTTTCTCTCTCTCTCTCTCTCTCTGTCTCTCACTCTCTGTCTGTCTGACTAGCTCTTCTGCTTTCAGTTCACCTGTCGTGATAGATGCTATAAAAGGATAAATTCCATCTTTAACCTGCTCTGTCGATTGGACCCCAGGAAGCCGTGAAGCACTTTACAGCCAGTGAAGTGCTTTTGAAGTGTAGTCACTGTTGTAATGTAGGAAACACAGCAGCTAATTTGCACACAGCAAAATCCCACAAACAGCAATGCAATAATGACCATTGATCTACTTTAGTGGTGTTGGTTGAGGGATAAATATTCTCCCCAGGAACTTGGCAGAACTCCCCTGCTCTTTGAAATAGTAGCCATGGGACTTTTTTTCACCAAAGAGGGCAGATGAGGCCTCGGTTTAACATCTTGTTAAAGACCACATTCTGACAGTGCCAGTGTGGGTAACGTACTCAAATCTCTGGAGTGGAGGTTTGAAGTCACAGTTTCCTGACTCCTAGGTGAGTGTTACCCACTGAGAGAAGGAGACAATGAATGTGTGACTTGTGCTCAACAGCTCAGCCCCTGTGCTCAGGGTTCCTGACCTTTGATGAGCTGTTTCTCCTCATGGATTGAATGTGATCTTTCAGCTCATAGTCATTCTCTAAATATTAAACTGTATCTCCCTCACAAAATGACACGTGAATTATCCACTCCAGTGATGTATGGGTTGCTGTTAATTCGCATAAACTCTGAAACATCAGTTATGAATTTAACAGGAATATAGTGTGACAGTCCTCTTCACTGTAACAACATACTGCTTTAAACAGAGAACACCCAAAATCATTGCGTAATTGAGGAGAAACAGCGCCTTTCACAAGCTCAGAATGTCGCAAAGTGTTCCAGCCACCGAAGTACTTATGCAGCATCGTGGCTGATGTGAAAAACACAGCCACTACCCTGCGCACAGCAAGATCCCACGAACAGAAAGTTGATCATCACCAGATTGATGTTGGTGGAGGTATGAATATTGACCTGGACACCAGGGTAGAACTCCCCAACTCCTCAAGTAGTAGCCATGGGAAGACACGGACTTAGTTTAGCATATCTTATCTGAGAGAATGGCAGCTCTGGCAATGCAGTCCTCCCTCAGTACTGCAGTGGGAATGTCAGCCTGGATATTCTGTTCAAGCCTCTAATACAGAGGGAAGGGTGCTACCCAGTGAGGCAGAGCGGACACAGACTAGTATGGAGAAAACAGCTCTCTTCACTGATCCTCTGGAACTCTCTCCGTAACAGCACTGTGGGTGTACCTACAGCACATGGACTGCAGCAGTTCAGGAAGGTGGTTCACCACCACCTTCTGAAGGGCAGTTAAGGATGGGCAATAAATGCTGGCCCAGCCAGCGATGCCCACATCCCTTGAAAAAAAAGAAAAAAAAAATAGTCTGTGACTTCTCATTTTTTTAATTACTTGTTCATGGGATATGGGTGTCGCTGGCTAAGCCAGCATTTATTCCCCAACCCTCATTGCCCTTGTTCAGAGGGCATTTAAGAGCCAACCACATTGCTGTGGGTCTGGAGTCACATGTAGGCCAGACCGGGTAAGGACAGCAGATTTCCTTCCCTAAAGGACATTAGAGAACCAGACGGGTTTTTATGACAATCGACAATGGTTTCATGGTCATCATTAGACTTTTCATTCCAGATTTTATATTGAATTCAAATTTCACCACCTGCAGTGGTGGGATTCAAACCCAGATTCCCAGAGCATTACCCTGAGGACTGAAATTTCAACATAAGAACATAAGAACTAGGAGCAGGAGTAGGCAATTCAGCCCCTCAAGCCTGCCCCGCCATTCAATACGATCATGGCTGATCTCATTTCAGCCTCAACTCCAATTTCCCGCCCTCTCCCCATAACCTTTCAACCCCTTACTAATTAAAAATCTATCTATCTTCTCCTTAAATTTATTCAGCGTCCCGGCATCCACTGCACTCTGAGGTAGTGAATTCCACAGATTCACGACCCTTTGAGAAAAGTAATTCCTCCTCATCTCTGATTTAAATCTACCACCCCTTAGCCTAAAACTATGGCCTCTTGTTCTAGAATGCCCCAGAAGGGGAAACATCCGTTCCACGTCTACTTTGTCCATCCCCTGTAGCATCTTATATACCTCAATTAGATCTCCTCTCATCCTTCTAAACTCTAGTGAGTATAGGCCTAAACTGCTCAATCTCTGCTCATAAGACAAGCCCCGCATCTCTGGAATCAATCTAGTGAACCTCCTCTGAACTGCCTCCAGTGCAATTACATCCTTCCTCAAGTAAGGGGACCAAAACTGTGCACAGTACTCCAGGTGCGGTCTCACCAATGCCTTGTACAGTTACAACAACACTTCCCTATTTTTACACTCTATTACTTTAGCAATAAATGCCAAAATTCCATTTGCCTTCCTTATTACCTACTGTACCTGCATACTAGCTTTCAGCGATTCATGCACGAGGACACCCAGATCCCTCTGCACTGAAGCATTCTGAAGTTTCTCTCCATTTAAGTAATAACTCACCTTTTTATTCTTCCGACCAAAATGGATAACCTCACACTTATCCAGGTTAAACTCCATCTGCCACATTTTGGCCTATTCACCTAACCTGTCCATATCCATTTCTAAATTTCTTATTTCTTCATTGCAACTTACTTTCTTTCCCACCTATTTTGGCGTCATCTGCAAATTTAGCTATAGTGCCTTCTATCCCCAAATCTAAATTCTGTTCATAAGGGGCTATTTTTGCCACAGTGCCTGGTGTATTTATGCAGAAACTACTGGTTAAACATTTCAACTTCAGGAATTTTACTCAGCAGTCCCTCGGAAAAGGCATAATAGTGCGTTCCTTGTACAAGTTACTATTTTATATGGAAAATTACTGTTTTTATATGTTCTATACAAAGAAGTAAAAAGAAAGACAGCTGCTCGGACTATTTAAAATAAATTTTGCAATTTACTAAAACCACTTTGAACCCTGGCGTTGCCTGAAGCTTCATACATCACACAATGCATGCTGTAATTAACAATCTCAATGTAGCCAGCCCAACTGGTTTATTTCACAGGGAAATTAGCTTGGGAAAGTTGATGAATTCTTCTCGTATCTTTCCTTTGATATTTGCTGTGGAAACAAATTCTGGTTAATTTATAAAAACAAAAAGCTAAAAGCTACTGCGGATGCTGGAAATCCAAAACAAAAACAGAAGGGTCGTGAGGACTCGAAACGTCAACTGTTTTCTTCTCCACCAATGCTGCCAGACCTGCTGAGTTTTTCCAGGTAATTCTGTTTTTGTTCTGGTTAATTTAGTTGTCTTAAAGACGATACGCCTGAGGTGGGGTGGAATGGAGGGATTTCCAACTCTTAATCATCTTCCATCGGAGCCTGCTCTTACAAACAGTGAGTTCTGGTGTGCTGGGTCAGCGAGTGAGAAGAATAGAGTTTCCTGGTGGTGTGTCTGTGCAGGTGTTCCTTCTCATCTAGTACTGATGTGCTGGCAAATCTGCATCAATTCAAAATGCAAGATAGTCACCAACTGATGCCATCCGGTTCTGCTTTGGGCTGTTGGAAAATGAAAAGAACTTGCATTTCTATAGCGTCTTTCCCGACCTCGGGATGTCCCAGAACTCTTTACAGCCAATGAAATACTTTTGAATTATCGTCATCGCCAGCACCCTTCCATCTACGGAAGATGATGAGCATGCAGCAAATCGAATCTCTCCGGGCTAGGCGGTAGCCTCATACAGTGCATGTTCGCTGGTGGCTTAAGGGACCAATCCGTGAGAGGCAGGTTCTACCACATATAAAGTGGTTACCAGGTGTCACTGTGTTGTTGTTGTTTACAGTAACTGGAGGGACAGCGCCTCATCTTCCGATTAGGCACTTTACAGGACATAACATCGAGTTCAACACTTCAGACCATGAACTCTGTCCTCCAGTTTGATATTTTTTTCCTTCCCATCCCCCTTCCCTGCACAAAGGCCACTGTGTAACTTGTTCTTATGTTTTGTTTTCACAGAGCGCTGACCCTTGTTCTGCTATTAACACATTCTGCTATCTGACCTTTATGCCACTATTTGCACCTGCCTTAGTCTTTAACACTATCATTACAACTCTCTTTGTCTTGTGTCTATGACGTCTTTATCAAGTCTCTCCTGAGCCCTCACCCATCCTTGACCTTCTATTTTGCTCCACCCCCTTAAACAGTATAAAACCCAGTACATCTCTACCGCTCTTCAGCTCTGAAGAGTCATATTGTGCTTGAAACATTAACTCTGTTTCTCTCTCTGCAGATGCTGCCAGACCTGCTGAGTTTATCCAACATTTTCTGTTATTATTGGCGCTTATGGTTTTGGCAAAGTGTAATCACGGTAGTAATATAGGAAACACAGCAGCCAATTTGTGCATAGCAAGTTCCCACAAGCAACCGTGTGATAAATGGCCAGCTAAGCTGTTTCAGTGATGTTGATTAACAGATAAATCTTGACCAGGACACTGGGACAACTCCTTTGCTTTTCTTAATAATGTTTCCATGGGATCTTTTACATTCACTTGAGAGGGCACACAGGGCCTCAGTTTAGCATCTCACCCAAAAGACAGCACCTCTGACAGTGCAGCACTCCCTCAGTGCTGCATTGGGAGTGCCAGCCTGGATTTTTTGCCCTCCAGTCTCTGGAGGTGGGGGTGAGGGGGCAGGATTGAACCCACAACCTTCGTGCTTAGCGAGGGCGATGCCAACTGAGCCACAGCTGGCACGTCTTGGCTGAGGTTGACTATTCCAGGCCTCTGGGTTACATACCCAGGAATGCAACACGACACCAATATAACCCTATTCTCACCCTCCAGCCCCAGCTTGAGTTATGATATTGTTGCTGTTTGATGAATATGATACTTGTGAGATCAGCTGCAGATGCGATACAAAGATTTAGTGTGACAGATAAAAGGCACGAGCATTGATGTGAATAGACGAATCAATAGCTGAATAGACTGACAAAAAATAACATCACACATGAAAGTGATCAGAGTTGTTCACCTCTGCCTGCGGCCTCTGATCTTGTTCCTTCTCTGGCAAAGTTCTGCACCGAAGATTTTAATCAGAAATGACAGAGAGTCTGAGCTACAGGGTTACTACAGGTTACCCAAAACCCATGACTGCCCAGGAATCTTTAACTCGTACAACACTCATTAGCTTGGCAAGATGGGTTCCTCTTTGATCTAGAATACGAAAACAATTGGGACTTTCTGCTAAACCTTTACAAAACACCGGTTTGGCCCCAGCTGTGCTATGGGTTTCCAATTCTGGACTCCGCACTTGACGAAGGATTGTCAAGGACCTCGGGAGGGCACAGGGTAGGTTTACTAGAATGGTTCCAGGGATGAGGGCCTTCAGTCAAGTGGGCAGATTGGAGAGGCTGGGATTGAGAGCGGAGAAGGTTAAGGGGGAGATTTAACAAAGGCGTTCAAAATTGTGGGGTTTTGATAAAAATAAATAAGGAGAAATTATTTCCAGTGGAAGGAGGGTCAGTAACCAGAGGGACACTGTATTAAGGTAACTGACTAAAGGCCCAGAGGGGAGAGGAGAACTTCTTTTCCCGCAACAAGTTGCTATGATCTGTAACGCGCTGCCTGAAAGGGTGGTGGAAGCAGATTCAATCCTAACTTTCAAAAAGTAATTGGATAAATATATGAAACAAATTTTGCAGGGTTGCGGGGAAAGAACAGGGGATGGACGAATGGGCCGGCACAGGCACGATGGGCTGAATGGTCGCTTTCTGTTCTATGGTTGTAATCACCTTTCCCTCTCCTGTAGGGGCACAGTCCCACGAGTGCCATCAGGTCTCTCACCCAAGTTACCATCCTCCTCCTGCGAGGCAGTGAGTGCCTACAAGCTATTCGACTGTGGTTGGCCCCAACCTTCACCCAACCCGTCCATCGTTGCACTTCCCAGCTACCAGGAGCGTGAAAATTGGCCTTTTTTAAAAATAATGCCCTGATTCATTGAAGGCAGAGGGACACTGCACTGCCTGAGCCGCTGCCCCGGCACTGTGACTGGGAGGGGCTGCGAGGGAAACTGGCCATTCCCTGATCTGCTCAGCAAAAGCATTTTTTACAAATTAATTTTTGGGATGTGGGCATCGCTGGCTAGAACCAGAATTTATTGCCCATCCCTAGTTGCCCTTGAGAAGGTGGTGGGTGAGCTGCCTTCTTGAACCGCTGCAGTCCATGTGGTGTAGGTACACCCACAATGCTGTTAGGGAGGGAGTTCCAGGATTTTGACCCAGTGACAGTGAAGGCATTTTGATACATTTGCAAATTGGGATTGTGTGTGTGTGTGTGTGTGTGTGTGTGTGTGTGTGTTTGTAAGGGGGTGGGGGCGATCTCAGAGGGGATTTGAAGGTTGAGTTCTTCCCATGCACCTGGTGATGGAGTTTGCAAGCTACTGTTGAAGAAGCCTTTGATCCTGAATAGTGAGCAGGGAGGTTGTTACTATTCTTTGGATGACATGATCACTCCCTATTACCCACAGGTCCTGAAGCTTCACACAAGCAAGCAACGAATTCCATTTATATAGCACCTATAACATACTAAAACATCTCAAGGTGTTTTACAGGAGAGTTGTCGAATGAAATTTGACACTGAACCGCATAAGGAGATATTAGGATACATGACATTGACATTGAAGCATACAAAATTCTGAGGGAGCTTGACAGGGTAGATGCTGAGAGGATGTCCCCATGTGAGGGAATCTTGAACTAGGGGGGGGGCACGGTTTCGAAATCAAGGGTCTCCCATTTAAGATGGAGATGAGGAGGAATTTCTTACCTGAGGGTTGTTAATCTTTGAGATTCTCAACCCTAGAGAGCAGCGTAGGCTGGGTCTTTGAATATATTCAGGGCTGAGTTCAACAGATTTTTGATCTATAAGGGAGTCTAGGATGATTGTGGAGGCAGGCAAGAAATTGGAACTGAGGCCACAACCAGATCAGCCACGGTCTTATTGAACAGTGAAGCAGCCTCGAGGGGCCGAGTGGCCTATTCCTGCTCCTATTTCTTATATTCTAAAGTGACCGAAAGCTTGGTCAAAAAAGTGGGTTTTAAAGAACATTGTAAATGAGGAGAGAGAGAGAGAGAGAGCGAGGGAGAGGTTTAGGGAGGGGAATTACAGAGCTTAGAGCTCAGGCATGTGAAGGCTGCCGATGGTGGAGCGATGGAAATCAGGGCCACACGAGGCCAGGATTATTAGGAGTGCAGTGACCTCTAGAGGGTTTTGGGCCTTGAGGGGGTTATGGAGATAGAAAGAGGCGAGGCTTTGGAGCGGTTTGGAGACAAGAGCGAGCATTTTAAAACCAAGGTGCTGCTAAATCGGGAGGCAGCCAGTACCGAGTGAATGAGGTTCGGTAGGACAGAGGATATGATGAGCAGAGTTTTGGATGAGGTGCCGTTTACGGAGGGTGCTTGGCGTGAAACAGGCCAGGAGTGTTTTGGAATAGTCGAGTCTAGAGGTAACAGCGACGTGGGTGAGGGTTCCAGCTGCAGATGTGCTGAGGCAGGAGTGCAGACAGCGATGTTACAGAGTTATATGCGACTCTACATGGCCCAATCTCTCTCTGGGAGATTACCACTCAGATTGTGATTGGCTTCTGGCCAAACCCCTGCTCAGAAGTTTTGCTGTTGGTACCTCGGTCTCATTGATTGCATTTTTCTTCCAGAATGTTCTGTGCCATTGTTCCAAGGCTGCTTTTGCTTTTTTCATTTTTATCAATCTCACCGACGGCTTTGAAAAATGGCAAAAGGACCAGAGAGGGAGATTAGTAATACATGAGGAGAACCAAAAACAAAAATAGCTGGAAAAACTCAGCAGGTTTGACAGCATCTGCGGAGAGGGATACAGTTGATGTTTCGAGTCTGTATGACTCTTCATCAGAACTTAAGACATATAGAAATGAGGTGAAATATAAGCTGGTTGAGGGGGGGGTGGGGGTGGAACAGGTAGAGCTGGATAGAGGGTCAGAGATAGGTGGAGGCCAAGAAGAGATTGCCAAAGATGTCATAGACAAAAGGACAAAGGGGTGTTGACAGTGGTGATATTAGCTAAAGGATGTGCTAATGGTGATATTAAGGGTAGAAAGCTAATGGCTGATGGCCCTAGTGCGGGTGGGGTGGGGTGGGGGGAAGGGATCGAAATGGGCTAAAAATGAGGCTAAAAATGGGCTAGTAAATGAGGAGAAACTGTTTACAGTAACTGGAGAATTAAACCAGAGGGAACATGTTTAATTGGAAAAAGAATCCAAGGGGAGAACCATAGAACACTACAGCACAGAAAACAGGCCATTCGGCCCTTCTAGTCTGTGCCAAAATATTATTCCGCTAGTCCCATTGACCTGCACCTAGTCCATAACCCTCCAGACCTCTCCCATCCATGTATCTATCTAATTTATTCTTAAAACTTAAGAGTGAGCCCGCATTTACCACGTCAGATGTTAGCTCGTTCCACACTCCCACCACTCTCTGAGTGAAGAAGTTCCCCCTAATATTCCCCCTAAATCTTTCACCCTAAAGCCATGGGAGATGAGTTTTTTTTTAATTTGCTGCCTGAAAGTTTGATGGAAGCAGATTCAATATCAAATTCAAATTTTAAAAGGAAAGTGGACAAATGCACATAAAGGATTTTATTTTTTTTACAGAGCTATGGAGAAAGAACAGGGGGAATGGGGCTAATTGGATTTCTCTTCCAAAGAGCCAGCACAGAGACAAAGGTCCAAATGTCCTCCTGCGCTGTACTGTTGTATCGTGACATGCTGTTGAACACATGGCTCAGCTGGAACAGATTTTCAAGCGTTCCCACATATTGGACCCATCCTGCTGCCATATTTGACACGCTAATGAAGTATTTGACAATTGTCCTTAATTAAAGCCATGCTTTAGGTCATTGTGAAACACAAACAGAAAATGCTAGGAAAAACTCAGCAGGTCTAACAGCATCTGTGGAGAGAGAAAAAAAAACAAGAGTTAACGTTTTGAGTCGGTGTGACTCTTCTTCAGAGCTCATACGGACTCGAAACGTCAACTCGTGTCTTTCTCTCCACAGATGCCGTTAGACCGGCTGAGTTTCTCCAGCATTTTCTGTTTTCGTTTCAGATTTCCAACATCCCGCGGTATTTTGCTCTTATCTTTGGGTCACTGTGTCCTGTCCGCGGAATCCCATCTTAGTTTTCCTCGTTTTGCCCTATGAGTTTCTTTTTTCCATGATTTAAAATGATCGAGGGATTCAACAGAGGAACTCAGGAAGAACTTCTCTACCCGGAAGCTGGTGAGAATGTGGAACTTGCTATCACAAGAAGTAGTTGAGGTGAATTGATTCGATGCATTTAACTAGAGAAGCACATGAGGGAGAAAGGAACAGAAGGACAAGATGTGATAGGGTAAGATGAAGGAGGCTTGTCTGGGGCATATACACCAGCATGGACCACTTGGGCTGAATGGCTGCTTCTGTGCTGTTAATTCTATAGGGATCAGCAAGAAAGGTCAAGAACATCCCCGTTTCAATCATTGGTGTGCGTTAAATCATTTGACACTGACTTGGGCAATGCTGTAATTGGATTGTTAAGTGTCCCCCAGGCCAGGCTGTGAGGTGGGTTATAGGCTTTGGATTTTACCTCCCAATCAGTGTCCGTGGTTGGAAACTGCTTATTCATTGGGTGGCAACACGATCAGGCCTTGTGTTGATGCCTTTCCTAGTCGATCAGCCAATCTAAATTGGCATACCAGAAACACGCTCTAGGGAGGCAGAAGCCAAATGGAGCCTGTATCTTCAAGAGATGCAAGGGGAAGATTGGAAGAAAGGATTGAGACAGATTCAATAGTAACTTTCAAAAGGGAATTGTATAAACGCTTGAAGGGGGAATGGAATGGAATGAAGTAGATTGTTCTGTCAAAGAGTCAGGGACAATTCATCAAATGCTATATTTCATCAAATGATACAGCTGTGTCCCAAGAGCTGTGCTGTATCATTCTGATCATTCTCAAATTCTCCATCTGGATGGTGAATACTAGAACTTTCTAGAAAATTCTATGAAGGGGGATGAAGTTTGGAATGATTGTGGTTGCTCCACTGCTGGGAGTCATACCTTCAGTTACCTGCACCCTGTGCTTTGGAATTCCCTCCCTAAACCCCTCCGCCTCTCTCTTCTCTTTTAAGGCGCTCCTTAAAAACTATCTCTTTGTTAAAAATTCATTCATGGGATGTGGATGTTGTCGGCTAGGTCAGCGTTTATTGTCGATCCTTAATTGCCCTTGTTCAGAGGGCAATTTTGGGCCTGGAGTCACATGTGGGCCAGACCAGCTAAGGCCAGCGGATTTCCTTCCCTTCCCTAAAGGGGAAACCAATCGACAAATGGTTTAGACGTCTAATTCCAGATTTTTATTGAATTCAAATTCCACCATCTGCCATGGGGGTTTGGGATTCGAACCCAGGTCCCAAGAGCATTGCCCTGGGTCTCTGGATTACTAGCCCAGTGACAATATCCCTACACCAACGCCTCCCTTTTGGTCATCGATCCTAATATTTCTGTAGCTCCATGCTAAATTTTTGTCTGACTTATGTTCTTGTGAAGTGCCTTTGAACATTTTACTACTTTAAAGGGGGCAATTTAAATGTAAGTTGTTGTTTGAAAAGTAAAAACATTTGGTACACAAATGGTTAAAGGGTTCCAGTAACTAAACTGTCCTTTCCTCCTCTTTTTTTTAAATAGAGCTTTTTTTTGTCTAAATATATCCCTACAAATGTCTCACTGTTCTGTAATCTGTCTATATTGAAGGAAAATAAATACCTTAATGCCACAGGAGAGTGAGAGAGAGAGAGAGAGAGAGAGAGAAGTGTTTGGCTGAGGGGTTGATGACTCACCAGTTTCCCCTCTCTCTCCCTCCCTTCCACCCTCCCTCCCTCCCTCTCTCCCTCCCTGGCTGTGTCACTCCCCTGCATTCAGCTCTGTGCTGTGGTGCAGGAGGCCACATCACCAGGAAACCCAGGCCAACACGTCACATTCGTGGCTGGCTGGAGAGTGGCTGTCTGCCAAGCAGCAAGCTGTGGGCCTTTCAAGATGTTGTTCAGGGGCCTCGGGCTTGCGTGTGGAGAGATTAGGAGGAGGAGGAGGAAAGGAGGTCATGTTCACAGGGAATAGCTTGTGTTTTTAGGACTGTTGGGAGGGTGGAGTGGGGAAAGAGAGAGAGAGAGTCCTTGGGTCTATTTGTATTTGGGTGGGTGTGGACTGTTAGGAGGCAGAGAGTGGGGAGAAGATTTAGCCTCCTTGAAGATTAACCATCAGGAGCAACACCCGGGAGAAAAAAATCAACAGGGGCGCGACAAATGAAAATACTTTCCTTTCAAGGAAGTTGTTTATTGGTTGTAAAAGTGTTGGAATTTTGGGAAAGAAGAGTGTTTTTGGTTTTAGTTGAGGAATGGCAAATCTATTTTGCTTTCCGGTTGACCACGAGCTGGACATGTCGGGCAGCCCGGGGCGGGGAGGGAGGGGGTGGTGGGCGTGGGGCAGTTGGTGGTGGGAAGTCGCGATGACTCCTCCAGGAACACACCCAACCCGAGCTGGTAACCTTAATTTGCGGGCAGTGGGGAGCGGAGGGGAGAGGTGTGGTTGGCCCGGTTTGTGTTGGGGTGGTTGAGGAATGTTAGGCTGATGAGGCGGGCGTTCTGCCGGATCATTGGGGCTGGGTGGGGGGCAGATAAAAGGTAAACATCGAAGGCGTGTTTGAGAGTTAACAGAAAGTGAAGAAGTGAAGGTAAATTGAAGAGTCTGGATTGAAGCACATCTGGAAGAAAAGCAATGAGACAGAGGGACGAATTGGGAGATATCAGCCACTGAACCTTCTTCAAATGGTTTGCCTCACCACCCATTTATTTTCTATTAATACATTCAAACAAAATCTTGCATTTGCAAATTATTCCATTTTGGATTCAAGCCCAAAATTTCAGCAACAGAGCCCAGATATACGGCTTGCAAACCAGGGGTGAGAAAGAGTTAAAGGATTCCACTCTTTTGAATAACTTCTAAATATTTTATCTGGCCGCGTCACAGGGTTTTTTTTTTCTCTCATTTTTTTTTTTAACAGATTCTAAGAGGAATTAAACACTTTTGAGTTGGGGAGAGGGATGAGTTGGTCTCCATGTGTTGCATGTTGTCCATGGGCCAATGGACACTTGATCAAAGCTGGCCAGATGTAGGAGGCCAAAGGGACAGCTGCGCTGGAAGGGGCTTGCTGTTGCTCGAGGCTGTGAGGGGGCAGTGAAGTGTTGGAGCACAGGCTGACTGGAACACAAGGACCTCAGCTCATACAGGGTCATAAACGTGGACGGTGTGGAGTGGGGGGGCGGGGGGGGGAAGCTGGATTCAGTGCCCGGCATCTGGAGAACAGCAGTGGGATCAGACTGTCAGCTCAGCAAGTTAACCCTTTTCCTACCTCGGTGTGGTGCGTGTTCCAGCCCCCTCAGCCTTTTCAGTTTTGTTAACTAGTTGACTGCAGAACCAAAGAGGTCTACAGCTTCGAAGGAAGCCATTCAGTCCATCGCCTCCATGCCGGCTCTTTGCTAGAGCAATCCAACTCTCAGTGTCTTGCTCTCTCCCCATAAACCCTGTATCAATCCCAAACCGATTCACTCCCTCTCTCTCCATTGACCTGAAGCTAATAACACTGCCAATTAAGTACTTCTGAAATGTAGTCTCTGTTGTAAAGTAGAAAGCGCAGCAATCAATTTACTCACAGCAAGATCCCATAATGATTTGTTTCGGTGATATTGATCGGGGGATAAATATTGGCTCTGACACTGGGGAGAACTCCCTTTTGCTTTTCTTCCAATGGTGCGGTGCTGTGGGATCTTTCACACCCACCTGAGAAAAAGCAGGCGGGGCCTCTCGTCCAAAAAGTGGCACCTGTGACAGTTCAGCACTCCTCCAGTGCTGCACTGGAATGTCAGCATGAATTTTATATTCAAGGTTTCGAGCGCTACTTCAACCTATGACCCTGAGACTCGGAGGTGAGAATGCTACCCGCTGAACTACCACTGACATTGAACTCGATCCCTTCACGAGGGAGAAGAAATTAAGAGGAAAACGACGTTTGAATAAGCCTGGGATTTATATTCAGTCCAAGTTCACGGGATTCCTTTCAGATCTGAGCTGCAAATTGGGGTCTCTCATCCCAGAAATAACTTGCAGATGGCAATGATGTCACAGTAGATACTTTCGCAAAGTCAAAACATATGGTGTTCTTTGCAAATCCATTTCTTTCCCAGAGTTTATTAAGGTTGCCGGGACTGGAGTTAATTAGGATAGTATTTTTTTTTTGTAAATTGACGATCTGTTCCAGTGCTCTGGAGATGAAGAGACGATTAGGAGGTTGGACATCCCATAACCATGGCAACGCAAACACTTCCATTAGCTCCATTGTCCATTCCTGGGGTAACATTCTCCAGCCACCATCGCTGGCTGCCGCCCCCCCTCTCACTGGCCCATTGTTCAAGTATGAGCCGTAGCAGTGAGCATGAGTGGGCTATTCAACCATGAAATTGCAACACAGCTGAGTCCAATCCCAGCCTGGTCCAACATCCACCCACGACCAACAAGGACCTCTGAGTAGCCAAAAGGTACAGGGATGTTAACCATGGGTGGAAAGATCATTGTAACCCTGCTCCCAACTGTCACCCTGGGATGATGGTTATTGGTGAAGAAGTCCATTCAGCCCATCCATCCAGAAGCACACCAGAGTGCCCAGATTTTACCTTCCAAATGTTCCTTCAAGAATTGCATTGTCTTCATATCCACTGCCCTTTTCTAATCATTGAAGAAAGAAAGGACCTGCATTTCTATAACACCTGTCATGACCTCAGGACATCCCAGTCTGCTTTACAACTAACACAGTACTTTTAAAATGTGGTCACTTCTGTCAGAAACGCAGCTGCCAATTTGTGCACAGCAAGCTCCCACAACCAGCCATGCTATAATAACTGGATAACCTGCTTTAGCGACGTTGGTTGATAAATATTGGCTGGGACACCAGGAAGAACTCCCCTGCTCTTCTTCAAGATAGTGTCCATGGAATATTTCATGTCTATTTGAGAGGACAGATGGGGTCTCATTTCTTCTTTCTGATGAAAGATAGTGAAGTGCTCCCTCTTTACTGGACTGGCAGTTCTGGCCTGGTTGACATGCTCTGTAGTGTGTACTCGAATCAACAATCTTCAGACTCGGGGGGGGGCAGAATGCTACCCACTGAGAGAAGACTGACCCCTAAGATTGGTGACTTTTGGTGTAAAGGTGAATCTCCTGCCCTAAGTTCCAAAATTAACCAATTTCTAGTTTGGGTGTACGTTGTCTTGTCTTATTCTCGCTATTGACAAGCTCGATGTTCTCCAGCTTTTCAGGCCAGGCCACTTTTGGGAAATTGTTCATCCTTTTGATGACGTTAGCTGGCAAGTTCTCAATGAGCCAGTCACCCACAGGTTCACACTGACATGAAAAACCTACCAAGAAAGTGTTTAAATTCATGCCAGTCTTCCTGGGAATTGGCAGCTAACATTCCTGCAGTCGCTATCGACCCGGCGTCCAGACAAATGGAACAGTGGGCCAAATGCACATAAAGAACCCAATATCTCATCACTGAGGCAGCAGCAGAGACCCCTCCCTTCAACCTCTCTCAAAAAACAGTGGGCAGCACTCAGCGGAATCCACGCGGGGCACAGCTCCTTGCTCCATGAGAGGAGGGATGGCCCTGAAGAGTGATCGTGGGCCAGCCGTCTCAGACCGAGGATCTGCCCGATAAAATCTGTTACAGGAGGTGCCTCGTTTTTCCACTCAGCTTCTCAGAAAGCCATCAAAAGTATTGCCAAATTATACATCCCATAACAGGATTTTCTCGGTCTTACGAAAGTGGTAGGAGACATGCCGACACCTTTTGTCATCAGGGCACTTTCACAAGAATACCAATACACCACATTGCGTCCGCTTTGGCTAAGCAAAATAAGTGACAGCCATTCGTCGACTCATTCCTCAGGGCAATGCCCTAAACCAATCAGCGTCAAGCTGCCTAGTTTAAATGTCAAACGATGCTTGGCAGTTAACTGTCAGTCACCATCACTGGTGCATTCTCCATGGCAACGCCTCTACCAATCAGAGTCCACTTGCCAACCAATCAGCACTCCCTTCACATGCAGTATAAATTTTTATTTTCCCCGATTGCATTTCCTGCCAAGTATCCTGATGAGTGCAAGATGAAAAGATTTGACATGTCTCTTTTTCAGCAACACTCAAGATATGCACAGCCCAACAGCTATTTGAAAGTGGAATATTCGGTATCGAATGCACATTATAATTTCTGCATTTAAATAATGAGCTAATCTCTCCAGGTGCAGAGGATCTATTTCCTCTGGTGGGAGGAGTCCAGAACAAGACAGGACAGTCTTAAAATGACAAGCAGCCTGTTCAGGAGTGACGTCAGGTGGCACTTCTTCACACATAATCCGGAGCGCTCTCCCTCAAAAACCCATCGAGGCTGGGGGCTAATTGACGCTTTCAAGCTTGAGATGGATGGATCTTTGCTGGGTAAAGGGTATTGAGAGCTACAGAGCTAAGGTGGGCCAGGAACTCCCTAACAGCACTGTGGGCGTACCTACACCATGTGGGCTGCAGCGGTTCAAGAAGGCAGCTCACCACCGCCTTCTCAAGGGCAATTAGGGATGGGCAATAAATGCTGGCCTAGCCAGCGATGCCCACATCCCGTGAATGAATAAACAAAAAAATGGAGTTGACATAAATATCAACCGTGATCTAATTGAATGGTGGAATAGGCTGAAGGGGCTGAATGGCCTTTTTTTCAATTCATTCATGGGATGTGGGCACCGTTGACTAGGCCAGCATTTATTGCCCATCCCTAATTGCCCTTGAGAAGGTGGTGTGGAGCTGCCTTCTTGAGCCGCTGCAGTCCATGTGGTGTAGGTACACCCACAGTGCTGTTAGGGAGGGAGTTCCAGGATTTTGACCCAGCAACAGTGAAGGAACGCCCGATATATTTCCAAGTCAGGGTGGTGAGTGACTTGGAGGGAAACTTCAACTATCTGCTGCCCCTGTCCTTCTAGATGGTAGTGGTTGTGGGTTTGGAAGGTGCTGTCTGAGGAATCCTGGAGAGTTCCTGCAGTGCACCTTGTAGATGGTGTCTATGTTCTTGGATACTGAACCCGATATCTCTGATAGTCAAAAGAGCACAAACACTTTGAGGGCAGTGGATTTACCACTTGAGCCATTCAGGGCACTTCCTGGAGAGTTTTGCAGTGGATAGTCACCTTGGAACATCTGCTGCTTTAGCACGGTGATGACACTCTTTAGGCTCAACACTCCATCGAGTTTTCTCCCTTTCCCCCTCCCACAGAACCATGATCGTGTTCCACTTGTCTCCACCTTCCACCCAACCAGCCTCTATGTTCAACGAATCTTCCACTGCCATTTCTGCAACCTCCAGTGCGTGATGTCACCATTAAACACATGGTCTTCCCTTTCAGGATCCTGAAGGACCCGTTCCCTTCACAGCGCCCTGACCAGACGCTCAGTCCGCCCCACCATCCCCTGCACCTTCCCATGCAAGCACAGGAGACGCAATAAATACCCTTTTACCTCCTCCCTCCTTATCACCTAGGACCCCAGACACTCCCTCCAAGTGAAAGTGATTTATTGTACTTCTTTCAGTTTATTGCACTGTATTCGCCGCTCCCAATGCGGTCTCCTCTCCACTGGGGGAGACCAAACGCAGACTGGGTACCCTCTTTGGGGAACACCTTCGGTCAGTCTGCGAGCGTGATCCTGAACTTCCTGTTCTTGTCATTTCAATTCACCATCTTGCTCCCTCTCTGCTCTTTCTGTCCTCAGCCTCCTACACTACACCAACAAAGCTCGAGAAACAGCACCTCATTTTTTCATTAGGCGCTTTACAGCCTTCCAGACTTGTTATTGAGTTCAACAATCTCAGAGAATGACCCCTGCTTGAATATTTTTGGACGGCAGCTAGTGATGAGATTGCTTTTCACATTGACACCTTGTCCCATTACTGTCTCCTTGTGTCTTTGCATCATTGTCCCTTTTGTTATTTATTCTCTCCTGCCTTCCACCCTATCACTGACCTTCCCCTTTTGTTCATTCTCCCCCCCTCCCCTCTTTTCCCCGTCTCCGAACTTGCTTCAAACTCATAATATCAGATCTGGAAAAAGTGAAAGATGAAAGGTAAAGATCTAAAGCATTGGCCTGAATTTCCCCTTCCTCCGCCAGGGGGTTTATAGGCCGAGGGGGTGGGAAGATGAAATTGAAAGAACAGGATTCCCTCTGGGCTGGCCCCCACCCCGGACCCTCTCGGAGGTTCTACACTGGGGGCGGGCAAGGCCTCAGAGGGACGTCCGTCCTTGCCCAAGTCGAGGCCCATTGGCCGTTTAGGCTGGCGAGAGGATTTACCTGGTGTGGAGAGCCCTGGAGCTTAGATCTCGGGCGGGAAATGTGGGGGCGGGGAAGGTGCCTCCATCAGAGGCCCCCTACTGACTGTGGACGGCAACCCCCCCTCCCCTAACTTCTAAGGTCCAATGGTCGCTCGACCTCCCTCCTTCCACCCAGGCCCCGATCGCCCCCTTTGTGCGTGCCTTCCACCCACCCCCACTCTGCCCCCCCGCCCCCCACCCCCCCCGCCACCCCCCGCAAGGCCTTCCCTACTCTCCCTGCCCTGGGAGCCCCCCCCCCCCCCCCCCGCCCCTTAAAATTACCTTGTCCTCCGGTCCTGGGACCTCGACTTCTTCCTGACGCTCCACCTCCGTCCACTCCAGCTCTTATTGCTGAGAATCTGATTGGCCGGCAGCTCTCTAAGGCGGGACCTCCTCCAGACTGAGGGACAGAAGTCCCACCTGCACCCGATCGACACTCACTCAAGCGTGAAATGGCTGCGAGGCGGCGGGAGTCACGTGGGCTCTTCAGATGGGGGAAAGGGAGACACTAACATCCGAAAAGTTCAGGCCATTAGCTCTGATTCTCTCCCCACTGATGCTGCCTGAGCTGCTGAACATTTCCCACATTTGCTGTTTCTGTTATAATCAAAACTTGCTACTTTGAAAAACATTTGTTTTGTAAATGTTCACTGATAAAGATGAGGGACGTGAGTGTTGAGGAATGGAACATTTTCCACCACCTCAGGCATTCTTAAGATGCTCTTGACCAAGGTTTTGGTCATTGACTCTAATATCTCTGTAGTAATCTGATGTGTAATATACCTTTAAGATGAATGTTGTATTGGAAGATCAGATGATCTTGCTACCCAATAGCAGAGTAGCGTGGGCTACCTCTGTAGTCTGTAGTCTTGAGTTAGAGTCTGAAGTGAAAAGACAGACTTTTGAGTTGTAAGCACATAAGTGTAGCTGCTGAGTTCTTTTTGAAAATAAACAGAATGTGTTTCTTCTAAGAACGGTCTACAGATCTTCTCTGTCTTGGTACCAACTCGGTCACCCCAAAACCAGCGTGTAACCCGGATCCTTAAATCCCAACAAACCACGACACAGAGTCCAACAATCTCCTTATGTGGTCCTGGTGTTGAATTTTGTTTGATAACGTTCAGGGCAGGTACAGCACGGGGTTAGATACAGAGTAAAGCTCCCTCTACACTGTCCCCATCAAACACTCCCAGGACAGATACAGCACAGGGTTAGATACAGAGTAAACCCCCCTCTACACTGTCCCCATCAAACACTCCCAGGACAGGTACAGCACGGGGTTAGATACAGAGTAAAGCTCCCTCTACACTGTCCCATCAAACACTCCCAGGACAGGTACAGCACGGGGTTAGATACAGAGTAAAGCTCCCTCTGCACTGTCCCCATCAAACACTCTCAGGACAGGTACGGCACGGTGTTAGATACAGAGTAAAGCTCCCCCTACACTGTCCCCATCAAACACTCTCAGGACAGGTACAGCACGGGGTTAGATACAGAGTAAAGCTCCCTCCACACTGTCCCCATCAAACACTCTAGTGCAGGTACAGGACGAGTTAAATAGAGTAAAACTCTCTCTGTCCCCGTCATACACTCCCAGGGCAGATATAGAACAGGGTTAAATACAGAGTAAAGCTCCCTCTACACTGTCCCATTAAACACTCCCAGGACCAGTACAGTACGGGGTTAGATGCAGAGTAAATCTTGCAGAATTTTTGATGGGCCAGTGTTGGGGAATTGAGACGTTTGACCTCGATGATGCAATGACAAAATCAGCACAAAATTGTATGGGCTAGTGTAAAGGGAGAATGTGAGAGAGTATCACTAGGCTAGAGGCCTGAGAATGAGATCATTCACACTCCCAGGGCAGGTTAAGCAAGGGGTCAGATATAGAGTTAAGCTCCCTCTACACTGTCCCCATTAAACACTACCAGGCCAGGTAGAGCACGGGGTTAGGTACAGAGTAAAGCTCCCTCTATACTGACCCCATCAAACACTCTCAACATACATAGAGCAAAGATCCCATATACAATAAAGCTGATCCAACTCATTCCCAAGGTACCTCTACAGCAACACTTTAAATGCTCATCCCTCCTCCCCACTATCTCAGTGTGCCACCAGCAACCTAGAGTTGTACTGATCTCCTTATCTAATGGTGGATATACTTGTATTGGTGGCAGTTCAGAGACGGTTCACTAGATTGATTCCTGGGATGAAGGGATTGGCCAGGTTAACCCTATACTCATTGGCATTTTGAAAAATGAAACATGTGGCTTGGCAGGGTAGGTGCTGAGGGGATGTTTCCCCTCATGGGGGAATCTCGAACTAGGGGAGCACAGTCTCAAAATAAGGAGTCTCCCATTTAAGATAAACATGAGGAGGAATTTCTTCTCTGAGGGCTGTGAATCTTCGGAATTCTCTACCCCGGAGAACCATGGTTATTAAATATATTCAAGGCCGTGATAGACAGATTGTTGAACTTTAGGGGAGTCAAAGGTTATGGGGAACAGGCAAGAAAGTGGAGTTGAGGCCACAGTCTGATCAGCTACGATCTTTGTTACGGACAGGAGGGGGGGGTTAATTTAAACAGCCCTGATTTCTCCCCTCGCCACTTGCCCGTAAACAGAAACATGTTTTGATTTGCTTCCCCCTCTATACCGGTGGCGTATTTCCCAACCGCTCAGTTTTGGTGCGATCCAACTTTCTTTCAATAGTCCCACAGCCAACTTGAGATAGAATGAACTCAAAGGGTTAGCTTATTTGCACCTACTCAAAACACAGGAGGAGAGGAGTGTCGCAACATTGCCTCCTTTGCATTCATAGGGTGAAAAAGGGATAGAGAAAAGAAAAGATTTACAGCGCAGAGACCACCGAGAAAGGAAATATTGTTTCTCGTGGGTTCCAGAGTCCAGAATCATAGTCCAACGAGGTATTCCTTCACAGACTGAAAACTGAGGCTAGATAATTCACTTTCCTGGTGGTGTTGACTTCACACAATGAAATAGGCACGCAGAGACGAATCAGTCTTATAGGTGATGGCACAGAGGCTTCAGCAGAAACAGTGTAGATGGGGCCAGATGTTCAACCTGGGCAGAGCTTCTTTTCTGTGAGGCTGCTAGTCAGATGGTAAAAAGGCAGACTGAGGCTTTGCTGCTCAGCAAGGCAATTTTACTGGTTCCACAAGCCAGGGGCCCATGTAACATGACTTCCACCTCTCCACACTGTCTTCGACAAAACACGTGTATCCCTCATCTGGGTCTCTGAGATTGTTGAATGTCTCAACCATTAAGAATTGAAAGGAAGGTTGTGGGGCCCTTTGTCTTAGCAGATGAGCAGACTCCTAATGGCCAGCCTGGGTTATGAAATGCAGATGGCCTTTGTACAGCTCTCTTTGAATTTGGTCTGTGCAGCCCACAGGGGGTTGTTAGTGGCTCCCCAGGTATAACGATGTGTGAGTTCCCCCAATACTGCCAGGCAGCTTCTTTAGTTCGGGGTCACAGATGGACATAGATTCAGCCATTTTAGGCCTTTGTCCAGTTTGAAATTTTTGGAGATGGCAATGAGCAAATCTCTATATGTATTTTATGAAAGAATGATACAGAGTGAGGCCTTAGCCCCTCACATCTTATTAAATGACAGAGCAGGCTCAAGGGGCCACATAGCCTACTCCTGTTGCTTATGTTCTGTGGATCCTCTGAGTGAGAATACTAATCCTTGCTGGATGTGTGGCAGTATCGTGTGCTGGAGGTCCCCACACTCGCCAAGAGCTGGATACAGATTACCCAAGAACCTTGAACACAAAGCCAACGCGATCACTTTACAAAGTATAATCAGTAAGTAGTCATTTGGGGTTGGAATAGAGTCTTCAATCCGACGACGTATTATTTGACATGAACGGTCTGTAATTTGGACCGTTGCTCCAGGCAGTCACACAGCACCCTGGCAGAATTACTAATTGGGGCAGACCAGTTGTACGAGTGTTCCTCATTAGGAGATATTTGTTTTTCTTATTAAGTTAAATCCGCCATTACTTGAAGCTGTTGGCTCAAAGCGAGGGTCCAGTTCTACTCGTGTCAACCCTCCTTTGGTGTATCATTCCACGTGGCTATTATTCATGTTTGAGCCTGTATCCAATGCCGTGATTTTAAAATTCTCACCCTTGTTTTCAAATCCCTCCATGGCCTGGCCCCACCCTAAATTCTTCAGCCCTACTACCCTGGGAGATCTCTGCACTTCCCCAGTCCTGACCTCTTGTACATCCCTGATTTTAATCACCCCACCACTGGTGGCCTTGAGTTCAGCTGCCTGGGTCCTAAACCCTGGAGTTCCCTGACCAATACTCTCCGCCTCTCTACCTCTCTCTCCTCCTTTACTTAACTCCTGAAAACCTACCTCTTTGATCAACCTTTTGTTCACCTCTCCTAATATCTTATTATGTGACTCATTTTCAAATTTGGTTTGATAACGTTCCTGTGAAACGCCTTTCAGATGAGCCATCAAACCTAGGTCTCTGTCTGGCCGCTCATTGATGTAATGGATCCTATGACCGTTATTTTTTTGGAGAGGAGCAGGGGAGTTTCCCCTGCTGTTCTGCACTGATGCTTATCCCTCAACCACCCAGCCGATGATCTCATTTATTTACATTGCCGTTCAGGGAGCCTTACTGTGTGCTGATTGGCTGCTGCATTTCAATACATTGCAACAGTGACAAAAGCACTTCCGTCGCTGAGAAACGTTTTGGCATATCCTGAGGACATGGAAGGTGCTATATAAATGCAAGTTCTTTCTTTTCCTTCTTGTACGCCTCAGCACGACAGGGGATGTAGCATTAATATAAAAAGAAAAAAAACTGCGGATGCTGGAAATCCAAAACAAAAACAGAAATACCTGGAAAAACTCAGCAGGTCTGGCAGCATCGGCGGAGAAGAGCAAAGTTGACGTTTCAAGTCCTCATGACCCCTTCAGGGTCATGAGGACTTGAAACGTCAACTTTGCTCTTCTCCGCCGATGCTGCCAGACCTGCTGAGTTTTTCTGGGGATGTAGCATTGCTGGATTGAGTGGGAACAGCACTAGTAGCAAGTCTTACTGCAGTGAGCTTCGATCTGGGGCTGACAGTGAGTAAGGAGATTTCAATGCCCCTCCCATGGCTCCCTCGTGGGCAAATTTGGTTGGATGCAGAGTTCTTAAAGATGCTTTGCTTGCTAACAGGCACAATGGGCCGAATGGCCGTCTCCCTGTGCTCGATCGCTCTCTGATTCTGTGAGAAACATAACGAGGAACAACTTCGACGTACAGTCTTTCAGCGGCCTCACCCCCCTCCCTATTCCTGCAACCCCCTCCAGCTCTGTAACCCTCTGAACTCTTCTTCATTCCTCTGAATCTGCCCTCTCCCCCAGCCTCTTTGACCTTTCACTGGTGGTCACATCTTCAATCACCCAGATGCTAAACTCTGGAATTTCGTCCCTAAACCTGTTCACCTCTCACTCTCCACCTTCCAATCCTTCATTAATACCCAACTCTGACCAAGCTTTTGCCTCACCTGTCCTAATGTTTCTTTCTTAGGCTCAGTCCAGTAGTAGTGCCCATCTTCGGCTCAGTGTTCAGCTTTGTTTGATTACATTTCTGCGAGGTGCCTTGGGACGTAAAGGCGCTATATAAGTGCAATATGTTGTTGGTGGAAATGTTCTGCGTTGCTCCAGTCAAACAGATTCTCCTTTCAACAACTCCTACCCTCAAATTAGGAATGATCCCAACCCCTCCATTTAAAGATATTTTTGACTATTTCTATGCCCTGCCCTCTCCTTCCCAGATAGAGCCCCTGTTGAGATACAGCTCCAAAGGGCGACATTAGATGTTGGCTGATTTGTGTGAGTTTGAACGCTGGGTTTCCAGGGAGATATTTGACCTCAGGAGGAGTATCGCAGCCAGGCTGGTTACCATGGCCACCTGAACCCCATGCTTTGCAATAGGAGTGACCGGACAGCAGTTCGAGCAAGAGTGTTTGCTCAGGGAAAAGAGAGGACAGATCAAAACAACTCCTGTCTCTACGGGGGCCTTTCACCTCTGCAGGACATCCTGCAGCTCTTTGCAGCCAACAAAGTTCATTTTTTGAAGCGTGGTCCCTGTTGTAATGCAAGAAAAATGGCCACCAATTTGCACACAGCAAGATCCCACAAACAGCTGTGCAAATCAGATTGCCCCTTTTTAGCAATGTTGGTTGCGGGATAAAATTTGGGGCCTCACAAAGCAGGGAGACCTTCCCTCCTCCTTTGAGCTTCTCTGTCCAACTGAAAGGCTGGACGCGTCCTCAATGTTAATGTCCCATCCGGAGGCAGCACCTCTGACAGTGCAGCACTCCCTGTGTATTGCACTAGGGGTGCCAGCCTGAATCATGTACCCAAGACTCTGGATTGGGATATTAACCCACAGCCTTAGAACAGGAGAGGGAGTTTAGAAGGATATGGGGGGGGATCTGATTGAAACTTACAGAATACTAAAAGGCCTGGATAGAGTGGACGTGGGGAAGATGTTTCCATTAGTAGGAGAGACTAGGACCCGAGGGCACAGCCTCAGAGTAAAGGGAAGACCTTTTAGAACAGAGATGAGGAGAAACTTCTTTAGCCAGAGAGTGGTGAATCTATGGAATTCATTGCCACAGAAGGCTGTGGAGGCCAGGTCATTGAGTGTATTTAAGACCGAGATAGATAGGTTCTTGATTGGTAAGGGGATCAAAGGTTACGGGGAGAAGGCGGGAGAATGGGGTTGAGAAATTTATCAGCCATGATTGAATGGCGCAGCAGACTCGATGGGCCGAATGGCCCAATTTCTGCTCCTATGTCTTATGGTCTTACCACGCGTTGAGCCAAGGCTCACAGGATAGCAACAGTGAAGATATCGGAAGAAAGATGTCCTAAAGCTTGCTTGAAAGGCCGTGTTTTAAAATGGCTCTCCTGGGATTGGGAGCGGGATGAAGGAGAAGCAGGTGTGGGCACGGGCTCAGCGGGTGTGTGTTGATAGCTGAAGGAATCGGCCGCCAATGCTAGGAGATTGGGGGAGCTGGTAGTGGGCACGGCTTGTGAAACCTGGATTATGGCGCAAGCCAGAGTTGGCAACCCTAACCCGAGTTTGTATAGGGGGATTGTACCTTAACAGGAGCTTCCTTGTGCTTGATTCCCTGAAGGAGAGAATGTGGAATTTCCCTTGTGAGTCAGGGTCAGCCTGTGTGTGCTGGAGGTGTGAAATTACAGCGATGTTTGGATTGAGCAGGAAATGAGTTTCAGTAGGACTACAGCCCGAGGCTGTGAATCAAAGTTCAACGCAAACTGATTCTGCAAATATGTGTACAAGGATGATACCCGAACTGAGAGTTCATCACCATCGGGAAAGATCGAACGGACTGGCACTCTTTTCCTTTTCCCTCTGAAAAACCGAAGAATGAGTCGGATTGACCCGAAAGAGGTCTTCAAAATTAGGAAGGAAACGCGAGACAATGTTTTCTCTTGTGGTGGGAGACCAGAACTAGGGGCCATAAATATAAACCAGTCAGTAATAAACCCAGTAGGGAATTCAGAAGAAACTTCTTTACCCAAGAGAGTGGTGAGAATGTGGAACCCGCTACCACAGGGAGTGGTTGAGGTGGACAGCAGAGGTGCATTTACAGGGAAGCTGGATAAACACACGAGGGAGAAAGTAATAGAAGGATAAGGTGATGGGATGAGATTGAGAGGGGCGGGAAGAGGCTCATCTGGAGCATAAACCAGCAGAGACCAGCTGGGCCGAATGGCCTGTTTCTGTGGTGTGGACTGGATATAATTCTGTCTACAACAGCTAATCTCTAAGATTTGGATTAAAAACAAAAATAAAAAATGCTGGAATAACTCAGCAGGTCTAGCAGCATCTGTGGAGAGAGAAACAGAGTTAATGTTATGAGTCATGAGGGCTGAAGAGAAGTAGAAATGTGATGGATTTTATACTGTGTAGGAGGGGGTTAGAGCACGGTAAAAGGTCAGGGTTAGGTAGGAGAGGTTACCAAAGATGTCATGGACACAAGACAAAGGGAATGCTACATTGTGCTTTCACAGAGCACTGAACCTTGTTCTGCTATTAGCACATTCTGCTCTTGCCTTTGCGCCACTATCAGCACCTTATTTAGTCTTTACCACAACAATTAACACACTCTCTTTGTCTCGTGTCCATGACGTCTTTGTCAATCTCTCTGCGGCTGCCACCTATCCCTGACCTTCTATCTCGTTCCACCATCTCCACCCACCCCCCCTTAACCAGTACAAAATCCATCACGTTTCTACTTCTCATTAGCTCTGAATAAGAGTCATACAGACTCGAAACGTTAACTCTGTTTCTCTCTCCACAGATGATGCCAGACCTGCCGAGTTTTTCCAGCATGTTCTGTTTTCATTTCAGATTTCCAGTGTCCGTAGCATTTTGCTCTCATCTCTAAGATTTGGATGTTGGTTGAAGCACCATGCAATGTTTTGCCATGTACCAACACTCCAGTTACAAGGACAGATTACCCGATGGGACATCTCCAGCTGGCGTGTGTTAGTTAGAAAATGGCCTCGGATTTCTCAGTTAAATGAATCAATGGAAAATCAGCAGCTATGGATATCCAGAGCAATGTCCCGTCCCATCTTTGCAAGTGTTGCCCCTTGTCGAAGCTTCTGTTCAAGAATTCTTCCTAATCTGGGGTCTGGGCAAGTGTTGCGAACTCTCCAGGATTGCCCTGGAGTCTCGAGGAATGAGTGTGCTCATTCCACAGGACACTGCTATGAACAGAACCCCAGGGAGGAAATTTTCTTTGAACACTCCTGTTCATTAGTTATAAAAAAATTACTGGAGGTAGATCAGGCTGTTTGACCAGCGGGGGCATTTAGTGTCGGGAGGTCATTGGGTGAAATTTCCAGGAATATGGCCTACAAGAGTTGGCAACCCTGGTCTGGCTCCAAACTGACATCAGAGCGACATAGAGTGAGACTCTTGGAGGCGAGTGAGACTCCTGGAGGCGAGTGAGACCTCGTGACACTTCACATCGGAGTCAGTTTGAGTCTTGGCAGCCCAATTGACATCGCATAGGGATCGAGCCATTGGTGCCAAGGTATCAATGATGAGCTTGCCATGGGAATTTCAGGGGAGTTGATCAGTCGGGTTGAAGGGAAGAGTTTTTTTTTAAGGTGGTGACTGAAACAACTAAGGGAGTTTGACTTCTGAAGAGTTCCACAGGATAAGGGAATAGAAACGTAAAGCTCACCCTCTGAGGGGTGTCACTGGTGACTCACTGGGTAACTGATTCAGAAGGTTCGGGTTCATGTCCCACTCCAAAGACTTAAGCCCATAATCTAGGTTGACACTTTGGGTGCAGTACTGAGGGAATGCTGCATGTCCCGAGGTGCCATCTTTCGGATGAGGCGTCAAACCCCCCTCGGGTGGATGAAAACGATCCCATGGTACTTTCAGACAAGAGCAGGGGAGTTCTTCACAGTGTTTGGCTAACACTTAACCCCCAGCCAACATCACAAAAAGCTGATTATCTGTTCATTAACACAATGCTGTTTGTGGGAGCTTGCTGTGCGCAAATTGGCTGCTGTGTTTCCCACCTTATAACAGTAACTATACTCCAAAAGTACTTCATTGATGGTGTTTGAGACCTCGCGAGATCATGAAAGGTGCTATAGAAATGCAAGCTCTTTCTATTCAGGGGTTCAGCTCCGGCTGTTGTCATATACATTATTAGCTAGAGCTTTGAATTTATCAGTATTGGAATTCTGGAGATCGAGAGAGAGAAGGAAAATCTTGTTCACAGCACAGCATGTACTGACCCTGAAAGGTTTGTGCCCCATTGATTACGGCCTTGTCTCTATCACAGGATGACACAGAAAAGTCCATCTCCTTCCCACTGAGTCAAGCTTTCAAGCCCATTATCAAGAGCAAACTATCAATTTCATTAAAAGCATAAAATAGCATGAAAAAGTTATCCAAGTGATGTCTAAATGGCTCAGAAATTTTATCCAGTAAGTAACAACAACTTGCATTTATATGGCACCTTGAATGTAGTAAACCATCCCAAGACACTTCAAAGAGGTGTTAGCAGACCACATAACATTATCAAGCCATATATTAGGCCAGATGACCAAAAGCTTGGTCAAAGAGGTGGGATGCAAGGAGTGTCTTAAAGGAGGAGGGAGAGGGGTGGAGAGGTTTAGGGAGGGAATTGCAGAGATCAGGGTCCAAGTAGATGATAACCGGGGATGGACAAGAGCCAGAATTGGAAGAGCGCAGATCTCGGAGTTGTAGGAAGAGTTTATAGAGGTAGGGAGGAGGCCAAACAGGTCAATCCTTTCACTCCTTATGCAGAGCCTGAAGATTCTAACATCCACACAAGGAACATTTAGGCTCCTGCTGCCTGCATTCCCACCCCCAACAACTCCCACCAATCTTGTCATCCTTCCTTTCTCTCCTCCAAGACCCTCTTGGAACACCCTCCATGTGACTCGTTGCCAGAGCGATTGTTTCCTCCTCCAGCCCCACAAACCTCCAAGATCTCTGCGCTCCTCCAATTCTGGCCTCTTGCCCCTCCTCGATTTTAATCACTCCGCTATTGGTTGCCGAGCCATCAGCTGCCTGGGCCCTCAGCTCTGGAATTCCCTCCCTCAACCTCTCTTTCTCCTCCTTTAAGACTCTCCTTAAAATCCACCTCGCTGAGCACGTCCTTATCTGATTCAGTGTCAAATTTTGTTTGACAGCCACTCCTGGGCCTGGATTTTCCGGTCAGTGATCAGGGGGCGGGGCCCACTCGCCGGTGCGTAAAATGACGCGGGATGACGTTGGGCGGAATTCCCGACATCACCGCGCCCCATTTAAATTTTCAGGAAGGCGGGGGCTCAGCAGAATCAGCTGTGCGCCCGCCGACCTGTCAATGGCCAATTGAGGCCATTGACAGAGTCATTAAACTTAATAATGGACCTGCCCGTCCAACCTTAAGGTTGGCGGACAGGCCAGGAGCCCCGGCGGGCATTAGAAAAAGCATCAAACCTCATCCACGGGTGGGATGAGGCTTCATGTAGGTTTTTGAAAATTTAATTCAGGTGTATTAAAAGTGATGGACAGTGTCACATGGGGGGACATGTCAGGAAATTTTTTTTCTATTTTTCTGATTTTTGACAGTAGAGCCGATCTCCCTGAGGCTGCACTTAGCCTCAGGGAGATCAGTGCACTCTTTTGTGCGTACTCTCGGCTCAGGGGAATCCCACCCCCACCCCCGCCCGAACAGGGAGCGCTCAGCGCTTCCTGGCGGACGTCACGCTGGGCAGGCCTTAATTGGCCCGCCCACGTAAAATGGCGGCACCCCCGCTCTTCAACTCCACTCCCACCCCCCCCCCTGCCCAACGGGGGGAAAATTATACCCCTGTGAAGTGCCCTGGGAGGTTTGACTATTTTCATGGTGCTATATAAATGCAAGTTGTTTTTGGGAGTTTCCTTGTCCTGTAAGGGACCGGGGGAGTAACGTGTGCAGGATGTCAGCCCCTGGTGGATTATGGGGCACTGCCACAAGTATCGGAGGAGTCTCAGTGACGTTGTATCCTGTGGTTTGCAGCTTATGTGGATGGATTGAGTTACAAGCTCGAGCTGTCTGCTGACCTGTCGTCTCTCACTATTACATCTCTGACCACTCCGCTCCTTTACTGTATTTCAGCAGCCCGGGAACCAGACAAAAACCAACAATCCCACGAGTGTTGCTTTGAAGCACAACAGGAGCATTTGGAGTGGTCTAGCTGAACCGAGTCCACATCTGCACTCTCAGCCCCACGGCATTGTTTTAGAGAAAGACAGGGGAGTTCTCTCTGGTGGTCCTGGGTCAATATTTATCCCTCAACCAACATCTGTGAAACAAGTTAACTGACCATTATCACTTGTGCCGCTTATGGGATCTTTCTGTGCACTAATTGGCTGCCACGTTTCTTACATTACAACAGTGACTATGCTTCAAAACTAACATTGATTTTTAAAATGCATTCGATACTCAGTCGTGAACCATGGCCCCACCCCCTTGAGGCACTGGGAGGGTGGCCTTGAAACTGTACCCTAGGAACAGGTAGTGCGTTCACTCATTGTTTGGGGAGGGGGGTGGGGGTGGTCCTCTTGAAACTGCACCTTGGGAATGGTGGGGGCCTTGAGAAGACTGAGTTGTTGTTGAGGGGGGGCGGTTAGAACATGGGAGTGCTCTTCGTTTAGGTGAGTGATGGTAATAATTGTATGAGGGAAAAGGTCAGCAGACTGTGTACATATTTTAATTGTACTGATAGCTGAGCTTTACAAACACAGTGAGAGTTGTTTACTGTGGGTGCAGATCTGATGTTCTGGGGCTTCTTATGGAGCCGCTGGGAAAGTGAGTCATCCTCCTGTCCTTGTTTTCTTGAATGAGGTTCAGAAATTAGCCGGTGATTTCCCTGCAAAGATGATCATCTTCCCATGGAAAGTGACTGGAACTTGCTATCAGCCGTGACTCAGTGGGTAGCACTCCCACCTCTAGAGCCAGAAATATCTTGGGCTCAAATCCTCTTCCAGAGACTTGAACACGCTGACGCTCCCAGTGCAGGACTGAGGGAGTGTTTTGGGTGAGGTATTAAACCAGGGCTTTTTCTAATGCCCGCCGGGGTTCCCGGCCTGCCCACCAACCTTAAGGTTGGATGGGCAGGTCCATCATTAAGTTTATTGACTCTGTTAATGGCCTCAATTGGCCATTGACAGGTCGGCGGGCGCACAGCTGATTCTGCTGAGTCCCCGCCTACCTGAAAATTTTAATGGGGCGCGGTGACGTCGGGAGATCCGCCCGACTTCATCCCGTGTCATTTTACGCGAGTGGGCCCCGCCCCCTTCTCACTGACCGGAAAATCCAGGCCCAGGAGTGGCTGTCAAACAAAATTTGACACTGAATCAGATAAGGATGTGGTCAGCGAGGTAGGTTTTTAAGGAGCGTCTTAAAGGAGGAGAAAGAGAGGTTTAGGGAGGGAATTCCAGAGCTGATTTATCTGCTGATAAAACGCTATAAAGCCCTGTCTACCGTTTTGGCTGAATGTAAAAGATCTCACGAGTTCTTCCCCACGTCCTGGGGCCATTATTTGTCCATCAACCAACGTCGCTAAAAAAAAGAGCTTATCTGGGGCCAATATCGCCATTGCTGTTTGTGGGAGCTTTCTGTGCACAAGTTGGCTGTCACGCTTCCGACATTGCAACAGCGAGACCACACTTCAAAAGCACTTCGTCGGCCATGAAGCACTTTTGGGGGCACCCTTGAGATTGGTGAAAGGTGCTGTGGAAGTACAACAACAACTGCAATTTACATAGCGACTTTAATGAAGTAAAACGCCCAAGGGTTTTATAGAACCGTGATGAAAGTTTGACACCACCAAAGCCCTATAAGGAGTTGGAAGGACAAATGGCCAAAAGCTTCATCAAATGGAGCTTTTTAAGGAGCATGTTAAAGGAGGAGAGAGAGAGAGAGGTGGAGAGGTTTAGGGAGGGAATTGCAGAGCTTTAGGACCCAGGCAGCTGAAGGCACAGTTGCCGATGGCGGAGTGATGGAAATTGGGGATGCACAAGAGGTCGGATTTGGAGGAACGCAGAGATCTCGGAGGGTTACGGGGGACTGGAGGAGTTACAGAGATAGGGAGGGGCGAGGCCATGGAGGGACTTGAACACAAGAAGGAGAATTTTGAGATTGAGGTGTTCCTGGAGGCAACGTAGGTCAGTGAGCACAGGGGTTGATGGATGAATGAGACTTGGTACACGAAAGGGGAGGGGCAGCAGCATTTTGGATGAACTGGAGTTTTACAGGGAGCGCCAGATGGATAGCTGGCCAAGGGAGCGTTGGAATAGATTCCTGTCTCAGGTTGTGTGTAAATCAGATGCCCGCTGTTCCTCTGTTTGGGTTATTGTTATGGCTTTGGGTGAGGAGTGCTCTGGGGGTGGGTGGAGGGAGGGTCGATGGGCAAAAAAGTAACAGTCAGTGAGATTCTCCTCACCAGATAGCGGATACATGGAAGAGATGCTAGAAAAAAAGGAGGGTCAGTTGATGCCTGAATTCAGGATGTGGGTCCGTGCTTGTCGGGAGTGGTTCGTGAGGTATTGAGATATCGGATGATGGTTTATTCATAGGGAAAGACATTTAGTGAGATCTCCGAGGGAGGAAGAGGGGGAGGAGGGGGAAAGGAAGAGAGGTAGGGAAGTAAGGTGGGTTAGAATGTGAGGGAGAGGGGGTGGGAATAGAGGGTGGGAGAGTGGGGGAGAACAGTGGGGAAGGGAAGTGAGTGTTGCAATTGCAACTGAAACGCAGATGAAACAGAGACAATAATGGAGAGATGGAGAAATGATGTTGGTGGAATGAGTGGTGAATTCTTGCTCCAAGGGCAGTCTGTTATTTAATGGGGATGTTTGTCAAATGGGGCTAAATGCCCTACTGAAGAAGCCAGAGGAAGATTATCATTCAGTTCTTCCCCACGGCCATCACCAGCTGACATTTCTCGATTCCAGCGAGGGAGATGGAAATTACCAGGGAGGAGGTAGACAGGGAGAGACCACCCCCACCACCCAGCAATAGAGACCCCTACTCACTGAGGCACAGACCCACTGACAGACAGCACCCTGACCCAGAGACAGAGACCACTCACCCCACCCCTGCCAGCCCACCCAGGCAGACCTGCTCAGCTAGAGACAAAAATGGCAGAGTCGTTATGGAACTGGGAACGGAAGCTTTGCCTGGACATTGTGCGGAAGGAGCCTTGCATAAGGGTGATCTGTCCAGATGATAGGACTGTTCCTCACCCGCTCCACCCTCTCCTGTGCTGTTTTGAATGGGATGTGGATAATTATAGTTCCTTTGGAACGCTGGGGAAGGTGATGTGTGGCAGGCGAATTGTGCTCGAGAGACACAAGGAGAGGTCGAAGAGCGAGTGGTAACTTGGGAACACCTCCACCTGCAAGTTCCCCTCCGAGCCACTCACCACACTGACTTGGAAATATATCGCCATTCCTTCACTGTCGCTGGGTCAAAATCCTGGAACTCCCTCCCTAACAGCACTGTGGGTGTACCTACACCACATGGGCTGCAGTGGTACAAGAAGGCAGCTCACCACCACCTTCTCAAGGGCAATGAGGGATGGGCAATAAATGCTGGTCTAGCCAGCGAAGCCCCACATCCCGAGAATGAATAAAAAAAGCAGGGAATGGATGTTGGAGCTCAGTGACAGTTCCCAAGGAACAATGTGACCAGCCTCCCCTCCCCCAGTCACTCCGTGCTGCTATATCTCGGTGAATATTCGTTATATCGGCGAGTGTATCAGAATTTCCTCAGTCAGAGCTTCGTTCAGTCACTACTAATAGGCTTTAGCTCTGGCCAGGAGCTTCACTGGCAGCACATCTACTTTGGAATTGCAGCTTTGATGTCTGCCATGCTCTGATTAAGTTGAAACTCCAGATCAAACATCTGCTCCAGCAGCCAGTGGGAGGGTACCGGAGGACGGGGAGTAGGAAGAAAGATAGGTCAGGGGACTTTGGGGATGGGGGTGTGGAACAGGAGGGAAGAGTTAGTCCTGAACATACATTCAGTCAAACAGCATAGCCAGGTGATCATCTCCATCGTGCTGCCTCATGCAGTCGAGCAGTGGTGTATTGAGGCAGTGAGGTGCTGCTGGGGGCTGTACTCTGCAGACGGTGCTTTATCTTCAGTCATTTCCCTGTGCGGTTCAGCTGTTAACTGGGGTGGACTTGCACAGTCCTGCCAGAGCATGAAGGGATGACTTAGAGAAGTTTACTGCTTGCAATACCTGCAGGCTGTGGAGAATCAGTAACATGAGAGAGCTGCAGTGTGGGGTGGGAGCAGGAGGGAATTCCTTACCTGTTCCCCCTTCCCCTCTGTCCTCCTCCCGAGCCCCCCAAACCACACAGCCTGCCAAGGGCGGGTAGATGGAGTTCAGATACACATCAGCCATGATCTAAATCCATTGCATAACAGTCTGGAGGGACTGAAAGCCTCTTCCTGTCTCTCTATGATTTACAAATTGGCAGTTGAAAAAATGGCGAGTTTCTCTTTGGTTTTTTTTTCTGAAGAGCCTCATTCATTCATTAGCAATAAAAACATTCCAGTGGGGGAATAGCAATAGCCGAGCTGATCAGAGGGAGCAGTCAAGGGTGGGAGATCGTGTGATGAAAACAGGAACCTGTCCAACCAGCCTTGTGTGGAGGGTAAACAGCAGGATAGACTAGAGGGGCTGAAAGGCCTGAACCCGACTGGGGATGAGGTAATTGAGGTGGGTGATGATGTAATCGGGGAGGTGATGATGCAATTGGAGGGGAGGTTGATGATGTAATTGGATGAGTGATGATGTAATCTGGTGGTGATGATGTAATTGGAGGGGAGGTTGATGATGTAATAGGGGAGGCTGATGGTGTGCTTGATGGGTGATGATGTAATCGGGTGGTCATGATGTAATTGGAGGGGAGGTTGATGATGTAACTGGATGAGTGATGATGTAATCTGGTGGTGATGATGTAATTGGAGGGGAGGTTGATGATGTAATAGGGGAGGCTGATGGTGTGCTTGATGGGTGATGATGTAATCGGGTGGTGATGATGCAATTGGGGGGAGGCTGATGAAGTGATTGGGGAGATGTAATTGGGTTGGTGTGATGATGTAACAGAAACGTAAAAGGCTGGAAAAACTCAGCAGGCCTGACAGCATCTGTGGAGAGGAAGACAAAGTTAACATTTCGAGTCCGTATGACTCTTGTTCAGAGCTAAAGGGAAGTAGAAATGTGGTGAAATTTATACTGTTTAAGGGGAATGGAGCAGGTGAAGCTGGATAGAAGGGCAGCGATAAGTGGAGGCAAAGGAGAGATTGTGAAAGATGTCATAAACAAAAGGTCAAAGGGTCATTAATGGTGGTGGTATTGACTAAAGGAGGCGCTAGTGGTGACACTGAGAGTGGAAAGCAGAATGTGATAATGGCCGGACCAGGATAAATACTCTGGAAAGTGACAGATGGCTCTTGTGGGGGTGGGGTGGGGGGAGGGGACGGGTGGTGGGAAAAAAAAAATCGAAAGGGCTAGACGCTGGGGTGGTGATGTAATTGGGTTGGGGTGATGATGTAATCGGGTTAGGGTGATGATGTAATAGGGTTGGGGTGATGATATAATAGGGTTGGGGTGATGATGTAATCAGGTTAGGGTGATTATGTAATAGGGTTGGGGTGCTGATGTAATCAGGTTAGGGTGATGATGTAATAGGGTTGAGTGGTGATGTAATAGGGTTGGGGTGATGATGTAATCAGGTTAGGGTGATGATGTAATAAGGTTGGGGTGATGATGTAATCAGGTTAGGGTGATGATGTAATCAGGTTAGGGTAATGATGTAATAGGATTGCGTGGTGATGTAATAGGGTTGAGTGGTGATGATGTAATAGGGGAAGGATGATGATGTAATCAGGCACAGAGCTGGCTCTTTAGGAAGAGCAGCAAAGGAATCTACTGGAAAGATAAAGTAGTGTAAAAGGGTCTGGTTGTTGTAAGGTCTGACTGGTGCACAGTGTGTAGTTGAAGTGATTTTATTCCTGGTGTGCCCAGAGAACAGTGGGAGTTCACACAAGGATTTGACATGCCTGAATGTCTCTGCCAGGATTCTGCTGAAGGGAAGCTTTTCAATTAGAGGGCACTGAAAGAATGTGAAATTCCGGATGTCTCACTAATGCCGGAACCAGGAATCTCAGTAAACGCTCTATTAGACTTCCTGCCCTTCACCTCATGAGGACTGGGTGTACTGGTCTCACCAGACCATGACACAATCACCCTTCATGAACTGAGAATAGTAACAATGGATTTATGAGGAAAGCGGGGTCAACACTCGACGGAGAAAGAAATAGAACAATCTATTACATATGTAGAATTTACAGCACTGAAACAGGCCATTTGGCCCAGCTGCTCCATGCTGGTGTTTATGCTCCACATGAGCCTCCCGCCATCCTACTTCATCTCACCCCACCAACATATCCTTCTCCTTTTCTCGCTTGTGTTTATCCAGTTTCCCTCTAAATGCATCAATGCTATTCGGCCTCAGCCACTTCAAGTGGTCATGGGCTCCAGATTCTCACCGCTCTCTAAGTTCCCCCTGAATTTCCCCTTTGGATTCACAACCTCTAGTTTCTTCAAAGTTCATTCATGGGAAATGGACTGCGCAGGGTCAGGCCAGCATTGCCCATGCCCAGTTGCCCTTGAGAAGGCGGTGGTAAGTCACCTTCTTAAACTGTTGCAGTCCGTGTGGTGAAGGTTTCGTAGCAGTTTTAACACAGCTGAGTGGCTCACTCGGACGTTACAGGAGGCAGCTAAGAGTCAACCACATTGTGGTGGGTCTGGAGTCACATGTAGGCCAGAATGGGTAAAGGTGGCAGATTTCCTACCCCTAAAGGACATTAATGAACCAGATGGGTTTCTAGCAACAATCTGGTAGCTTCAAGGTCATCATCACTGCTTTATAATTCTAGATTTATATAAATAATTAACTGAATTTAGATTCCCCAGCTGCCTTGGTGGGATTTGAACCATATCGTCAAAGCATTAGTCTGGGTCTCTGGGTCACTAAGATAAAAGCAAAATACTGCAGATGCTGGAAATCTGAAACAAAAACAGAAAATGCTGGAAAAACTCAGCAGGTTTGGCAGCGTCTGTGGAGAGAGAAACCGAGTTAGTATTTGAGTCTGTATGACCCTTCTCCAGAGCTCTGAAGAAGAGTCACACGGACTTGAAACGTTAACTCTGTCTTTCTCTCCACAGACGCTGCCAAACCTGCTGAGTTTTTCCAGCATTTTCCATTTTTGTTTCAGATTTCCAGCATCTGCAGTATTTTGCTTTTATCTTAGTGACCCAGAGACCCAGACTAATGCTTTGATGATATGGTTCAAATCCCACCAAGGCAGCTGGTGGAATTTAAATTCAACTAATAAAGCTGGAATTGAAAGCTAGTCTCAGTAATAGTGACCATGAAACTATCATCGATTGTTGTAAAAACCCATCTGACTCACTGCTGTCCTTTAGGAAAGGAAATCTGCCATCCTTACCCTGGTCTGGCCTACATGTGACTCCAGTCCCACAGCAATGTGGTTGACTCTTAACTGTCCTCTGAAATGGCCCAGTAAGCCACTCAGTTCAAGGGCAATTAGGGATGGGCAGTAAATGCTGGCCTTGCCAGCGATGCCCACACCCCATGAAAGAACAAAGAAAAAAAATGGCCCAGTAACATAACCTCTTTGCTATTGCACACCACAAATAGAAGTAGCTTCTCCCCATCTACCCGATCAAAAGGTTTTGCAATTCTACCAGGTCGTCTCTCAGTCTTCCCTTTTCTCCAGAAAAGGATACCCTATCCCGTTCAATCTTTCCTGATAGTTTTAACCTCTCAGTTGATGGAGTAAGATGAGACAGGCTGGGAGGAGTTTTAACACTGGCTCAGGCCTGTTGGACCCAGTGGCCTGTTTCTGTGCTGTAAATTCTGTGAGAATATAGGAGTAGGTAAAGAGAATGTTCCAGACCAGCCTCTCTCTCTCTGTCTCTCTCTCTCTCTCTCTGTCTCTCTCAGCAGACTATTGACATTGACAGTCTGGTTGGAAACATGCCGGCTGGTGAAAGGATGCACTGTGGTACCGGGAGGATGCAGACAGCTAAGGCAAACACCACACAGCCTGGCCAGGCACCCCTCATTGCTGCTTTTCATGGAGGTCCTTGGTGCTGGAGTCTTGGCACCACTTGCCTGTTCCCACAGCCAGGATACACCCTGTTTAATGGGAAGACCTTGTTAAATGGCACACCCGCTGAGGTGTCATTTCCCCCTGATTTTCGACAGCGTTTGTTCACTGGGAACACTCAGGATGGTGCTGGGTGAAGACAAACATCTGTCACCCAGAGCTCGAGATGAACCTCCCCCATCTCATTTCTTCTTAATAACTTCTCGATCCACTTTACATTCAACAAGCCCTTCACAGAGAAGACGCACACTGTTTAAAAATAGATTTGCCTTTCTATAGCCCCTTTCACATCCACAGGAAGTCTCAGATCAGCTCACAGTCAATGAAGCACTTTGTTAAGTATAGTCACTTGTCCTGGGGAATAGAATTCAAAGCTGGTCAGTGAAGGAAGCAAATTACTGCAATGGAGGCCGGAAGAAATCAGGCAGTGCATGAGAGCAGGAACGTGACAGGTCAGGGAGGAAGGAGCTGGGAACAGGTGAAGGGGAGGGCAGAGAAACAGAAGGAGGTGAAGTGAGATAAGTTGAGGTAACCAATGAATGGAGTTTGTGGATGTAACTAGATGGGCTCCTGAGATACCATGTATTTTGGCAATGCTTTGGTTATTGAGAAGGCTAAGTGTAGGATGAAGTGGGCACCATGGTGTAGGCCACCACCAAGGGTGAGACGAAGAGGGGAGAAGACAAAATTGATTGAGAAACCATCAGTAACTGCTGTACAGTACTGGTGGGTACAGATCTATCATAAGGTCAGAAGTGGGGATGTTCGCTGATGATTGCACAATGTTCAGCACCATTCGTGACTCCTCAGATACTGAAGCAGTCTATGTCCAAATGCAGCAAGACCTGGACAATATCCAGGCTTGGGCTGACAAGTAGCAAGTAACATTCCCACCACACAAGTGCCAGGCAATGACCATCTCCACCAAGAAAGAATCAAACAATTGCTCCCTGACATTCAATGGCATTACCATTGCTGAATCCCCCACTGTCAACATCCTGGGGGTTACCATTGACCAGAAACTGAACTGGACCAGCCATATAAATACTGTGGCTACAAGAGCAGGTCAGAGGCTGGGAATCATGTGATGAGTAACTCACCTCCTGACTCCCCAAAGCCTGTCCACCATCTACAGGGCACAAGTCAGGAGTGTGATGGAATACTCCCCACTTGCCTGGAAGAGTGCAGCTCCCACAATACTCAAGAAGCTTGACACTGGCCAGGACAAAGCAGCCCACTTGATTGGCACCCCATCCGTAAACATTCACTTCCTCCACCACTGATGCACAGTAGCAGCAGTGTGTACCATCTACAAGATGCACTGCAGCAACTCACCAAGGCTCCTTAGACAGCACCTTCCAAACAATGGCCACTACCTTCTAGAAGGACAAGGGCAGCAGACACATGGGAACACCACCACGTGGAAGTTCCCCTCCAAGTCACTCACCATCCTGACTTGGAAATATATCACCGTTCCTTCACTGTCACTGGGTCAAAATCTTGGAACTCCCTCCCTAGGACTCCAGCGGTTCAAGAAGGCAGCTCACCACCAGCTTCTCAAGGGCAATTAGGGACAGGCAATAAATGCTGGGCCTAGCCAGTGATGCCCATATCCCATGAACGAATTTTTAAAAAACTGAGTTTACACAACTTGTGAAAGGTGGATGAAGATTTAAACACCTTACAGTCCCTTGCCTGCCTCTGTCCATCTGTCCCCTCTCTTACTCAATTATAGGCTACACACAAAGGACCAAATAACTTAAAGCAACATCAGAGAACATCTGTGATGGGATGTTGTTGCTCGCTTTCAGCATCTGGAATTTTCCATCCTTTTATCGCACACACAGACCACATCAGTTGAAGATTAAAAACTCGGCAATCGACCAGATTTGACGATGCAGCTGGGCATCACTCGAACTTGAGAAGCAACAAATTCCAGACCGAGATTATCCACAGCAAAATTCCCACTGCACAATTCCAACACATCAGTCCCATCACGTTACAGGGAGACCAGCCTTGTCACTGTATTACACTGGGGTACAGTACTGGTGGGGACGGGTCTGTCACTGTATAACACTGGGGTACAGTACTGGTGGGGACAGGTCTGTCACTGTATAACACTGGGGTACAGTACTGGTGGGGACAGGTCTGTCACTGTATAACACTGGGGTACAGTACTGGTGGGGACAGGTCTGTCACTGTATAACACTGGGGTACAGTACTGGTGGGGACAGGTCTGTCACTGTATAACACTGGGGTACAGTACTGGTGGGGACAGGTCTGTCAGTGTATAACACTGGGGTACAGTACTGGTGGGGACAGGTCTGTCATTGTATAACACTGGGGTACAGTACTGGTGGGGACAGGTCTGTCAGTGTATAACACTGGGGTACAGTACTGGTGGGGACAGGTCTGTCACTGTATAACACTGGGGTACAGTGCTGGTGGGGACAGGTCTGTCACTGTATAGCACTGGGGTACAGTACTGGTGGGGACAGGTCTGTCACTGTATAACACTGGGGTACAGTGCTGGTGGGGACAGGTCTGTCACTGTATAGCACTGGGGTACAGTACTGGTGGGGACAGGTCTGTCACTGTATAACACTGGGGTACAGTGCTGGTGGGGACAGGTCTGTCACTGTATAACACTGGGGTACAGTACTGGTGGGGACAGGTCTGTCACTGTATAACACTGGGGTACAGTGCTGGTGGGGACGGGTCTGTCACTGTATAACACTGGGGTACAGTGCTGGTGGGGACGGGTCTGTCACTGTATAACACTGGGGTACAGTACTGGTGGGGACAGGTCTGTCACTGTATAACACTGGGGTACAGTACTGGTGGGGACAGGTCTGTCACTGTATAACACTGGGGTACAGTACTGGTGGGGACAGGTCTGTCAGTGTATAACACTGGGGTACAGTACTGGTGGGGACGGGTCTGTCACTGTGTAACACTGGGGTACAGTACTGGTGGGGACAGGTCTGTCACTGTATAACACTGGGGTACAGTACTGGTGGGGACAGGTCTGTCAGTGTATAACACTGGGGTACAGTACTGGTGGGGATAGGTCTGTCAGTGTATAACACTGGGGTACAGTACTGGTGGGGACGGGTCTGTCACTGTGTAACACTGGGGTACAGTGCTGGTGGGGACAGGTCTGTCACTGTATAATACTGGGGTACAGTACTGGTGGGGACAGGTCTGTCACTGTATAACACTGGGGTACAGTACTGGTGGGGACAGGTCTGTCACTGTATAACACTGGGGTACAGTACTGGTGGGGACAGGTCTGTCATGTCTTGACTTTGTTGCCCCTCCACGTCACTGGAACTTGCCTGGTTCATTATGGTTACCCAGTGTCTTGAGTAGCTGGTTCTGTTGTATCTTGATGCATGTGTTTTGGGTGAAAGAGAACAAGAGAGGGAGAGACAGAGAGAACGAGCTGGAGAACTGGCATATTAGAACAAGAGAGAATGAGTTATCTGAAAGGAGGGATTTCATAATTCTGGGAAGGAAAGGAGGTGATTCTTGAATGTGCTAAATTAGAAAATGATGCGCAAACAATAATTACTTCTAGTCCCAGTAAATTCTGTTGCAGAATTTCCTGATGAGAAAGATAGTTGTGGGTTAATTCACTATTTTCTTAATTTACTTTTTTTGGTATTAAAACTCTAAGCCCCAGCCTGATGGATCAGTCTGCTTGATTACTCTACCATGCAGTTCAATCATCGCAATGCAATGTTGGAGCAGGACGAGTCCATTTAACTTCCCGAGCCACTTCCACTGCTCAGTTTGCCTGTACCCTAGCTCCACCTGCCCACCTTGTTTCCTTCACCTTTAATAGTCTTGCTTAAGAAAATCTAGAAATTTATTTTGAAATTTTCAGTTTTGTTGGGGGGGGTGGGGGGAGTTCCAGATTTCCACTACCCTTTTGTGTGGAGAAATCCTTCCTGACATCATCCTTGAATGGCCTGACATTAATTTAAAGCTATGCCCCCTTGTTCTAACCTCCTTTGGTGACAAATATAAGCTCTTTAACAATACTTGGTTCTCCCAGGGCCAATTGTATTCGACTGAGAGCCAGGAATGATGTGGTCCACAAAATCACCCTGATTTACAACACAAAATGAAAGCATGTAACCCCACACCCCCCACAACCATTACACCAACAACAACAACAACTTGCATTTATATAGCACCTTTAACCTGGAAAGGCGTTCCAAGGTGCTTCACGGGGGGTGTTACCAAACAGAATTTGATACCAAATCACCAAAAGAGATATTAGAACGGGTGACCAAGAGCTTGTTCAAAGAAAGTAGGTTTTCAGGAGCATCTTAAAGGAGGAGAGAGAAGCAGAGAGGTTTGGGGAGGGGATTCCAGAGCTTAAGGTCCAGGTGGTTGAAGACGGAGCCGCAATGCTGGAACGATGGAGATTCAGCACGGTCCTCTAACCCAGATGATGAGGTGAGCAGACCCCAGCCAGGGTGAATGAAAACCTTCATGATGGAGGAGCAAGAAGTTGGAGATGGGAGAGAGTGAAAACCGATTGCTGCCTGTGGGGAATTGCGGTTTTGAAAAATTGTGCAAGTTGACTGTTGTTTCAAAAAGAACAATTGAATTATTTCGACTTCGAAGCTGTTCAGGTCTATTAACACCCGAGGCAGACAGAGCACGTACCAATGGCTATTTCCACAGCTAAGTTTTTCCGGGAAGGAGTCATCTTTAGCATCTTGCCAGAGGCTATATCTTGAGGGGCACTACTTTGCATCCAATACAGCTGACCAGGAGGCTCTCCCACTCTTTACCGCCTGCCATGGCCATATTGGAAGGATTTGCAGGTTGATACTCAACCTCTTTGGCCACATTACAAACACACCTTCCGTACCCATCCAGCCCTGGAGTGGGACTTAGACCCAGAGCTTCTGGCTCAGAGGCAGGGACGCCCACCCAGTGCGCCCAGCGACAACAATAACCGTTTACATTTATGTAGCACCTTTGACGTAATAAAACATCCCTATAGATGCTGCGTAAGAGCATTATAAAAATGAAACATGACACGCAACCACAAAATGTGGATATTAGGCCAGGTGACCAAAAGCTATAGTCAGAGAGGTTGGTTTTAAGGAGTGTCTTAAAATGGGGGTAGAGAGGAGGAGAGGTTTAGGGAGGGGATTTCAGAGCTTAGGACTCTGACAGCTGAAGCCAATTCTGGAGGATAAATGAAGGGTAATAAAGGATAAATAATATTCTAAAGGGTGTGCAGGAGCAGAGAGACCTGGGTGTATGTACATAAGTCATTAAAGGTGGCAGGACAGGTAGAGCGAGTTGTTTCTAAAGCATACAGTATTCTAGGCTTCATTAATAAGGGCATCGGGTACAAGAGCAAGGAGGTTGTGATGAACTTATATAAGACACTGGTTAGATCTCAGCTGGAGTATTGTGTACAGTTCTGGGCATCACACCATAGGATGTGAACACATTGGAGAGAGTGCAGAAGAGGTTTACGAGAATGGTTCCAAGGATGAGACACTTCAGTTATGAGGAATGATTGGAGAAGTTGGGACTGTTTTCCCTGGAGAGGAGAAGGCTAAGAGGAGACTTGATAGAAATGTTCAAAATCATGAGGGGTCTGGACAGAGTAGATGGGGAGAAACTCTTCCCACTCGTAAATGGATCAAGAACCAGAGAGCACAGTTGTAGAGTGTTTTGCAAAAGAAGCAAGTGTGGTGCGGGTAAAAACCTTTTCACACAGTGAGTAGTTAGGGTTTGGAATGCACTGCCTGGAAGTGTGGTGGAGGCAGGTTCAATCGGGGTATTCAAGAGGGTATCGGATGATTATCTGAATAGAAGCAATGTGCGGGGTTGCGGGGAAAAGGCAGGAGATTGGCACTAAGTCAGAATGCTCAGAGAGCCAGTGCAGACACGATGGGCTGAATGGCCTCCTTCTACACCTTAACGATTCTGTGACTGATCCTGCGAGCAATGGAAATTGGGGTGTTCAATGTTTGTTGCTGTTGAACGTTATTCCCTTGAGGATGCTCCAAGCCTGACTGGGATACACTGGATATGTGGAAGGTGCGGAGATGGGGAGGAGGGGGAGGAGAGCGGTGGGATAAAGGCACTCTATATTTGGCTGGTACCAAGGAAAGTTCACCACTTGTTATGTTAAAGACAGCTTCAAGCATCTTGCCCACCTGCAAGCTACTTCTGTAAAGTTTTCTCTCTCTAACGTATTCTAACAATACATTTTGAAAGGTCAGACTTGCACGAGTGGATGTACAAGCGAAAGGTGACTGTGCTCAAATATTGGTGCACGTCTGTCACCGTGGCAACCCTCACCTCAGCCAGTCTGTTGTCATGGCGATCTCAGTAATGACACCCTTGGAATTATTGGTTGTTGTGGAGTTAAACCTTGAGGATGTTGTTTGACCCCGGAGAGAAATGCAAAAGTGGATTTTCATTTTGAAAAGAGAGGAATGGAAGATTGTTGAAAATTTTTTTTAAAATGCCTTTTTTTTTCCATGTAAATCTGCAATATCTATTCACACCAGTTGTGCTAACCCCAGGGACCAATTTGCAAGAGAGTATCAGTGAGATGGAGAACTGTGCAAGGCCATTCAGCCCATTATATTTGCAAAACGGCTATCCCAATAGTCCCACTAATGCCCCCACCCCCAGTATTGAATCACCACATTGAATGGCGGAGCAGGCTCAAGGTGCCCCACATATGGTCTTCTGCTTTTATTCCTTGTGTCCTTGTGTGACATCCTGAGGTGGTGAAAGCTGCTATAGAAATTCAAGTTATTCTCCTGTCTTACATCCGCCCTCACCCGGAGTGTTGAGCACAGTCTGGGAGTGAGAACTCCAACTGAGTGTTCCTCCCGCTGAGCCGGGTCGGGTGGGGGGGTATTGGAGGGGGCATTGGGAGTTGGGAATTCAGGGTATAATGAGGTGCAAAGGGATAAAGCTCAGTGTTACACTCAGATTGGTATAGTGAGTAACAGAAATGTGGAGAAAGAAAAGTTTGTGCTTCTATAAATACCTTTCACCTCCTCAGGATCTTCCAAAGTGCTTCATAGCCAACTTGAAGCGCAGTGATGGCTGTAACGTAGAAAACATGGCAGCCAACTTGCGCACAGCAAGCTCCCGCAAACTGCATCGTGATGATAAAGGCCAGATAATCTGGGTTATTTTAAGCGATGTTGGTTAAGGGATAAATATTGGGCCGGGACATCGAAGAGAACATGTGATCGATACTTTTTGTGACCGTGTCATGGAACCTTTCACATCCACCTGAGAGGATTTAACACCTCACCCAAGCAGCAAGCGTCATCCAACAGCGCAGTGCTCCCTCAGTACTGCACTGGAATATCAGCGTGGATTAAATCCTCTGGAGTGAGATTTGAACCGACAATCGCCTGACTCGGAGCTGAGAGTGCTACGCACTGAGACACAGCTGGCACAAGGCTATTTAAGCGTAGCGAGCTGTGATGCCTATCTGAGGGAGGCAGTGGGTTATCCTGAATATCTTCGAAAAAAAATATTTCCACTAATACGATTATACTCATCTTTCCCCTTGGAATACTTTGATTAATCTGTTTGTTTTTGCTATCTGTCTGACATCAAGCAGTAGACACTTTAAGTCTTGTCTCTTGAGTACCATAAGTATCCTAATAAAGGGCTCCACAAACTTGCAGGATAGAGTGTCCACGCAAACAAGAGTTCGATGCTCGTCCTCTGTTGGCAGCCACCCGACGTGGATTATCTCAGCTTCTATCTCCAGGTTACTCTCAACGGATCAGGACTAGAGTCTCTTGTTTCGGAGTCGTACGGGACAGAACTCTGGGATTGCGTCAGCCGTAGCTCAGTAGGTGGCGCTCGCCTCTTGAGTCAGAAGATTATGGGTTCAAATCCCGCCCCAGACACTTGATTGAGCACAGAATCCAGGCTGACGCCCCCAGCGCAGGACTGGGGGAGTGCTGCACTGTCAGCGGTGCCGCCTTTCAGGTGGGATATTAAACTGCCTAACACCCCAGATGGATGTAAAAAAAGCCAACGGGCACTATTTCGAAGAAGGGCAGGGGAGTTCTCCCTGGTGGCCTGACCAATATATATCCGTCAATCATCGTCACAAGTAAACTAATTACCTGATCATTTATTCCGTTAATGTTTGTGGGAGTTTGCTGTGTAAAAATTGGCCGCTGTGTTTTCCACATCACAGCAGTAACTACACTTCAAAAGTGTTTCAGTTGGGCTGTAAGGTGCTTTGAGACGTCCTGAGATTGTGAAAGGCGCTTTAGAGGTGCAAGTTCTTTCTTCCCTGAGGGCTGAGGTGGCTTAAAGCCACTTTTCACTTTAAGATATGCAGCGGCACATCAATCTTAAAGGCACAGCGCAGTGCAACAAGACATCCCCGCACAGCAAACCAAAGTTCGAGGCAGCATCGCCTGAGACTAACCCACGGTGTTGACGAGAGGTATCGTCGAGCCTCGCTGACCCTGATCACTGTCCCTCACCCCCCACACCCTCATAGCACGGTTTCCTGGAGAGTGTCAACCTTAGGCAGATTTCTCCATGTTTTGACAATGGGTTAATCCCGTGCGTGCAAAGACTGGGAGCTTGAGTGAGGCACCAGCATCCCCCGCCCCCCCCCCTCGACATCTCACAGTGTTGGCATCTCTGCTGCACCTGCTACTCGCCCAAGGTGTGCCTCACGCTGGCACGGTGCCAACCCTAGGAGACACGGGGAAAGGGGGAATCTAGTCCCCATTTCCATTTCCCAACAGCAATGAGGGGAATCACAAACTCGGAGGAGGGGCTTTCACTGAGGTGGAAAATTGGAAAACAACTGCTTACTGACTTGGGACAGATCGGGGATCAATGCCAGTGGGAACATTCCTGATTTACTGTGCGTCAGTGACATTGATCCACTTGAACCGTTGTCGGGGTGGGCGAGGAGGGTTGGGGGCGGTGGGCGAGGGGAGGTGGGAAAGGTGAGAGGGTGGGTGAGGGGGGGTGGGCGAGGTGGCGGGGTGGGGGGTGTATGAGGGGAGGTGGGTTAGGCGGGGGGAGCTGGGTTGGGTGAGGGGAAGGGGAGATGAGCGAGGGGAGGTGGGGTGGGCGCGGGGAAGGGGAGGTGGGGAGGGTGGGGTAGGCGAGCGGAAGGGGAGATTGGGGGGTGGGGTGGGCGAGGGGAAGGGGAGATTGGGGGGTGGGCGAGGGGAAGGGAAGGGGAAGTGGGGGGTGGGGTGGGCGAGCGGAAGGGGAGATTGGGGGTGGGCGAGGGGAAGGGGAGATGGGGGTGGGGTGGGGGAGGGGAAGGGGAGATGGGGGGTGGGATGGGGGAGGGGAAAGGGAGATGGGGATGGGGTGGGGAGAGAAAGGGGAGATGGGGGTGGGGTGTTGGAGTGGGGGAGGGAAAGGGGAGATGGGGGTGGGGTGGGGGGAGGGGAAGGGGAGATGGGGGTGGGGTGGGGGAGGGGAAGGGGAGATGGGGGTGGGGTGGGCGAGGGGAAGGGGAAATGGGGTGGGGTGGGGGAGGGGAAGGGGAGATGGGGGTGGGGTGGGGGAGGGGAAGGGGAGATGGGGGTGGGGTGGGGGAGGGGAAGGAGAGATGGGGGGTGGGGTGGGCGAGGGGAAGGGGAGTTGGAGGGGGTGGGGTGGGCGAGGGGAAGGGGAGTTGGAGGGGGTGGGGTGGGCGAGGGGAAGGGGAGTTGGAGGGGGTGGGGTGGGTGAGGGGAAGGGGAGTTGGAGGGGGTGGGGTGGGCGAGGGGAAGGGGAGTTGGAGGGGGTGGGGTGGGTGAGGGGAAGGGGAGTTGGAGGGGGTGGGGTGGGTGAGGGGAAGGGGAGATGGGGGATGGGGGGTTGGGGTGGGCGAGGGGAAGGGGAGATGGGGGTGGGGTGGGCGAGGGGAAGGGGAGATGGGGGGTGAGGGGTTGGGGTGGGCGAGGGGAAGGGGAGATGGGGGTGGGGTGGGCGAGGGGAAGGGGAGTTGGAGGGGGTGGGGTGGGCGAGGGGAGATGGGGGTGGGGTGGGCGAGGGGAAGGGGAGTTGGAGGGGGTGGGGTGGTCGAGGGGAAGGGGAGATGGGGGATGGGGGGTTGGGGTGGGCGAGGGGAAGGGGAGTTGGAGGGGGTGGGGTGGGTGAGGGGAAGGGGAGATGGGGGATGGGGGGTTGGAGTGGGCGAGGGGAAGGGGAGATGGGGGTGGGGTGGGCGAGGGGAAGGGGAGATGGGGGGTGGGGGGTTGGGGTGGGCGAGGGGAAGGGGAGATGGGGGTGGGGTGGGCGAGGGGAAGGGGAGATGGGGGTGGGGTGGGCGAGGGGAAGGGGAGATGGGGGTGGGGTGGGCGAGGGGAAGGGGAGATGGGGGGTGGGGTGGGCGAGGGGAAGGGGGGATGGGGGATGGGGGGTGGGGTGGGGCGAGGGGAAGGGGAGATGGGGGGGTGGGGTGGGCGAGGGGAAAGGGAGATGGTGGGGTGGGGAGATGGGGGAGTGGGGTGGGCGAGGGGAAGGGGAGGTGGGGGTTGGGGTGGGTGAGGGGAAGGGGAGATGGGGGGTGGGGTGGGCGAGGGGAAGGGGGGATGGGGGATGGGGTGGGCGAGGGGAAGGGGAGATGGGGGTGCGAAAGGGGAGGTCCTTTTAGAGACAATTGCTTCTATACCTCACACTCTCCAACTCTCTAATTTTAGCCAGATCTATTCCAATTCAATTTGAATTCCTCAAACTTTAATTACTGGGTTTCGGTAAACAGTTCCCAGTTCCCAAGGAGAAATCAGTAAGTCATTCAGATTAAGACTGAGGCAACAATGGGAGGTATTGTCAAACCCTGCCCAGTGTGCTAACTCATCCCCTCTCGATGCTGTCGCAGATGGGCACCAGTTTGCTCAAACTGCACATGAGGCAGGCTGGGCTGGTTAACTTGCCGCTGTGACATTTCAATGATCCACTTGCTTCATTCTGTTGCCTCTCTCTCTCTCTCTCACACAGAGCAACACGTCATGCTTAAACTCCAGAGACTTCAACACAAAATAAAGGCTGAACCTCCCGAGTGCCAGCAGTACTGAGGGAGTGTTGCATGGTCGGAGGTGCTGACTTTCGGACAAGAGGTTATCCGAGGTCCTGTCTGCCCCCCCCTAGGGTGGCTATAAAAGATCCCATGCCCGCTATTCAGTGAAAAGCAGGGGACTTAGTGATGGAGTCTTGGTCAATATTTATCCCTTAATCACCATCACAGGAACACGAAATGGTCTGGTCATTAGGCATTGCTGTTTGTGGGCGCTTGCTGTGCCCAAGTTGGCTTCCTACGTCACAACAGTGACTACGCTTAAAGTGGTTTGTGGAATATCCTGAGGTTGTGAGAAGAGCTGTAGAAATGCAAGCCTGTCTTTCTTGTGAATAACATTGACCTGCGAACCACTGCTTTTCACTGTGGAGTGGAACGTAGAGGACTCTGAGCATTGCCCCAGCATTCCATTATCTTGAAGCTCTGCCTCCCCCCTCCCCCGGTGATTCAGCAGCTTAACAGACCCCTCAGTGTGGGATTGCACCATGCAGGAGGCTCCTGTGTGATCTGCTGTGTTGGATGACGCCAGTTGAGGCATCAGGTTTGGCCCCAGTACCTGGGATTAGGAAATCACAACCTTCGTCAAGAGTTCCTACACATCGCCCTCTCCCCTCAGTCCACCATGTGCGGCCATGCCTTCAGCTGCCTGAGCCCCAAGTTCTGGAATTCCCTCTTTAAACCTCTCTACGCCCTCTGTCCTCCTTTACATCGCTCCTTAAAACCAACCTTTCAGACCGAGCCTTGGGTCACTTGTCCTAATTTCTCCCCCTGTGTTGAAATTCAGTTTGATAATTTCTCCTGTGAAGTTCCTTGGGATGCTTTGCTACGGAAAGGCGCTATATAAATGCAAGGTGTTGTCGATCCATGGCCAGCAGATTATTCTCTGCCCGGTCACTCGGGCCAGCAGTTGGGTCCCCACAGTGCCCCTGGGTCTGGTGACAGATGGAGCATGAAGGGGGAAGAGAGGGTAAATTTAACCAGGATCCCTCTTTAGATCACTGACTCCTGTGGGAGAGCACAGCATTAATTTAATTCTAGCACCAGGAATGGTGCTGGTAGTGAGGAGAGGTTGGGGGAAGAGGGATTAAGATGGTGGCAAGAAACTGGAGAGGGGACTGTTGAGCCATTCTCCTGATCGGTATTTGCCTCTAAAGGTGCTAGATAAATACCAGTTGTTGTTGTTCGGATTAGTGTGTGTGTGTGTGTGTGTGTGAGAGAGACAAAACTGAGCCATCATTCTCCTTCTAGATCATTGTCCAGTGCCCCCTTTAACTGGGTGTTGAACAAGGATCTGATTGGGCAGGGTTGTGAGGGCTTCCACAGTTGCACAGCCTTCCAGCACTCGGGTTCAAGCCTGACATAGGGGCGAGGTTTTGCTGAGCTAAAGAGCGGACTTGCCTTTTATACAGTACCTTTCACAACCTCAGGACTCCCCCAACGCGTTTCACAGATATTGAAGTATTGTCAAAGTGGAATCACTGTTGTAAGGCAGCTCATGGGGAGCGGAACTGAACTCAGCAACTCCTGAAAATCTTAGGAACTGCTGGGATTTAGGGGACAATGGGGAGTTATAGAGAAGGAAAGCAGGAACGCTTCTTTGAAACTGTCTGCAGTCAGCAGAGGCATATTATTTTACACCTCCCCAGTGGCAGCTCATGACACTGGAAACTTTAGAAGCATTAATTCATGAATTAACTCCCCAGCGCTGAGGCCCGAATGGGTGATTAACAGTCGGGGGGCAAAAAGAGAATAAGTGACGGTGATGGAACAGATTTCGGCTGGGTCAGAAGTCAGGGACTCGGACCCAGGGAACAGCCAGAGTGATTTCCTTTATTCTCTGTCATCTCCTCCAGCCCCACAACCCTCTGAGACCCGCGTGCTCCTTCGATCCTGGCACCTTGCTCACCCCTGATTTTAGTCACTCCGGCATGGGTGGCCGTGTCTCCAGGTACCTGAGCCCCAAACTTTGAGAATTCCCCCCCCAACCCGGTAAACCTCTTCAGCTCTCTACCTCTCTCACCCTTTTAGGATTCACCTGAAAACCTATCTCTTTGACTGAGCTTTGGCACTAAACCTAATAACTCCTTATGTAGCTCAGCCTCAAATTTTGTTTGATTGCATTCCTGTGAAGAGCCTTGGGATATTGTGTACTGCTCAGAATATTCTGGGCAAAGCGATTAATTAAGCTGCAGGACTACAGAAGATTGAACAAAAGAAATAGGAGCAGGAGTAGGCCATTCGGTCCCTCGAGCCTGCTCCGTCATTCAATTGGATCATGGTTGATCTTCTTGTGTTTCGAATTCCACATTCCCATCTACCACCCGATAGCCTTTGATTCCCTTGCCTAACAAGAATCTATCTCCCTCTGCCTTAAAAATATTCAATGACCCCGCCTCCATCACCTTCTGAGGCAGAGAGTTGCAAAGTCGCACAACCCCCTGAGAGAAAAAAATTCTCCTCATCTCTGTCCTAAAAGGGCGACCCCTAATTTTAAAACAGTGACCCCTAGTTCTGGACTCACCCACAAGAGGAAACATCCTTTCCACATCCACCTTGTCAAGGCCGTTCAGGATCTTGTACAACTTCAATCAAATCACCCCTCACTCTTCTAAACTCCAGTGGAAACAAGCCCAGTCTGTCCAACCTTTCCTCATAAGACAGCCCACTCATTCCAGGTATCAATGTAGTAAACCTCCTCTGAACTGCCTCCAATGCATTTACATCATTCCTTAAATAAGGAGACCAAAACTGCACACAGTATTCGAGATGCGGTCTCTCCAATGTCCTGTATAACTGAAGCATAACATCCTTACTTTTATGTTCAGTTCCTCTCATAATATAGGATAGCATTCCATTAGACTTCTTAATTACTTATTGTACCTACATATTAACGTTTAATATTTACTAGAACACCTAGATCCCTCTGCATCTCAGAATTATGCAGCTGTTCTCCATTTAAGTAATACTCTGCTTTTTTGTTCTTCCTGCCAAAGTGAACAACTTCACATTTTCCCACTTTAAACTCCATTTGCCAGATCTTTGCCCACTCACTCAACCTATCTATATCCATCTGCAACCTCCTCATGTCCTCTTCACAACATACTTTCCTACCTATCTTTGTGTCATCTTCAAATTTAGCTACAATGCCTTCACTCCCCTCATCTAAGTCATTGATGTAAATTGTAAAAAGTTGAGGCCCCAGTACAGACCCCTGTGGGACTCCACTCGTCACATCCTACCAATCAGAAAGAGACCTATTTATGCATACTCTCTGCTTTCTGCCAGCCAGCCAATCTTCTATCCATGCTAATATGTTACCACCTACACCATGTGCTTTTATTTTCCTATTATTGCACTAAATATACGATACAGAAACAGGCCATTTGGCCCAACCAGCCCTTTCCAGAGTTTATGCTCCACTTGAGCCTCCTCCCACCCTTTCTCCTTTAACTCAATCAGCATAAGCCTCTACCTTCTCCCTTGTGTTTATCAGGCCTTCAAAGCGTTCCTGTGGTGCAGTGGGTAGGGTCCCCGCCTCAGAGCTAGATTTGAGTCCCACTCCAGGACTTGATGGCCAAACAGGTTGAGTATCAACCTGCAAATCCCCCCCAATATGCCTATGGCAGGCGGTAAGACCGAGAGAGTTTCCTGGGCAGCCAGGACCAGGTGGCAGCTGCTACACAACAACCTCCCCACGTTAAAGGACTTGCCACACAAGCTCTTGCCATGGGCTGTACTCCATGGCAAGCATCCTCCACGCTCTGTGTGAGAGAGATCAGGGCTTCACCTTAATGCATCGATAATATTTGCCTCAGACACCATGGTAGCGGCTTCCACATTCTCATCACTCCCTGGGTAAAGACGTTTCTCCTGAATTCCTGACTGGATTTCTTGGTGACCATCTTATCTTGTTGGCGTCTCGTTTTGCTCCCCCCTGCAAAAACACAAACACTCTTTCCATGTCTACTCGATCAAACCCTTTCATAATGTGAGAGATCTTGGTTAAGTCACCCCTCAGCCTTTTTAAAAGAGGAAAGCCTCAACCTGTTCAGCCTTTCCTGATAGTTACGACCTCTCATTTCTGATATCGTCCGAGTAAATCTTCTTTTGTACCTTTTCCCAGTCCCTCTATATCCTTTTTGTAATGTGGCAACCAGAATTGTACTTGGTTAGACCATACTTAAAGGGTACCAAGGACTGATACAAGCTTGACTGAAAAGTAGAAAAGTTTAAGTTTTATCCCTCTAGAAATAAACCCTAATGTATGATTTATATTTTTATGCTTTTATTAACATTAATGATTTGTGTATTCATACTCACAGATCCCTTTGCTCCTCTACCTCATTTTCACTCTTCATTTTCCAGGTAAATGTGCAGCCCCCTTTATATTTTTGTGTCATAATATCACACACTTCTCTGTGTTAGCTTAATTTGCCGACTATATGCCCAGTCTGCAAGTTTATTCTGTATCCGTTCAAAGTGAGTTTCAAAACCGGTTCTGGGTGAATTTTTCAGCATCCATCTCCAGGCAACTCCCCAAATTCATAGCGCAGGACCATCTGTTTAACATTTCACTATAAAAGCGCGGGTAAAAAAAAGTTCACTTCCTAAAAATACCTTACCGCGTTAATCACAGGAGGTTAACGGTGATGAATTGGACAGTATTGTTTATAACGGCTTTCATGGCCTCAGTGCAGCACAAAGCACTTGACAGCCAATGACGTCCTTCCAACAGTAGTCACTGTTGTAGCATCAGAAACACAGCAGCCAGTTTGCGCACAGCAAGATCCCACAAACAGCACCGTGTTAAATGACCAGATAATCTGGTTTTGTGCTGTTTGTTCAGGGAGAAACGTCAGCCAAGACACGAGAAAGCTCCCCTGCTCCTCTTAGCAATAGTGTCACAGGGTCACTCATGCTCGTCTGAGAGGGGCTGGCTTGGGCCATGGTTTAACAGCTCACCCAAAAAGCCAGCACCTCCGACAGTGTGGCACTCCCTCAGTGCTGCGGTGGGAGTGTTAGCCCAGCAACCTGTGCTTAAGCCTCTAGGGTGGAGTTTGAACCCACGAGCTTCCGACCCAGAGGCACGAACGCTAGCCGCTGTTTGCGTGTGCGCTTGCTGATTGCAGGCCGATCTATCTGGTAGTCAAGTTGTGCCACAGGTTATGAAGCGAAATGCTTTTCAGAATAACCCCTCTCTTTGGCTGTCTGGGTTTTGCCGAGTTGTAGATCAGCTCGGTCTCTTCAGGAGCCCCTGCAAAACAAAACAACGGGAGTTTTGTCCCTGTGACCCAGACCTTAAAGGCCTTGTGTTTTTTAAATTTGGATTTGCTGATTGAATGTGGAGGGGAGGAGGAGGAAGAGGAGGAGGAGATGGGGGGGAGGCGGTGGAGGGGGGGAAGGGGAGGAGGAGATGGGGGGAGGAGGTGGAGGGGGGGAAGGGGAGGAGATGATGGGGGGTGCGGTGGAGGGGGAAGGGATTCTGCTTCTGGGCTGCGGCACACTGTGGTGCAAGAGGAATGTAGATGTTTAGCTTCTGAATCTAGCCAAACAGAGCTGTGTTTGCCAAGCAACTGTGGATATTACTGGCTCTGTCAAATCCGTTTATCGCAGCCTGAAGAGAGGCGTCTAACAATTTGCCTTAAAGTATTCTGACTGAATGCTCAGCTGACACCTTCAGGCTGGAGGAGCTGTCAATCGGGCCACTGTGACTCTGCTTTGAGAACCGTGGTGGTGAATTGCACAGATTCCTGCCTTCCTTAGGGGAGCTGGGGCAGGCATTTTTGGGTCTGAGCTGGGACCTGGAACTCACTGCGTCCAGAGACCCGTCAAAGCCCAGCTTGTCTCTCTGCCTTGACCGTTTGAGTCTGGAAATCATGACTTAATTTGGCTCCCAAAAGATGGTTTAGTTTCTTGGTGCTGTTGCTCGCTTTATTTTCCTGTCTGATCCACCTTCACCCTCATCACCATCTCCCCCCACCCCTACTGCCACCTTCTTCCCCCTTCCCCCCCTCGGAATCGCCTCACACTCATCTCTTCCCCTCCCCCACCACCACCTCATCACCCATCCGATCTCGCCGTACCCTCCCTCCCTCCTCCACCACCTCCTGCCCCCGCCATCGTGCTCCTCAGAAATTGGGAAGATGGGTTTGCAGATTGTCCACGATGTTTCTGGAATGATTGCATCTCCCACAAACTTGCATTTCTATAGCGCCTTTCACCGATCCAATTGCCAATCCAACGCTGTTGCAGCCAATGAGTTGGTTAGTTGCAGGGTTTGCCTCTAGGGTTACCATGGTGATTAAATGTTTCATCACATGACTTGCCCCCCCCACCCCCCCCCCCCCCCCCCCCCCCCTCCATGCTCCATCCGGCCACAAGTCCATCCTTGTGACTGACGCACTGCCTCCCTGCGCCAATTGGAAAGCAAAAAGACTTCATTGCCCAATTGGATGATTCTTGCCTGTCGGCCAAACAGCCTTTTTTTTACCCTCCATTTTCAATATTTTTATATCTGGTAAAGAGAAATGGTCAAAGGAAATGACAAAAAAAACAAGCTTTTTTTAATGTCCCGATGATTTTTCTCCAGGGTTGCAGACGGCAGTGTCCTGGAGATTGATCTTCAGTTCCTGGAGACTCCAGACCAGCCTTGGAGGGGTTGGTAACCCTAGCGGTTACTGTTGTAATGCAGGAAGCGTGGCAGCCCATTCGCGCACAGCAAGCTCCCACGAGCAGCGCTGTGTTAATGACCTGTCTTTTTTGGTGACATGGGTTGAGAGGTAAACACTGGCCCCGGGACCCTGGGGCAAACTCCTCTGCCCGTCTTTGAAATGGCAGTCGTGGGATCTTTAATGACCGTTTGAGAGGTTTAACGTTTCGCGTGTCTGCCCCCCTCAGGCGGGCATAAATATTCCACCGTCACTATTTCGAAGAAGAGCAGGGAAGTTCTTCCCGTTGTCCTGAGGCCAATATTTATCCCTCAACCGTTTTATCACTGAAAACAGATTAACTGGGGCTGTTACTGTTCGCGTGACCTTTCTGTGTGCAAATTGGCTGCTGTGTTTACTAGGTCACAACTTCAAAATGTACTCAGAGATAAAAACAAAAAAAACTGTGGATGCTGGAAATCCAAAACAAACACAGAAACAGAAATACCTGGACAAACTCAGCGGGTCTGGCAGCATCGGCGGAGGAGGGCGCAGTTGACATTTCGAGTCCTCACAACCCTTCAACTCGAAACGTCAACTGCGCTCTCCTCCGCCGATGCTGCCAGACCTGCTGAGTTTGTCCAGGTATTTCTGTTTCTGTTTTTTGTTTCGAAATGTACTCCATTGGCTGTGAGGCACTTGTGAACATCCTGAGGATGTGATAGGCGCTGCAGTAATGCAAGTCTGTCTGTCCTTTTGCTCCTTGTTGCAATTTGCACTGAGTTCCAGTGTGTATTCTGCAGGCCTGAAGTGGGGGTAGAGAGAGGAAAGAGAGAGAGAGAGAGAGAGAGGAAGGAAAATTGTATGCGTTCCCTGGCTGTTTGTCAACTATTCCAGTCAAATTTCCTGTTTATAGGAAGAAAAACAAAACAGGCTCTGGAATAAAGACAACAGCAAATGACTCTGGGATTTTTTTTTGACTTTGAAATATATTCAGAGGAGTTTTGCCTTGTTCAGTTGTGAATTAAGGCAAGTCTGCACTGAGTCACTAATCTGAGATAATTGCTAGCTAAGAGCAGATCTGTGAACGAAAGAAAATTGCTTAAAAAAAAAACCCATTTAATCACCCAGGGTAGTCCTGATTATGTAGCGTTTATAAAGGGTAGTAACTCTGATCCGGGTGGGAAAAAAAAGCTGACGGGAGCGTCCCCTTGTGGCGAGCGTAGCAACTCCACCGAGGCCGGGTCTGTGCAATCTCCACAGGTCTCTTATCCTGTCGTTAACCCTCGGGTCGAAACTCAATTGGCGTCCTTAGGAAGCGCTGCAGAGTTTGTGGGATAGTTTGCATCCCCCAACAGGCATTATTGCAAATTTCAAATGACTTATTAGTATCAGGAGCTGCTCGGAATCACGTGGCTAAATTTTAACCCTGCACTTTAGGAAATGCATTAACACTTGAAGTCCCTGTAATGTGACTGTAGAACAGCGAGTGAACCACAGCCTTGATTCTAAAACTCTCATCCTTGTTTTCAAGTCCCTCCCTGGCCTCGCGATTCCCCCATCTCTGTAGCCTCTTCCATCCCTAGACCCTTCTAAGATCTCCGCCCTCTTCCAATTCTGGCCTCTCGGTGTATCTCCCACCACTTGGCTCCACCATTGGCGGCTGTGCCTTCAGCTTCCTCGGCACTAAACACCGGAATTCCCTCCTGAAACCTCTCCATCTCTTTTTCCCCCACTCCCCCCACCACCCACCACCTCCCCACCTGAAGAAGAGAGAAGAAGGGGAGTTTAGTCCCAGGCTTCATGGCTGGTGTTTACTCCCTGAAGCATCACCATCAAAACACTAAGGAGTTTGTAGGGGAAACAGTTTCAGGGCTTTGGGGCGACTAAAGGCGGTGAGAGGGAGCGGGACCAAGTCTTTCAAAGAGCTGGCAATGACAAGATGGGCCGATTAGCCTCCCTCTGTGTTGCATGGTTCTGTGAGCTGGTCATTTTACTGCTGGTTGTGGGATTATTCTGTGCGCAATGGGGGTGGACAGAACAAAGCTCCTGCAACGTGTGATAGGAGGTGCCGAGCAAACACTGCCCAGCCTTTCAGTCCCAGGGCCAGGCATTCCGAGCTGATGGGATGGGATTGGAAAAAATACTAAAACAACTCGTGTAAAACCGAGACAGGATCCAACTCAAGGATTCTGAAACAATTTCCAGCTGTTTGCAGAGCGAGAGAGAGAGAGAACAGCCCCTCTTTTTCCCATCTGAGTGACTCACTCGTCTGGCATGGGTCGGGGCTGAAGGCAGAATTCCGGCTGCAATACAGATTTGCTGGATGTCAGCAAGAGATCGCTCGGCATCAGGGAAAGCGCTTCGGCACAGCTGGCTGCAGCGGAGGGGGAAGGTGGGCAGGGGGTGGGGGGGACAGTGGGGTGGCAAGGTGAGCTGGGGGGGTGGTGGGGGCGTGGGGGGAAGGTGGGCAGGGGGTGGGGGGCAAGGGGGGTGGGAAGGTGGTCAGGGGGTGGGGGGCAGGGGGGTAGGAAGGTGGGTGGGGGGGGGTGCAGGTGTGGGGGGGTGGGAAGGGGGTGGGGGGGTGGGAAGGGGGTAAGAAGGTGGGAAGGGGGTGGGAAGGTGGGTGGGGGGTTGGGAAGGGGGGTTGGTAAGATGGGCAGGGGGCGGGGGGAAGGGGGGCAGGGGGTGGGAAGGTGGGAAGGGGTGGGGGTGATGCTGAATGAGACCCCAGCTGTTGCTGCTGTGTTGTGTAAGAGAGGGATTGGAAACTGTTTAATTAAAGAGGCCGAGAGTGGGGGAATAGCTGGAGTTTCAACTCACTGAGCTCGTTCCCTTTCTCTCTCTCTCTCTCTCTCTCCCTGGAGAACATCTCAGTCAGTTCAGTTTTTTAACTCTTTCCCCCCCAACCCCAACCCCAACCCCAAAATCTTCTGGATTGATCTCCTGCACAGACACCCCCTTTGGAGTAAAGTACCGGGGCGCTTCCTGCTGCAGTTCAGCCCTCCAGCAGTGGGTCTGACTAGCTGGCGCTGGGACACGGGCGTTCTGAAACGCTGCAATTTGCTTGTGTTGGCTGCACCTCTTGCTGTGGAAGTATACGGTGGTCAGGACTATTTTTGGCTTCCTGACTTCCCACATGCCGAGAATGGATCATTGGTAAAAACATCTTCTCCCCTCCACAAGTTCAGGCCCACCGCTATCCCCTGGAGTTTAAACAGCCCAGGCTCGATCTCCTGGAGTTGTTTAAAACCATCGGAGCAGCCGACGGCCGGGATTTTATACCGGAGGGACTTCACAGCTCCGCCAAAAGCCGATGGACATTTGAACGGCTGGCCGCATTTTACAGACCCTCCCCCACCACGACGGAAAATTCCGCCCAATGGGGAGAAAGAATTTCCTCTGGTGGGGTGGGTGGGTGGGGAAGGGGGAGTCTAGAACCAGGGGGAATAATCTTTCAGTAGAGCTAGAGCGATGTCGGGAAGCACTCCTTCACACAAAATGGGAGTGGGGATCTGGAATCCTCTCCCTCAAAACATAGTTCGGGGTTGGGTGTTGGGGTCTGGGGTGGGTGGGAGTGGGTCAACTGAGATTGAGAGATTTAGACAATAGTACTAATGCTTCTGGAGCCCAGGCAGGTAAATGGAGTTAAGGTACAGATCAGCCATAATTGAACCGGCGGAACAGGACACTGCCCTGAGAAAGATCATCAGGACCATAAGACCATAAGACATAAGAGCAGAAATTAGGCCATTCGGCCCATCGAGTCTGCTCCGCCATTCAATCATGGCTGATAAGTTTCTCAGCCCCATTCTCCCGCCTTCTCCCCATAACCTTTGATCCCCTTACCAATCAAGAACCTATCTATCTCGGTCTTAAATACACTCAATGACCTGGCCTCCACAGCCTTCTGTGGCAATGAATTCCATAGATTCACCGCTCTCTGGCTAAAGAAGTTTCTCCTCATCTCTGTTCTAAAAGGTCTTCCCTTTACTCTGAGGCTGTGCCCGCGGGTCCTAGTCTCTTCTACTAATGGAAACATCTTCCCCACGTCCACTCTATCCAGGCCTTTCAGTATTCTGTAAGTTTCAATCAGATCCCCCCTCATCCGTCTAAACTCCATTGAGTATAGACCCAGAGTCCTCAAACGTTCCTCATATGTTAAGCCTTTCATTCCTGGGATCGTTCTCGTGAACATCCTCTGGACCCTCTCCAGGGCCAGCACATCCTTCCTGAGATACGGGGCTCAAAATTGCTCACAATATTTTAAATGTGGTCTGACCAGAGCCTTATAAAGCCTCAGCAGCACATCCCTGCAGGACATCGAAAAATATATATATATTTTTGCTTTCTTTGAACGTTTCTCTTTACTAGATATAGAAACATTGAAAATGGGGAATAAGGCTGACAGTCAAGCCTCGTCCAATAAGTCTCTTTGCTTTCCAATCGATGGAGGGAGGCAGAACGTCACCAGGATGGATGCGCTGGCCGATTGATGGCTGGAGCATGGGGGGAAGGTCATGTGACAGGACCTCCAGGAATACAATTAACTACAGTTGACAACCCTATTCAAGGGCAGTTAGGGATAGGCAACACATGTTGGCCTCACCAGTGACGCCCATGAAAGAACAAAAAAAGAAGGAAGTGTGAGAGAATAGGCAGTTTGGAACTGAATGGAACAATTCTAAAGGAGACGCGGGAACAGAGAGGCCTGGGGTTTACATACACGAGTCTATGAAGGCGGCAGGACATGTTGAGAAAGCCATTGCTAAAATCACGCAGAATTCTGGGCTGTCCGAGTGAAGACCGAGCGGCAGAATTTGTCTGTAATCGGTCAGTAGCTCACTGGGTCCGACCTCTGCCTGTTCACAACTCCGTGATATTTTCAACTGCAACTTGCTGTCAGTAGGACAGGGAAGAAAAGGTGCAGGGTATCTTGGATCTGATTAAATTGGGCAGGCAACTGTGGACCTCCTTAAACAAACAGACTTGAAAGGATAGCGAAATAAACAGCACGAGGACTACAAAGGAAATGTACATTCAAGGGGGTGAATCTGACGTCAAATCAGGTTCAGAGTGAAATCAAGAGAGGAATTAAAATTGAAATGACAGAGCATAAAAGAGACAATGAAAGAGTAAAACAAAAAGTTTATTAATTGTTTTTTAAAATTCCATAACAATTAAAATTTGAAGGAATGAGACTTTAGACTTGGTAAATAGTTTTCCACAGAGAGAGAGGCCGACTGGCAGTAATTGATACTTATCACCATGTTAGAAGAGTACGTAGACTTGAAATGACTTAACTTCCTCTGGTGAGTTTACTTTGTATCTACCATGCAAGTGCGAGAATTTCACACTGCTCAGTGTAGATCACTGTGGAACCAGACTGATGATGTGAAGTTAAAGGTGGAGTGATACAACCGGGACAGCAACATTTTGATTTTCATGTTTAACTACACATCTGCCCCTGATTTTGAAGTTCCTGTGGCTTTCGTGAACAAGTAACAGCATGTGCCATCAGCCTCACCAGTTACACTGGCAGCAATCTTAATGGGACATAGAGGCTAAAAGCAGGAGGTTATTTCTAAACCTTTTATTACAACAACACATGGTTCTCAGCTGGAATATTGTGGCCAATTTGGGCACCACTTTAGGAAGGATGTCAGAGAATGCAGGATAGTTTTACCTGAATGTATTGAGTGTATTTAAGACCGAGATAGATAGGTTCTTGATTGGTAAGGGGATGAAAGGTTATGGGGAGAAGGCGGGAGAATGGGGTTGAGAAACTTATCAGCCATGATTGAATGGTGGAGCAGACTCGATGGGCCGAATGGCCTAATTTCTGCTCCTATGTCTTATGGTCTTATGAATGGTCCCAGTTACATGGAATGACCGGAGAAGCTGGGATTGTTCTCCTTAAGAGTGTAGAGAAGGTTAAGGGTCCCTCCTTAGACCAACCCCTGATCTCACAGGGAATACTGCTGGGCTAGGCTCTTGGCATGGGTCTCTTCCCTTCCTCAGCTTAATACTGGTGGTGACAGGATGACACCCTTAAATGGGCATTAATTGCCAATTTAAGGACGACAGTCTGTCTCACTGGCGGGCAGGCTGCCCAGTGCCACCCCTGCCACTGGTATAATTGCAGTGGGCAGAGGGGTGGGTGGGTACGTGATGGGTAGGCCACCCGCTGGATTAAATAAGCCTCCCTGGCTTCAGACCTGGCAGTGGGGGAAGCATTAAATCCAGTTTTCTCTCTCTCTCTCTCTACAACAAAAATAAAAATAGCTGGAAAAACTCAGCAGGTCTGACAGCATCAGCAGAGAGGAACACAGATAACGTTTCGAGTCCGTATGACTCTTCAACAGAACTGAGGATCGATCCCTTCCCCCCCACCCCACCCCCACTAGGGCTATCTGTCACTTGCTCGTCCTGCTTTCTACCCTTAATGTCCCCATTAGCACATTCCTTAGATAATATCACCACCATCAACACCTCTTTGTCCTTTTGTCTGTGACATCTTTTGGCAAACTCCACCTATCACTGGCCCTCTATCCAGCTCTACCTGTCCCACCCCCCTTAAACCAGCTTATATTTTACATCTTTTCTATTTTTCCTCAGTTCTGGTAAAGAGTCATACGGACTCGAAACGTTAACTGTGTTCCTCTCCGCAGATGCTGTCAGACCTGCTGAGTTTTTCCAGCTATTTTTATTTTTGTTTTTGTTTTGGATTTCCAGCATCTGCAGTTTTTTGGCTTTTATCTCTCTCTTTCTCTTTCTCTCTCTCTCTCCCCCTCACTCACACATTCTCTCCCTCTCTTGCTCTGACCAATCAGACGTGGCTAAGTTGACCAATGACTGGAGTGCCAGTAAGGTGCCAATGGGGAAGGCGGAACTGAAGGGGCAAACAAAGTATTGCTGTAACTGATGCAGTTGTTTCTGAGTGAACATGGTTGAGATGTTGCTCAGAGTTATAGCCTCTATCGAGAGCCAAGTCTTTCCCTTTTTCCTTTCCTGACCTCATGTTACATGTGTGCTTTATTGGCAGGCCCAGCGGAGGTTCCCATGATGTCCCCTAACGGATCCATTCCCCCAATTCACGTTCCACCAGGATACATCTCACAGGTAAGAGATTGCTCTGAACCATGTACATGTCGAGCAGTTCCACCCATCTCAGTCTCTGAGGTGAGGTGACGGTGAGGGATGATGAGGCCCAGAATTAGCCAAGGTACCAATCCCCCAACCCCTTGAATGTTATCCATTAACAGGATCAGGATCAGCAACCATGCCCCCCACCATGTTTGAATAGTCTGATGTTGCAGTGATAGCTACACAATGAGAGGGTTAAATATTCCACAGGGTACAAAGTTACTGAGGGAACCGATGACCATCTGATCTGGAGGAAAGCAGTCGGGGGAAGGGTGACCATGCGAAGATCAGTTAATTTGGCGGACTATTCTCAATTCTTTCTTAAGCAGCATCTTCATTCAGGAAGCTAAATACATAGGGTACCGATGATAGGTAGAGTTTGCCTCATTCACGTCAATCTACCTGTTGTTGATGCATCTGTCCCTGACAGTGTTGGTAGGGGTGACCACCGCACAGTCCTTGTGGGGGCAAAGTCCATCTTCAAACTGAGAATACCCTGCATCGTGTTTTGTGGCACTACCATCGTGCCAAAAAGCAAAGATTCAAAACAGGTCTAGCGACTCAAAATTGGGCATCCATGAGGCACCGTGGGCCATCAGCAGCAGCACAATTGTATTAAACCATGAGCTGTAATCTCATGGCCCGGATATCACCCAACTACCATTAACATCAAGCCGGGGATCAATCCTGTTTCAATGAAGAATGTTGGACACATTGCCACGAGCAGCACCAGACGTGCCTAAGAATAAGATGCTGACCTGGTGACGCTAAACACAGGACCACATGTGTGCTAAAATGTAGAAGTTGCATGCGATAGACAGAGCTAAGCGATTCCACAACCAAAGCTCTGCCAATTTGCCATGCTCAGACATGAATGTCGCTGGACAATTAAATGACTAACAGGAAGAGGAGGATCCATGAACATTCCTATCTTCAATGATGGGAGAGCCCAGCATGTCAGGACAAAAGATAAGGCTGATGCATTTGCTACAATCTCCAGCCAGAAGTGCTGAAGTGGATGATCCATCTTGGCCTCCTCCGGAGGTCCACACCATTACAGATGCCAGTCTTCAGCCAATTTGATTCACTCCACATGATATCAAGAAATGGCTGAAGGCCTGGGCCCTGACAACATTATGGCAAAGGTACTGAAGACCTGTGCTCCAGAACTTGCCGCGCCCCTAGCCAAGCTGTTCCAGTACAGCTACAACACTGACATCTACCCGACAATGTGGAAAATTGCACAGGCATATCCACTTCACCAATCCAACCCAACCAATTCCCACCACATCAGCCTACTCTCGATCTTCAGAAAATTTATGGAAGGCGTCGTCGACAGTGCTATCAAATGGCGCTTGCTTAGCAATAACCTGCTCACTGACACTCAGTTTGGGTTCCACCAGGGTCACTCAGCTCCTGATTTCATTACAGCCTTAGTCCAAATGTGGACAAAAGAGCTAAACTCAAGAGGTGAGGTGAGAGTGACTGCCCTTGACATCAAGGCAGCATTTGACCGAGTGTGGCATCAAGGAGCCCAGCAAAACTGGGAGTCAATAGGAATCAGGGGAAAACTCTCTGCTGGTTGGAGTCAAACCAAGTACAAAGGAAGATGGTTGTGGTTGTTGGAGGTCAGTCATCTCAGCTCCAGGACATCACTGCAGGAGTTCCTCAGGGTAGTGTCCTCGGCCCAACCATCTTCAGCTGTTTCATCAATGACCTTCCTTCCATCATAAGGTCAGAAGTGGGGATGTTCACTGATAATTGCACAATGTTCAGCACCATTCATGACTCCTCAGATACTGAAGTAGTCCATGTCCAAATACAGCAAGACTTGGACAATATTCAGGCTTGGGCTGACAAGTAACATCTGTACCAAACAAGTGTCAAGCAATGACCATTTACATCAGGAGACATTCGATGACATGACATTCCCATGACATACCATTGACCAGAAACTGAACTGGACTAGCCATATAAATACTGTGGCTACAAGAGCAGGTCAGAGGCTGGGAATTCTGCGGAGCGTAACTCACTTCCTGACTCCACCATCTACAAGGCACAAGTCAGGAGTGCGATGGAGTACTCCCAACTTGCCTGGATGCGTGCAGCTCCCACTACACTCAAGAAGCTTGACATCATCCAGAACAAAGCAGCCCACTTGATTTGGCACCACATCTACAAACATTCACTCCCTCCACCGCCGACACACAGAACAGTGGTGTGTACCATCTACAAGATGCATTGAGCATCTTGTCAATCCTTCATCAACAGCACCTTCCAAACCCATGACCTATATCGCCTAGGACAAGGGCAGCAGACACATAGGGGCAAGTTCCCCTCCAAGCCACTCACCATCCTGACTTGGATTCCTTCACTGTCGCTGGGTCAAAATCCTGGAACTCCCTCCCTAACAGCGCTGTGGGTGTACCTACACCACACGGACTGCAGCGGTTCAAGAAAATGGCTCACCACCACCCTCTAAAGGGCAACTAGGGATGGGCAATAAGCGGTGGCCCAGCCAGCGAAGCCCACATCCCGTCAATGAATAAAACGATAGGGTATAATGTACATGGGCTGTGGAAGGAGACAAAATGGATGGGTAGAGTCTATGATAGGGTAGAGTGTATAATTTCATTTTTTTTTAATTACCAAGAAACCTGCATGAAACGTGAATCCCTTTGGGCAGGATGTGAATTAGCAGCTGGTTTAGGAAAACAATCCTGACCTCCTTGAACTCAGGAAGTTGGAGAGAGTGTGGGGTTGTGTCAGATGGCTTCATTTGTGTTGCAATGCCTGAGTTGTTGGAATTGAAAATAAACCTGTTTAACTCCTGAAGGGATATGTGGCAACCATCTGTGTTTTGGATACGCTGAGCATTTTAATGCATTCCCCAATTATCCATACTTCATTTTCAAAAAAGGGGGCAGAGCAATAGAGAGGGTGGGAGAGTAACAGTGAGCAAGGGAGAGTAACAGAGAAAGTAATGATGTAAGCAATAGCAGCAGGAGTAGGCCACAAGGCCCCTTGGGCCTGCGCTGTCACTTAGTACGATCATGGCTGATCTTGTACCTCAGCTCCACTTTCCCATTCAATCCCCATATCCCTTGATTCCGTTAGTGTTAAAATCAATCAACCTGTGTCTTGAATATACTCAATGACTGAGCACCCACGGCTCTCTCTAGGGTAGGAAACTCCAGAGATCTACAACCCTCTGAGTGAAGGAATTTTGCCTCATCCGAGTCCTAAATAGCCGACCCCTTATCCTGAAATTGTGACCCCTAATTCTAGACTCTTTGGCCGAGGGAAACGGCTTCTTGGCATCCACCCTGTCAAACTGTCACCGAATCTTAATTTTAAAAATTAATTCACAGGATGTGGGTGTCGCTTTGCTGGCTGGGCCAGAATTTATTGCCCATCCCTAATTGCCCTTGAGAAGGTGGTGGTGAGCTGCCTTCTTGAGCCGCTGCAGTCCCTGTGGTGTAGGTACACCCACAGTGCTGTTAGGGAAGGAGTTCCAGGATTATGACCCAATGAGATCACCTCTCCTTCTTCTAAACTCCACAGAGTAAAGGATCATTCTAGTGAGAAGAGCTGAAAGAAAGGGCAGGGTAACAGAGGGAAGGGGAAAGTGAGAGAGGGAAAGAGCAACAGAGAGAGGCAGGGGGAATAATAACAGAGAGAGGGAGAGAGTAATGGAGTGGGGGAAAGAGTAACAGAGAGGGGGAGTGTAACAGAGAGGGGGGAGAGAGAAAAGTGAGGAAGAGAGTTAGAGAGAGGGGGGAAAGGACAACAGTGGAGGAGCGAGGGGATTGGGAGAGAATAACAGAAGGGGAAAGAGTGAGAGTGACAGTGAGGGGGAGAGAGAGCAATGGAGAGATGGAAGAGAGTAAAAGAGAGGAAGAGAGTTATAGAGAGGGAGAGGAACAGAGAGGCGGGGACAGAGCTGGCAAGAGACTTAGAGTGTTAGCAAGAAGGGGAGAGAGTAAAAATAAAAGAAACGTACTGAAAGCAGGGGTTTATTGCAGCTGAGGGGCCTACTGGTCTCAGGTGTTTAAATCGGGCCCAAGCAGGGAAGCTCAAAGAGGGAGCTCGAGGGAAACACAAAGACACTGTCCAGATAAGGGGTCACAAGGAGCTGTGCTGGATTCTCCCTCCCTCTGCTTCCCTCCCATAAGTCCCTCCTGCTAGACCCTGACTACCCAGGCCAGAGCTTAACCATTGGCAATTAAATAAAGCCCAGGGATTAAAATATCACCCTGGGCCTGAAACAGGCCCACAAAATATGGTGCTTAGGGCCTAGCCCTTGCCTGCCTGAATTCCCCTGGGAGTTGATATTAACTCCAGAATCCAGGCTGACCTTCCTCAGCAACATCAAAGGGTCAAACCAAGGTCACCGTCACCCCTATTTGGTGTACACAATCCTAAAGCTGTCTTTGAGGGGACAGGGAGCTGTCCTGGTGCGCTGGTCCCCATTCATTCATCCAAAATGAACACAAGCAAAATGCGGCAGACACTGGAAATCTGAAATAAAATCGGAAAATGCTGGAAATTCTCAGCAGGCCTGGCAGCATCTGTGGTAGGGGGGCGGAGGAACAAGAGTTTCTGGGTGGAATCTTCTCCGCCCAGCAGAAATGGCATCGTGGTGGTGGGGGGGGAGCAGGGGTGTGGGGTGGGGTGGTGGAAATTTGCAAAGTAATGTGTCGGGTCACTGTCCTGCGGTAGGTGCTCCTGCCTCAATGTTGGAGGTGGGTTCACAGCCATAGCAGCTACCCACCCAGGCAGCAGCGCGGGGTCAATTAGTCCAGTTCAGGCCTCGCTTAGGGGGGCAAGTTTCAGACAGCAACAGCATCTTCCCAGCATCGCACCACCTCCTTGCCAAGTCGCCGTGCCTTGGAGACAGCCTCCTGGTGGCAGGCCAGAGGGTCATCGCTGGCCTAACCAATGAGCTGCAGGAATGAAAAGGACACAGCCCCATCCATAGTTTTTCCTTTAGAGGGGCTTTCCCTCTATACTGATGGTCCTAGGAACTGTGGCCCTTCCTTACTTTTAAGATTTAAGCAGGCATCCAAGAGAGTCTCCGTTTTGAGGTGCCATTGCACACCCTCTCCCGTTGGGGTTGCTGCCCAGCCAGTTGCTGCAGGACCTCCTATTGGGCCTCCTGCCTTGGGATCCTACCTGCTAGCTTCAATTGGCTGCCTACTGTATCCTTGGCCACGTCGGCCTGCCTCTGAGCCGTGTGGGGCCAGGAACCAGACGTTTATTTATTTGTTAATATTCATGCAGGGGCCGTGGGCTTCTCTGGCTAGGCCCAGCATTTATTGACCATCCCAGATTTCCCCTTGAGAAGGTGGGGGTGAGCTGCCTTCTTGAGCCGCTACAGCTCCTGTGGTGTAGGTACACCCACAGTGCTGTTAGGGAGGGAGTTCCAGGATCTTGACCCAGAAATGGTCCTGACCGGTGTTTATTAACAATGTCGGTGGGATTCCACCCAATGTTTCAAAGTCATTGACCTTGCATCAGTTCTGATCATTGACTCGAAATGTTACTTTTGTTTCTCTCTCCACAGGGGCTAGCTGAGTGTTTCCAACATTTTATTGTTTTCTTCACGAGAACCAGGTTATCTAATCATTGGTTGTTTCTGTGTGTGCATCAGAAGAAAGAAAGACTTGTATTCATATGGCGTCTTTCACAACCTCAGACCAACCTAAAGGGCTTTGCGGTCGATGAAGTACTTTCGAAGTGCAGTCACTGTTGTAATGTAGGAAACACAGCAGCTAATTTGTGCACAGCAAGATCCCACAAACCACGATGTGATAATGACCAGATAATGTGTTTTTTCATGATCTCTATTATTCATTCACGGGATGTGGGCTTCGCTGGCTGGGCCAGCATTTATTACCCATCTCTAGTTGCCCTTGAGAAGGTGGTGGTGAACTGCCTTCTTGAGCCGCTGCAGTCCATGTGGTGCAGGTACACCCACAGTGCTGTTAGGAAGGGAGTTCCAGGATTTTGACCCAGTGACAGTGAAGGAACAGCGATATATTTCCAAGTCAGGATGATGAATGACTTGGAGGGGATCTTCCAGGTGGTGGTTTTCCCATGTGTCAACTGCCCTTGTCCCTCTAGATGGTAGTGGTCGTAGGTTTGGAAGGTGCTGTCAAAGGAGCCTTGGTGAATTCCTGCAGTGCATCTTGTAGATGGTACACACTGCTGCTACTGTGCGTCGGTGGTGGAGGGAGTGAATGTTTGTGGATGGGGTGCCAATCAAGCGGGGCTGCTTTGTCCTGGATGGTGTCGAGCTTCTTGAGTGTTGTGGGAGCTGCACTCATCCAGGCAAGTGGGGAGTATTCCATCACACTCCTGACTTGTGCCTTGTAGATGGTGGACAGGCTTTGGGGAGTCAGGATGTGAGTTACTCGTTGCAGAATTCCTAGCATCTGACCTGCCCTTGTAGCCACAGTATTTATATGGCTGGCCCAGTTCAGTTTAGACCATGAGACCATAAGACCATAAGACATAGGAGCAGAAATTAGGCCATTCAGCCCATCGATTCTGCTCCGCCATTCAATCATGGCTGATAAGTTTCTCAACCCCATTCTCCCGCCTTCTCCCCGTAACCTTTGATCCCCTTACCAATCAAGAACCTATCTATCTCGGTCTTAAATACACTCAGTGACCTGGCCTCCACAGCCTTCTGTGGCAATGAATTCCATAGATCCACCACTCTCTATGGACATTCTAAGCCACCATGAGGTCATTAATATTCGACCATAAAGCATGGAATGGAATCATGGGATGCAAATAAAGTATACCTGTTATCAGGATTTGTAATGACTGGTAAAGTTGATTGAAGGCAATGGCCAAGGTATTGACACATTGTGTTGACCATTTGTCCATGTAAAGCTGGAAAGAGCACATGACATGTGCAGACATCTAGATTTGTTCTTGAACCAGCCTTTAAGGATCCCCTCCAGCACATACATTGTTTTCCCAATAACCAGTGCCCCACCAGGCAAGAATCCCTCACAGAAAAGGAACAAACAAACTTGAAGACAAGGGCAGAAAATCCTTTTCTGCACAAACATCAAACCAGACTGAAATTAATCACTGTGAAATACAACCCTGCTCCAAAAACGTTTCAATGTTTATGAAGTGCATCGTCATGTCTACTTATACCAGATACAAACTGTTTACACTCCACAAGTGCCCATCCTACGTTAAGACATTAGGCACTCATGACAGACTTACTGGTCAATGGTAATCCCCAGGATGATGTTAGTGGGGGATTCAGTGATGGTAATGCCCTTGAACAGCAAGGGGCGATGGTTGGATTCTGTCTTGTTGGAGATGCTCATTGCCTGACATTTGTGTGGCATGAATGTTACTTGCCACTTGTCACCCAAGTCTGGATATTATTTATTAATTTATGCTTCACTGTCAAAGGAGGTTTCCAGGGATTATGACATGGTGAAAAAGGCCATTTTGAGTGCATATGAGTTGGTCCCTGAAGCACACAGACAAAAATTTCAAAATTTAAGGAAACAGTCTGGGCAACCTTACATTGAATTCGTAAGGTTTAAGCAAAATAGTTTTGACAGATGGATACAAGCATTGGGAGTTGTAACTACCTATGAAGTTCTCAGAGAAACTATTCTCTTGGAAGAATTTTAAAACTCCCTACCTTCTGTAATAAGAACCCATGTTGAAGACCAAAGGGTTGCAACAGCTAGACAGGCAGCAGTAATGGCCAACGATTATGAGCTGATCCATAAAACCAAACCTGTTTCCCATCACCCCCAAAAATTTGAAAAGGATAGAAAGTGGGAGAGTGAAAGGATGGGAAGTAGCCAGGGTAAAGAATGGATAGCTGGGAATACCTTGAGATCTCCTCCCCAGATCAGAAAGGAAGGTACTGAGACTGGGGGTGAAACTCAAAGGCCTAAGTGTTTCCATTGTAATAAAGTGGGACATATTCGTTCAGAATGCTGGAAGTTGCAAGGGAAGCCCATGGGACTTATTGGAGTTTGTAAGAGTGAGTCCGAATAGGGAACTCAAAAAGAAAATGCCACAGATCAAATTGTAGCTTTAACTACAAATAAGGGACTAGAGGTAAACACTGCTGTGAATGCAGGTGAAGTGAATAAAGTAGGTGAGAGATATAAAGGGTTTTTGTCTAAAGGGAAGATAACCCCTTTCATCAAATGATGCAGTTAAACCCATAACTATATTAAGGGACACAGGAGCTACTCAAACTCCTTTGCTGGAGGAGGACCTAGTTTTCCCTCCAGGGAGCTCAACGAAAGCTACAGTATTAGTAAACGGGATAAGTGGAGAGTATATCCCGGTTCCATTGTACAAAGTGCAATTGGAGTGTGATTTGTTGTCTGGATCGGTGATTGTAGGAGTGGTTAAGAAATTACCCGCGAATGGAGTGGATCTATTCCTGGGGAATGATTTGGCAGGAGTGAAGATTATAGCATTGCCCATAATCACAGAAAGTCCGAGAGAGGCTAAAGAGACAGAGCAGTTACAAGAACAAGTTCCTGGTGTTTTTCCCTTGTGTGTGGTGACCAGAGCAATCGCTAAACAAAGTCCATCACCAGAGATCAAAGTAATACCACGAGCAGATGTTAGAGCAGCCGAAACATTCTTTAAGGATGAGAATTATTCAAAGGAAGTGTTTGGCAGGTCTTCATTAACTGAGGCTCAGAAAGCAGAGTTAAACAAGTTAGCACAGTCAGCTCACACTGAAGCTGAGGCAGGAGGAGATCCAGAGTGCTATTACCTTAAAAATGGAGTTCTGATGAGGAAGTGGAGATGCCCTCACAGACCGACGGATGAGGAGTGGACAGTTGTTCATCAGATAGTGGTATTGCCCAAATGTTGTAAGGAGATACTGCGAGTAGCACACGAGATTCCCACGGCAGGACATGTAGGAATACAGAAAACCCAAGCATCGATAAACAGGTATTTTACATGGCCAAGACTTCATGAAGACGTAGTGCAATTTTGTAGAACGTGTCATACACGTCAGTTAGTAGGTAAACCTCAACATGTAATCAAACCAGCACCTTTAATACCCGAACCAGCTTTTGAAGAACCGTTTAGTCGGGTATTAGTAGATTGTGTGGGACCATCACCCAAAACGAAAGCAGGACATCAATACATCCTTACAATCATGGATATGACCACCCGATTTCCAGAAGCTATTCCTTTAAAGACAATTACAGCGAAGGTGGTGGTGGAAAAGTTAACTCAGTTTTTCATTCATTATGGCCGACTGATTGAAATACAATCTGACCAAGGTTCTAACTTGATGTCTAAAATGTTCCAGGATATAATCAGCAGTTTGGGTATCAAACAACTAAAGTCTATCACCAACAAACAGGGAACTTTGGAGAGATCTCATTAGACTTTCAAAACCATGATTAAGATCTATTGCCATGAATGCCTAAAGGATTGGGACAAAGGATTGGATTTCTTACTATTTGCTACAGAGATTCTCCCAATGAATCAACTGGATTTGGTCCATTCGAATTGATCTATGGTCATGAAATAAGAGATCCATTCAAAGTGATCAAGGAAAAGTTCCTAAAGCAGAAAGACAAATCCTCCATGATGGATTATGTGTGAATGTTTCTAGAAAGATTTACAGGGCCATGAGAGCATCTAAAAATTTCGCAAGTCAGAATGAAAGAATGGGCCGATAAACATGCTACAAGTAGAACGTTCCAAGCAGAGGACAAAGTATTAGTATTATTTATTCACCCTTTGTAGGGTGAATCCCTGAGATCGAAATTCTATGGCCCCTACAAGATGGTTAGGGGGGTCAGTGCAGTGATTTATCATAGAAACATAGAAACTAGGAGCAGGAGTAGGCCATTCGGCCCTTCGAGCCTGCTCCGCCATTCATTATGATCATGGCTGATCATCCAACTTAATAGCCTGCTCCCGCTTTCTCCCCATACCCTTTGATCCCTTTCACCCCAAGAGCTATATTTAACTCCTTCTTGAAAACATACAATGTTTTGGCCTCAACTACTTTCTGTGGTAGTGAATTCCACAGGCTCACCACTCTCTGGGTGAAGAAATTTCTCCTCATCTCAGTCCTAAATGGTCTACCCCAGATCCTCAGACTGTGACCCCTGGTTCTGGATTCCCCCACCATCGGGAACATCCTTCCTGCATCTACCCTGTCTAGTCCTGTTAGAATTTTATAGGTTTCTATGAGATCCCCCCTCATTCTTCTGAACTCCAGCGAATATAATCCTAACCGACTCAATCTCTCCTCATATGTCAGTCCGGCCATCCCAGGAATCAATGTGGTAAACCTTCGCTGCACTCCCTCTATAGCAAGAACATCCTTCCTCCAATAAGGAGACCAAAACTGCACACAATATTCCAAGTGTGGTCTCACCAAGACCCTGTATAATTGCAGCAAGACATCCCTGCTCCTGTACTCGAACCCTCTGGCTATGAAGGCCAACATACCATTTGCCTTCTTTACCGCCTGCTGCACCTGCACGCTTACCTTCAGCGACTGGAGTACGAGGACACCCAGGTCTCATTGCACATTCCCCTCTCTCAATTTGTAGCCATTGAGATAATAATCTGCCTTCCTGTTTTTGCTACCAAAGTGGATAACCTCACATTTATCCACATTATACTGCATCTGCCATGCATTTGCCCACTCACTCAGCTTGTCCAAATCACCCTGAAGCATCTCTGCATCCTCCTCATAGCTCACCCTCCCACCCAGCTTTGTATCTGATAGTTACTCCTGTGCATAGGAAGAAGAAACGGTTATGTCACATAAACATGTTGAAGAAGTGTCATTGCAGAGGAGATGATCAGAAAGAGTAAGTGTGCCAGGTGGCAGGAGTAGTGGAGGATGACAAAGGCAGTAAAATTCAGGTAGACGGAGAAGTAGACAGTGCACAAAGCGACCCCCCTACAATTTGGCTAGCCAATACGAAAATACTGGGACAGTCAGACACTGTGTTCTCATATTTAGAGGAAGAACCATGGGAAGATTTAATAAGGTTACTTAGGAAGTGTAAGAAAATTTAGAGGGATTCGCCTGGATGCAACACGTTAACTAAACACAGTGTGGACGTAGGAGACTCAGTGCCGATCAAACAATGTCCGTATCGGCTGAGCCCAAAAAAACTGAGCTCAGTTAGAAACAGAGATCCAATACATGCTGGAAAATCAATTGATCAGGCCCAGCCAGAGCAGCTGCAGTTCAGCGGTCCTGTTGGTTCCTAAGCTGGATGGATCCACTAGATTTTGGCTAGACCACAGGAAAATGAACATAGTTAAACTAGGACAGATTTGTACCCAATTCCTCAGTTAGAGGATTGCATCGATAGGGTGGACAGTGCCCCCATTTCTTTCCAAAATTGATCTATTGAAGGGGAACTGGCAAGTTCGATTAACATCGAGGGCTAAAGAAATATCTGCCTTTGTTACACCCAGTGGATTGTACCAATATCTAGTGATGCCCTTTGGGTTTAAAAATGCCCCAGCTACATTTCAGAGACTTATGAATCGAGTCGTAGCTGAAGTACCTGACTGTGTGGTTTATTTAGGCGATGTCATAATATATAGTAACACATGGGAAGACCATGTAAAGCAATTAGAGGACCTGTTTAAGCAATTACAGTTGGCTGGCTTAGTCACAAATCTGGCCAAGAGCGAATGTGCAAAAGCGAGGATGACTTACCTAGGTCACATTGTCGGACAAGGGCAGGTGTTGCTGAGAACAGTAAAAGTGAACGCTCTAATAGAATTTCCCATTCCCAAAACCAAACAGTAAATATGAGGTTTTTGGGAATGTGTGGGTTTTATTGGAAAATTTTGTGTCTAACTTCAGCACAATAGCTGTACTTCTGGCCAATTTGTTAAGAAAGCAGGCAAGAGTGGTATGGCCAGCAGAATGCCAAGCAGCCTTAGAAAAGCTGAAAGCCGTTTTAATAAATGAACCGGTGATGGCCGCCCCTGACTTTACCAAACCCTTTAAAATGACCATTGATGCTAGCGACTTGAGGGTAGGTGCAGCTCGATCACAAGATGATAAATTAGGGATAGAGAAGTCGGTGCGGTACTTTTCCCAAGAAACTAAATCAACATCAGAGGAATTACTCTGCAATAGAAAAAGAAATTCTAGCATTGTTGTTGTCTCTTCAACACTTTGAAGCTTATTTTTGACACGATAACAAGGAAACATTAATCTACACTGTCCATAATCCGCTGGTGTTCATTGGAAAGTTTAAGTCTCAAAATGCGATACAGTTTAGATGGAGTCTATTGTTTTAACCATTCCATATAAAGATTGTTCACATTGCCGGTAAAGATAAAGGCCTGAATCTTCTGGTCGGCGAGCTACCCCGGGCCCCACTTACTGACGCATAAAGTGACGCGCGGTAACGTCGGGCGTGTGACGCCACGCGTCATTCTGATCTTTGGTTCGGCAGGCGCGCACCGGAGTCGGCTGTACGCCCACCAAACTGTCAAAGGCCTGTTAAGGCCATTTAAAAACCACTTTAATCAATTAACGGAGCTGCGGGGGGGCAGGCGAAGAGCCCAGGCGGCCTTCGCATTTACCACGAAACCTCGTCCACGGGCGGGATGAGGTTTCATGAAGTGTTTATAAATTGAATAAAAATTTTTGTTAAGATTCATTGACGTGTCCCAGCTCCTGTGACACTGTCTTAAAACATTTTTTTTTTTCTTTATTTAAATTTTTTCAAAATCAAACTAATCTCCCTGAGGCAGCTCCGTGCCTCAGGGAGATTTTTGCACTCGTTTGCGCGCATGCGTGAAGGAGCGCAGGCCCCGACTCAGCCTACTCCCCCCCCCCCGGCACAAGGAGCGCTCAGCGCTTCTCAGCGCTTAATTGGCCCGCCCACGTAAAATGGCAGATTGCAGCCGATTGCGGGCGGCGATCAGCTGTGCGCCCACTCCCACTCAGTTCCCATCCCCCCCCGACAGGAAGAAAATTCTCCCCAATGTGATCACGGATGCATTGTCCCAGGAGCAAAATACTGAAATAAATTAAAGGGGTAGGAAATTCTTAAGATTTTATAAGGTGGAAGAAGAACGAATGAACGTAAGTCTTGTATCTTGTTGTCCACGTGTCTCTTACCTTGTGATGAAACGCATTTTTGAAATGGTGTTTCATCTCTTTTTAAGGATGTAGGCATGTAAAGAACCTATTTCTGTTTTACTTGGACTGTGGCTTTAAAATTGGACTGTGGCTTTAAAAACTACCATGGCTGCAGTTGAAAGATATGTTCCCTGGAACAGGATGTGGAATATACAATGTCTGGAACATCTTCTGGAACAGACTGTGCCAGGTTGGACAAAATGGTGCCAGAAAGTGGAACTGCCTAGCAACCACATTTTTATTGGCTCCTGATCAGGTGCCCAAGGTTTTGTGTGATAGCAGTGAGCAGGGAGATCCTAGCCTGCAAAGAGAACACACCTAAAACCTCTCTGTCCTGTGTGTGTAAGATTCCAGTAAACCTACAAGGCTAGCTAACTGGCTTTTTCTTCATATCTCTGTAACCTGCTCTCTCTGAAAAAAAAACCCTGTCAAGCGGAAAAGGGGAAAATCCCCAGTAGAGGCATTGAAAAGCAAATTTCCAATCAGTGAACTACAGACTGAAAGTGCTGGGAGACCATCTTATGTCATTAACAATGAACTGCAAGGAATTTGGGAAGACATCAATCAAAATCAACCCATCTAATCCCATTCTCCGGATTGGTGTTATTGAACTGTTTTATTTAACCCTTAAAATCCATGTTTTGTATGTCTTATGTGTGTGTGTGTTTGTATATACGGGTTAAGAAGGGGTAGAGTTTAAGTTATAGAATTAAATGTTAGCAGTTCATGTTTCTTGCTTTTGCCATTGATTATGGATAATTTGTTTAATAAACAGTTATTTACTTATTAAGTTTACAAACCTGGTGCTTGTATTCTGTTAACCCAAATTAAACAGTTAGGTAGAATTGGGGCAAGTTGGTGGCCTAATCAAACTTTTCCCATTTGTTGTGGCTCGGGGAGCAGTGGGGCTCGATATTACAGCGCACGATCCCCAGTGAGTCGTGACAAAGTGTAGTCACTGTTGTAAAGTAGGAAATGTGGAGTCAATTTGTGCACAGCAAGCTCCCACAAACAGCAATACGATAACGGCCAACCTGTTATTGAACACGAGGACGAGAAGGAATTGCTGATTGAATGGAATGAAGTTGGGTGGAAGGAGGCTTGCGTGGGCATCAATGCTAGCATAGAGTAGTCGGGCAGAATGGCATGTTTCTACACTCTGCTTTATGTAATCCTGAGGCGCTATAAAAGCGCAGGGTTAGATTTGGAGGGGATGCCTCTCCAATCAGTAGATGTGATGAGGAGCATGTTAATTTCTTTCTCTCTCCTTGCCAATCACAGGTGATCGAGGATAACACTGGGGTCCGCAGGGTTGTGGTCACTCCGCAGTCTCCGGAATGCTACCCGCCAAGCTACCCATCGGCCATCTCACCAACCCATCACCTGCCTCCATACATCACGCACCACCCTCATCTCATCCCTCACTCACATGCGGCCTATTACCCCCCAGTCACTGGGCCAGGAGACCTACCGCCTCAGTTCTTCCAACACCACCTCCCACCAACAATATACGGGGAACAAGGTAATCACTTAGCGAGCACATGAATGCAAAGGTGGCAGAGAAAGTTTGTGTCCGGTTCTGGGCACCACAGTTTAGGAAGGACGTCACTGCTTTGGGAAGGGTGGAGTGGGGGTTTACAAAAATGGTACCAGGGATGAAATCCCTCGACTTCCAGTTATGTGGAGAAACTAGGGAAACTGGGATCACTCTCTTAAGAGCAGAGAAGGTTAAGAGGCGATTTAATTGAGCCGCTCAGAATAGATAGGGAGAACTTGTTTCCACTGGCTGGCGGGTTGGTCACACACCCAGGACACGCATATTTAAGAAAATTGGCTCAAGAAACTGAGGGACAATGAAAATTTCTTCTTAATGTGTTAGTTGTTATGATTCGAAATGTGCTTCTTAGAAGGGTAGTGGAAGCAGACTCGATAGTAAATTTGAAAGTGAAATGGATATGTAGTTGTAAAGGAAGCATTTCTGACAGTATAGGGAAAGACCATAAGACATTGGAGCAGAAATTAGGCCATTCAGCCCATCGAGTCTGCTCCGCCATTCAATCATGGCTGATAAGTTTCTCAACCCCATTCTCCCGCCTTCTCCCCGTAACCTTTGATCCCCTTACCAGTCAAGAACCTATCTATCTCGGTCTTAAATACACTCAATGGCCTGGCCTCCACAGCCTTCTGTGGCAATGAATTCCATAGATTCACCACTCTCTGGCTAAAGAAGTTTCTCCTCATCTCTGTTCTAAAAGGTCTTCCCTTTACTCTGAGGCTGTGCCCTTGGGTCCTAGTCTCACCTACTAATGGAAACATCCTCCCCACGTCCACTCTATCCAGGCCTTTCAGTATTCTGTAGGTTTCAATCAGATCCCCCCTCATCCTTCTAAACTCCATCGAGTATAGACCCAGAGTCCTCAAACGTTCCTCATATGTTAAGCCTTTCATTCCTGGGATTGTTCTTGTGAACCTCCTCTGGACCCTCTCCAGGGCCAGAACATCCTTCCTGAGATACGGGGCCCAAAATTGCTCACAATATTCTAAATGTGGTCTGACCAGAGCCTTATAAAGCCTCAGCAGCACATCCCTGCTTTTATATTCTAGTCCTCTCGAAATAAATGCCAACATTGCGTTTGTCTTCCTAACTACCGACTCAACCTGCAAGTTAACCTTAAGAGAATCCTGGACTAGGACTCCCAAGTCCCTTTGCACTCCAGATTTCTGAATTCTCTCCCCATTTAGAAAATAGTCTATGCCTCTATTCTTCCTACCAAAGTGCATGACCTCACACTTCCCCACGTTGTATTCCATCTGCCACTTCTTTGCCCATTCTCCTAACCTGTCCGAATCCTTCTGCAGCCTCCCCGCCACCTCAATACTACCTGTCCCTCCACCTATCTTTGTATCATCTGCAAACTTAGCCAGGATGCCCTCAGTTCCTTCATCTAGATCGTTAATGTATAAAGTGAAAAGCTGTGGTCCCAACACTGACCCCTGTGGAACTCCACTAGTCACCGGCCGCCATCCTGAGAAGGACCCCCTTATCCCCACTCTGAAGTGAGACTGATTGGAAAGGGTCTTTTACAGAGCCAGCAGAGGTGGACTGAATAACACTCCTCTGTGCTGTATCTTTCTTTGGTCTGGGCCATGTTTGTGCTGCCGGTGTTTGAACCAGGACTGCTACTTTAACAACCCTCTCTTCCGAACCATAGCTCAACCTTCCATTTCTCACACAACCTACACAGGCCCTGATTTTAACTCCAGGTAGGCTTTGGGTGGGTGGGTGGGTTTCTTCAAACAATATGTTCTGGAACCAACCAGGGAACAGGCCATTTTAGAACTTGCTAATGTGTAGTTAGACACGATTAATAAATCACCTCATGGTAAAGGATCCTCTAGGTAAGAGTGATCATAACATGATGGAACTTCACACTCAGTTGGAGGGTGAGAAATTTGGGCCTGAAAGGAATGTCTTAAACTTAAAGGCAATTACAGGGGCACGAAGGCAGAGTTGACTAAAGTGGGATGGAAAAATAGGTGAAAGGGTAAGACGGCAGAGAAGCAGTAGCAGATATTTATTGAGGTATTTTATAACTCTCAACAAAGGTATATTCCCTTGAAAAAAAAGGACTCTTTGAGCAGGATGCACTGAGGAAGTTAAGGGTGGTATCAAATTGAAACAAAAGGTGTACAGTGCTGTAAAGATTAGATTCTGAATAGGTCCCAATGGATTGGAAAGTGGCAAATGCAACAGCGCTAGTCAAGAAGTGAGGGAGACCTAAAGCAGAAAACTATAGGTTAGTTAGTCTAACATCTGTCATAGGGAAATTGCTAGAACCCATCAGAATCCATTATTAAGGAGATAGCAGCAGGACATTTAGAAAATCATTACGTAATCAGGCAGAGTCAACATGGTTTTGTGAAAGGGAAACCATGTTTGACAAATTTATTAGAGTTCTTTGAGGATGCAGGGTGGATAAAGGGAAACCAGTAGATTTAATATATTTGGACTGAAAAGGCAGATACAGGAGTGTAGTGGTTATATTATGGGACTGGTAATTGAGAGATCACCAGTTCCAATTTCATCAGGGCAATTTTATGATTTTAATTGTTTTTTTAAAGTCTGGAAATAAAAAACCTCACTCTTCACTGTGTCTTCACCTAACAATTAAACTCCGATTGGCCTCAGTCGACATTGTGCTCTCACCTAACGATGAAACTCTGATTGGCCTCACTCTGCACTGTCCCCTCACCTAACAATTAAACTCTAATTGGCCTCACTCTGCACTGTCCCCTCACCTAACAATTAAACTCTAATTGGCCTCACTCTGCACTGTCCCCTCACCTAACAATTAAACTCTGATTGGCCTCATTCTGCACTGTCCCCTCACCTAACAATTAAACTCTAATTGGCCTCACTCTGCACTGTCCCCTCACCTAACAATTAAACTCCGATTGGCCTCAGTCGACATTGTGCTCTCACCTAACGACGAAACTCTGATTTCCTCCCTCTGCACTGTCCCCTCACCTAACAATTAAACTCTAATTGGCCTCACTCTGCACTGTCCCCTCACCTAACAATTAAACTCTAATTGGCCTCACTCTGCACTGTCCCCTCACCTAACAATTAAACTCTGATTGGCCTCATTCTGCACTGTCCCCTCACCTAACAATTAAACTCTAATTGGCCTCACTCTGCACTGTCCCCTCACCTAACAATTAAACTCTAATTGGCCTCACTCTGCACTGTCCCCTCACCTAACAATTAAACTCTGATTGGCCTCACTCTGCACTGTGCTCGCACCTAACAATTAAACTCTGATTGGCCTCACTCTGCACTGTCCCCTCACCTAACAATTAAACTCTAATTGGCCTCACTCTGCACTGTCCCCTCACCTAACAATTAAACTCTGATTGGCCTCACTCTGCACTGTGCTCGCACCTAACAATTAAACTCACTGAGTAATTTAATTCCTGTCTTTCTTTCTCGATTTGTTTCTTTTTCTTTTTCTCCATCTCTCTCTTCCTTAATTAAAGCTGTGTTTTATTCTTGAACAGAATTCATACCTTTGTATGGAATGTCCAGTTATATAACGAGAGAAGACCAGTACAGCAAACATGACCGACTGCACAAAAAGCTCAAGATTGACCGACAGAACCGATTAAACAGCCCTCCCTCGACCATCTACAAGAACCACATGAGCTCCTGTGCCACGATATACAATGGCTACGGGAAGGGAGCGTGTGTGGCGGGGGTGGGAGGGGGAGGGGGAGGGGGTGGAGGAACTGGCATCAAGAAGTCGGAACGGAGAGCAAGGAGCAGCCCCAGGATGAATGAGCAGGACGTCCAAGGTAAGGAAGTTTATCCCCGCGACTTCACTAGGTCGTATAGACACTGTGTCGGGTCCTTAGCTTATGTGTCAGCACGGCGTGCATCATAGACAAGGTCAGGGTCAGCTGTGGTACCTCATTCCTCAGCCCCACCCCTCCCCCCTATCCCCCCCCCAACCCCACCACCACTCACTCAGGATACCCACACCCCTGGCTCCACCTCCACCACCCCCCCTCTCAACCCCTGGTCAGAGGAAGGGAGAGACACTGACTAGAGTCTTAGAGCCCTACAGCACAGAAAAAGCCCTTCGGCCCATCGAGTCTGCGCTGGTCAAACAAGTACCCTAACTATTCTAATCCCATTTTCCAGCACTAGGCCCATAGCCTTGTATGCCATGGCATTGCAAGTGCACATCCAAATACTTCTTAAATATTATGAGGGTTTCTGCCTCTACCACCCTTTCAGGCAGTGAGTTCCAGATTCCCACCACCCTCTGAGTGAAAAAATTCTTCTTCACATCCCCTCTAAACCTCCTGCCCCTTACCTTAAATCTATGTCCCCTGGTTATTGATCCCTCCACCAAGGGGAAAAGTTCCTTTAAATCATGAACTCTCTCCTCCATCCCCACCCCCTTTCCGATCCCCCCTTTTCTCTTATTTTTCCAATAATTTATATAGATTTTTCTTTTCCCACCTATTTCCATTATTTTTAAATGTATTTCCATCCATTGTTTTATCTCTACCTTTTAACCTATTTCGATCCCTTCCCCCCACCCCACCCCCACTAGGGCTATCTGTCCCTTGCTCATCCTGCTTTCTACCCTTAATGTCCCCATTAGCGCATTTCTTAGATAATATCACCACCGTCAACACCTCTTTGTCCTTTTGTCTATGACATCTTTTGGTTATCTCCACCTATCACTGGCTCTCTATCCAGCTCTACCTGTCCCACCCCCCCTTAAACCAGCTTATATTTCACCTCTTTTCTATTTTTCCTTAGTTCTGGTGAAGAGTCATACGGACTCGAAACGTTATCTGTGTTCCTCTCCGCAGATGCTGTCAGACCTGCTGAGTTTTTCCAGGTACTTTTATTTTTGTTTTGGAAAAGTTCCTTCCTGTCTACCTATCTATGCCCCTCATAATTTTATTCACCTCAATCATGTCCCCCCTCAATCTCCTCTGCTCCAGGGAAAATAACCCCAGTCTATCCAATCCCTCCTCATAACTAAAACTCTCCAGCCCAGGCAACATCCTGGTAAATCTCCTCTGCACTCTCTCTAGTGCAATCACATCCTTCCTATAATGCGGATTCCAGAACTGCACGCAATACTCTAGCTGTGGCCTAACCAGCGTTTTATACAGTTCCAGCATAACCTCCCTGCTCTTATAATCTATGCCTTGGCTAATAAAGCCAAGTATCCCATATGCCTTCTTAACCACCTTATCTACCTGTCCCGCTACCTTAAGGGATCGGTGGACATGCACACCAAGGTCCCTCTGATCCTCGTTACTTCCCAGGGTCCTACCATTCATCGTGTATTCCTGTGTCTTGTTTTCCTGCCCAAGTGCATCACCTCACACTTATCCGGATTAAATTCCATTTGCCACTGATCAGCCCATCTGACCAGCCCGTCTATATCCTCCTGTAATCTAAGGCTATCCTCCGCACTATTTACCACCCCATCAATTTTTGTGTCATCCGCGAACTTACTGATCAACCCTCCTACATTCAAGTCTAAATCGTTTATATATATCACAAACAGCAAGGGACCCAACACCGATCCCTGTGGAACCCCACTGGACACAGGCATCCAGTCACAAAAACACCCCTCGACCATCACCCTCTGCTTCCTGCCACTCAGCCAATTCTGGATCCAATTTGGAAAATTGCCTTGGATCCCATGGGCTCTTACCTTCGTTATCAGTCTCCCATGCAGGACCTTATCAAAAGCCTTGCTGAAGTCCAAGTAGACTACGTCAAATGCATTGCCCTCATCTACACACCTGGTCACCTCTTCGAAAAATTCAATCAAATTGGTCAGACATGATCTCCCCTTAACAAAACCATGCTGACTGTCCTTGATTAACCCCTGCCTCTCCAAGTGTAGATTAATTCTATCCCTCAGAATTGCTTCCAATAGTTTCCCCACCACTGAGGTTAGACTGACTGGCCTGTAGTTCCCTGGTTTATCCCTTCCTCCCTCCTTGAATAACGACACCACATTGGCTGTCCTCCAGTCCTCTGGCACCTCTCCTGTGGCCAGAGAGGTATTGAAAATTATTGCCAGCACCCCTGCTATCTCCTCCCTTGCCTCACTCAACAGCCTGGGATACATTTCATCCGGGCCTGGAGATTTATCTACTTTTAAGCCTGCCAGACCACTTAGAACCTCCTCCCTTTCTATGCTAATTTCTTCAATTATATCACAGTCCTTCTGCCTAATTTCCATACCCACGTTGTCCCTCTCACTTGTGAACACCGACACAAAGTATTCATTTAGAACCCTACCTACGTCTTCTGGCTCGATACACAAATTACCACTATGGTCCTTAATGGGCCCTACTCTTTCCCTAGTTATCCTCTTACTCTTAATGTACTTTTCAAATAACTTTGGATTTTCCATTATTTTACCTGCCAATGTATTTTCATGCCCCCTTTTTGCTCACCTAATTTCCTTTTTAAGTTCCCCACTACACATTCTATACTCCTCTAGGACTTCCACTGTTTTGAGCCCTCGGTATCTGCCATAAGCCTCCCTTTTTCTCTTTATCCAAACCTGTATATCCCTCGACATCCAGGGTTCCCTGGATTTGATGGTCCCACCCTTTGTCTTTACTGGAATATGTTGGCCCTGCACTCTCCCTATTTCCTTCTTGAATGAATCCCACTGCTCTGACGCAGATTTACCTAAAAGTAGCTGCTCCCAGTCCACTCTGGCCAAATCATATCTGATCTTATCAAAGTCAGCACTCCCACAATTTAGAACTTTGATTTCCGGCCCAGCCAGAAGGAGCAAAAACTAAAGGAGCAAAAAACAGCTGTGATGACGCCGTGGCCAAATAGCTTGCCAAGTCTCACCACCGAGGCTTTCGCTGGTGAGGAACGGTAGATTGGGTGAGGTACTGGGTGTGTGTGTGTGTGTGTGTCGGCTGGTAAAGGGTTGATGTTAACCCCATCTTCTCCACCGTCTAGAGCAGTGAGGAGCTGGCAGGAGGTGGCCGCGGGCGGTGGGGTGGTTGAGGGGAATGGGTTGAGGGTGGGGGTGATGCCAATAAGAGATTAATTGGCAGAGCGCATGCTCCCCCCCACCCCCCACCCTCCCAGATCAGCAGCTGCTGAGACCCCCTCTAAACTACCTCCCCCACCCCAGTCCCGATGTGGACAACTACAGCCAGTCTCCTGTCTCCATTCCCCACCCTCACCCCTCCCACTTATAGAGCACAAAGCAATCACGTGCCTGCTCCAGGAATCTTTCGCTCTGTAAGAAGTCAGTTGCCACAGCGACCAAATTCTTGTCAGCTGAAGAAAGGCTATCAGTTACTAGCCTGACAAAGCACAACAAATCTCCTGGTTTCAGGAATTCCCCTGGACAGACAGTACCCCCTGTACTTGTTTCTGGAGTTCCCCCCCACCATCTGCCTGTCTGTCTCTCTCTCTCCCGTCTCCCCCACCAACCCCGATCTAAGCTCAGCTACATCGACCTTTGCTTCCTGGGTTAAAACCTCCCAGTTTTTTAATTAATCTTTCAGGTAAAACGTATGGGATGCGACATTCCTGAGAGAGGGGAAGATGTACACTGTGGTTTGATTGTCCATCGAGCGATGTGCTTACACAGTGTGATCCGTCTCTTGACTTTCAGATTCTGAGAATGTTTGGCGGGGGAGAGAGGAAGAGAGTTGGCAGTGTTTGAGTCATGCACCTGCTCTGTGTGGGTGTCTGTCTGTGTGTGTGTGGGGGGGTTTGTCTGTTTGTGTTGGGGGGGTCTGTGTGTGTGTGTGTCTGTCTGTCTGTGTGTGTGGGTATATGTGTGTGTGTGTCTGTGTGTGGGGGTCTGCGTGTGTGTGTCTGTCTGTGTGTGTGTCCGTGTGTCTGTGTGTGTGTCTGTCTGTGTGTGTGTGGGTGTGTGTGTCTGTCTGTGTGTGTGGGTGTCTGTCTGTGTGTGTGGGTCTGTGTGTGTGTGTGTGGGTCTGTGTGTGTGTGTGTGTGTGTCTGTGTGTGTGTGTGTGTGTCTGTGTGTGTGTGTGTGTGTGTGTGGGGATTTGTCTGTTTGTGTGTGGGGGGGTCTGTGTGTGTGTGTGTGTCTATGTGTGTGTGTGTGTGTCTGTCTGTCTGTGTGTGTGTGTCTGTGTGTGTGTGGGTCTGTGTGTGTGTGGGTCTGTGTATGTGTGTCTGTCTGTGTGTGTGGGGGTCTGTCTGTCTGTGTGTGTGTGTGTGTCTCTCTGTGTGTGTGTGGGTTTCTGTGTGTGTGTGGGTCTCTGTGTGTGTGTCTCTCTGTGTGTGTGTGGGTCTCTGTGTGTGTGTCTCTCTGTGTGTGTGTGGGTCTCTGTGTGTGTGTCTCTCTGTGTGTGTATGGGTCTCTGTGTGTCTTATGTTCCTGGGCTTTGTGAATTCCAGCGCCACCCCCTGCCCTGCATTAGGTGAGGCTGGAGGGTGATGGAAGAAAGAAAGAACTTGCATTTATATAGCGCCTTTCCTCACCTCGGGACATCCCAAAGAGCTTTACAGCCAATGAAACACTTTTGAAGAGGAACCACTGTTCTAATGTTGGAACCCGACAGTAAAGTTATGCACAGCAAGATCCCACGAATAGCCCTGTGACACCCAGGTGGACGGGGTGAGCCCCTCTGCCCTTCTTCGAAATTGTGGCCGTGGGGGGGTGGGGGGGGAGGGGTGGAATCTTTTTTTACATTCAGCCTGAGAGGCTGAGATGGGGCCTCGGTGAAATACCTCCCCTGAAAGACAGCACCTCTGTCGGTGCGGCACTCCCTCGGGTGCTGCACTTGGGACTGGGTCAGCTTTGATTTTTGCGCTCAGGCCTCCGGAGTTGGGGGAGGAGGGGGCCACAAAGCCCTGGGCCCTTCCCGCTCGGGTTTGAAGGAGGGAGGCGGGCTGGGGCTGGGGCTGGGGCTGGGATTGTGCCTGACCTGGTTTCCGATTGAAGCTCACCTCCTGTAGAGCTGCCCTTGACATTCCCGACAGTCTGTTCAAAGAGGGCCTGGTCCATGACAGGAGCCCTTCAACAACTTATGTAAAAAAAAAATCCTTGTCTTATTTGAACTGGCCGCCTGCCACAGAGGCAGGGCTGTGTAAACAAGTCCAGGAACACTGGGAAATGTAATGATAGATTTCACTCACTGAAATACTGCCGAACTGTAATTCACTTTCAGCGTTTATAACAGGTTCTTTTCTAAGGAAAAATGCTACCTTCAGTCTCCTGTGGCAAAAAAAAACCCAGCGGCTTGTGGCAGCGTCCATGGCAAAGACAGGCACAGGCACAAGGCTAATGTCTTAAACAGAGCAGCAAATCCTGGACTGCATGAGACGGAGCAGAAGGAACAGCAGTTTCCTTTCGATTCTTGGGATTAGGGCGTTGCTGGCAAAGCCGTAGTTGCTGCCAGGCCCAGTTTTCCTGAACAAGGAGGATTGTTGTGTGTGTGGGCCTTTCTCCCCCCACCCCCCCCACCACCACTACCACCCCCGCAACCCCCCACACCCCACCTCCCCCACTTTCATCCTCTGTCGTCCGCTTGGGGTTAATCCCCTGGCACAGGGTGTGTGGGTTGGAAACGGGAGAGACCGTGTGCCAGAGACAGGGAAAAGGGGGAAAGAGAAAGGAAGTCGGGAATGAGAGAGACTCTGAGCGAGGGGCTGGAGAAAGAGAGAGAGAGAGAGACAGAATTACGAGGGAGCAAGAGGCAGAGAGAAGCAATGGGGAGCGAGAGAATGGAAGAGAGAGAGGCTGGAAAAGAGGGAGATACGGAGAAGGAGACAGGAAGGAGAGAGCGTGAGCAAGCGCAGAGAGAGAAAGCAATAGGAGAGGTTTTGTCTATAACGGGGAGCACGCAGCCAATTTGCGCACAGCAAGCTCCCATGAACAACGACGTGAGAAATGACCAGAAAAGATGTTTTCATTGATATTGTCTCAGTGTAAAGAGGAGAGCTCCCCCCGATCACCTTTCAATCTCCTCTGCTCACCTGGAAGGGCAGCTGGACCCACAGTTTTAACAATGTTTCACAAAGATGGGCACCTCTGCCAGTGTAGCTCTCCTTCAGTACTGCACTGGCAATATCAGCCTGCACGATGAGCTCAAGTCCCTTTAAACCTTCCCCTTTTGGTGTTGTGTGATCAGAGTAAGATATCTGACAATCGGCAATCGGAACAACCTCTTCCCTCAGGCCCCGGACATCCCGATTCTCCACAATAATGATGACATTTCAGGACCAGGACTCCGATTGGCCTTAGGTCAGGGGGTTTTTACCTGGACATTGTTGACCCATCTCTCCCAACAGCCAATCAAGAGGCCAGTGCCCTCCTGTTGTGCTGGCTCGATCCCTTCGACCTCTTTGACTTGGGCAGCCCTGCCATGAGTTATACTGTTGGGAGCTCTCAGTGTTATCGTCGCAGGCAACCTTCCCACCAGGTCAGAGCGCACAGCCTGTGGGATCTGTCCACAATGAGCTGAAGAGAATCTAATCCCCGGATTCTGAATCAATAGTTCAGATTGTGGAGTGTGAGGTTCCTGTCCCCTTGTCCTTTGCCCAGCCACATGTTGCATGTTCCCACTGGGAAACACTTGCTGCCAATCGTTCAGCCACGCTTCCCCATTTCCTGATCAATACACCTTCTGTTTAGACTGAGACACAGATTGTAAAGACAGATGACACCGATCGGGCTCATCAACCAGCTGCTCAAAGGTCAGGAAGAGTTTGCAAACTCACTTCCTGTGCAACACAACATTGCCTCATCCTCAATGTATTGCTTCCAGGTATAAATTGGTGCAGATTGGGTTTGGAGTCCTGAGCACTCCTGGGTTAGATACAGAGTAAAGCTCTCTCTACACTGTCCCAATGAAACACTCCCAGGACAGGGACAGAACGGGGTTAGATACTGAGTAAAGCTCCCTCTACACTGTCCCCATCAAACACTCCCAGGACAGGTACAGCACGGGGTTAGATACAGAGTAAAGCTCCCTCTACACTGTCCCCATCAAACACTCCCAGGACAGGTACAGCATGGGGTTAGATACAGAGTAAAGTTCCCTCTATGCTGTCCCCATCAAACACTCCCAGGATAGGTACAGCACGGGGTTAGATACAGGGTAAAGCTTCCCCTACACTGTCCCCATCAAACACTCCCAGGACAGGTACAGCAAGGGGTTAGATACAGAGTAAAGCTCCCTCTACACTGTGCTTCATACATTACAGCAGTGAGGGCATGTTTATAAAAATCTTTCAGTTGTAAGTCATTTTGGGACACCCTCAGGCAAAATGCCCAGAACCGGAGGAGGAATTTCTGTTGAGTGTCCATTCCCCTTCCTGGCCCAACACCAGCCCCATTCCTCAGCACCACCCTCCCAGTTCAGGGCTCTCCTTTTGTCTGGAACACAGAGGCTCATGGCTCTGGAGTAGCGTTTGAACTCACCGCCTGGTGACTGTGAAGTGAGGGAGCGCTACCCGGTGAGGGTCGGCTGCTGTTTGGTTGACGTACAGTTGCTTTGGGAGGGGTTGTTGGGTTGTGACCAAACTTTTCTCAGTCTTCACCACCAGCTGGGACTCACTAATGGTGTCGAGGCCAGGGAGCAAGCCTGGGACTAGCTTGGCTGTCGGACGTCTCTTGGTGCCTTCGTGCAGTGAGGCATCGGGGGTGGAGGGCAGCGGGTGGAGTGCAGTTGGGGGGTGCGGAGGGAGGGGGGGAGCTTTGAAAAATAAATAGCCCGATGTGTTTGTCTGACTTTCCCTAGGCTTGTTGGCAATGAAGCCATAAAGAGGAAAGTTTTGTTAAAGAGCCATTGTTCATTTTGTTGGCCAAAGTGTCAAGAATCAGATCCAACCCAGAAACCATCTGAAGCTGCCAGAAATCAGCCAAAAAACCCAAACCATTCAGGAAGCTGCTTTCCATCGCCCCCTGCAGTCTCCACGCTGAACCAAACTCGTGACCCAGTCTTCAGGAGCCAATCAGCAGCCTAGCTACAATTAGACTCAGTGCCTGTTAGGCTAAAGAAGGAAAACAACAACCAGGAGTCCAGTGCGCGCAGGCAGCCCATTCCTGCATCTGCCTAACACACACTCACAAACACTCACACTCACATTCACACACACTCACACACACACACTCACAAACACTCACACACACACTCACACACTCATTCACACACACACACACACACACAAACACTCACACTCACACACACACACACTCACACACACTCACACACTCATTCACACACACTCACACTCGCACACATTCACACACACACACACACTCGCACACATTCACACACACACACACACTCACACACACACACTCACACTCACACACACTCACATTCACACACTCACACACACATCCACACACACATTCACACACACACACTCACACACACATTCACACACACACTCACTCACACACACACACTCACATACACATTCACACACACACTCACACACACACACTCACTCACACACACACACACACACTCACATTCACATACACACTCACACACGCATTCACACACACACACACACTCACACACGCATGCACGCATTCATACTCATACACACTCACACGTTCACACTTGCACACACATTCACACACACACATTCACACTCGCACACATTCACACACACACACATTCACACTCGCACACATTCACATTCACACGTTCACACTCGCACACATTCACACTCACATTCACACTCACATCCACACACTCACACACACTCACATGTTCACACTCATACATATTCACACTCACACATTCACACTTGCACACATTCACACTCAGGCACACATTCACACACACACATTCACACACACACACTCACACATTCACACTTGCACACACATTCACACACACACTCACACATTCACACACATGCACATTCACATTCATACATACATTCACACTCACACACACATTCACACACACACACACACATTCACACTCGCACACATTCACATTCACACTCGCACACATTCACACTCACATTCACACTCACATCCACACACACACACACTCACACTCACATCCACACACTCACACACACTCACACTCACATGTTCACACTCATACATATTCACACTCACACATTCACACTCAGGCACACATTCACACACACACATTCACACACACACACTCACACATTCACACTTGCACACACATTCACACACACACTCACACATTCACACACACACACACATTCACACACATGCACATTCACACTCATACATACATTCACACTCACACACACATTCACACACACACACACACATTCACACTCATACGCACATTCACACACATACACTCACATGTTCACACTTGCACATACATTCACACTCATGTTCACACTCACATTCACACTCGCACACATTCACACACATGCACATTCACACTCACACGTTCACACACGCACACATTCACACTCACACATTCACACTCACATTCAGATGCACTCCCACACACATTCACACTCACACATTCACACTCATACACATTCACACTCACACATATTCACACTCACATGTTCACACTTGCACACACATTCACACACATATTCACACACACACATTCACACACACACACTCTCATGTTCAAACTTGCACACACATTCACATGTTCATACTTGCACACACATTCACACTCACGTTCACACTCACACACACATTCACACTCACATGTTCACACTCACACACATTCACACTCGCACACATCCACACACACTCACACGTTCACACTCATACACATTCACACTCACACACACATGTTCACACTCACACGTTCACACTCATGCACACATTCACACTCGCACACATTCACACTCATGCACACATTCACACACACACACACACATTCACACACACATTCACATTCACAATCACGTTCACACTCACACACACATTTACTCACACACATTCACACTCACACATTCACACTCACATTCGCACTCACACACACATTCACACTCACGTTCACACTCTCTTACATTCAGACACACGCTCACACACACACACAGACATTCACACACACTATCTCTCTCATACACACACTCTCACAAATCCATGAAGATCAGCCATGATCAACTCACTCACACTGACATACATGCTCACATGTAAATAACAGACTCACACTTACATTTCACACTCACTCATCTCACACAGGTACACACAGACACTGTTTATCACATGCATGCGCACATACACAAACACACACACACTCTCTCTCATACGCCAACTCACAAACATCCTCTCTCTCACATGCACACACACTCACATACCAACTCGCAAACATTCTCTCTCTCTCTCACACACACACTTTTCCACACTCTCATACACACACATAAACGCACAATCTCTCTCTCTCTCATACACTCTCACTCACACTCTCACACATTCACACTCTCTCTCTCACACTCAAACTCTCCCTCGCACACACACTCTCTCGCACACACACTCTCTTTCTCACACACAGGAATGTTGGCTTTGGCATTGGGAGAACTCCCTTGCCCCCCTGCCTTTCTGCCACTAGTGTTATGAGCTATGCAGAGATACAGTGGGCCAGTGATTACAGTGGGCCAGTGATTACAGTGGGCCAGTGATTACAGTGGGCCAGTGATTACCGTGGGCCAGTGATTACAGTGGGCCAGCGATTACCGTGGGCCAGCGATTACAGTGGGCCAGCGATTACAGTGGGCCAGCGATTACAGTGGGCCAGTGATTACAGTGGGCCAGTGGTTACAGTGGCCAGTGATTACAGTGGGCCAGTGATTACAGTGAGCCAGTGATTACAGTGGGCCAGTGATTACAGTGGGCTAGCGATTACAGTGGCCAGTGATTACAGTGGCCAGTGATTACAGTGGGCCAGTGATTACAGTGGGCCAGTGATTACAGTGGGCCAGTGATTACATTACTGGGTCAATAAATCAGAGAGTAGGATTTCAAATTACAAATTGGGCAACTTGAGAATTTGAGTTCAGTTTGAAAAATAAGTGACCAGGAAACGGTCAGATTGTTGTTAAAAACCCATTAATGTCCCTATAGGGGTGGAAACCTGCTATCGTTACCCACTCTGGGCCGATTTTGGAGATATTATTTTGCCACCTTATCCAGCAATAGCATTTTGTTTTCTCATGTTTTCATGATCTCTGCCCAAAGTCTCAACCAGGGGGAGTGAGCAAGATCCTCGCGTATCCTTCAAAGCATCACATGTGATACCTGTCTGTCTGTGATGGGACATCCTTTGACTAGGTCAATGAATGTTTTCAGGGTGTTGGATAGTCCAGGATCCTTCATAGCGACACCCTCGCCTCTGGGTAAAAAGGTCATGGGCTAAAGCCTCACCCCAGAGTGCAGGCCGACACTCCCACTGCAGTACTGAGGGTGCACGGTATTGTCGGAAGTACCATCTTTTGGATACAACATTAAACTGAGAGCCCCTCTGTCCTCGCAAGTAGACGTAAAAGATTCCACAGGAACTATTTCGAAGGAGAGCAGGCGAGTTCTTCCAGCTGTTCTGGATCAAGAAACATAGAAACTAGGAGCAGGAGAAGGCCATTCGGCCCTTCGAGCCTGCTCCACCATTCAGTGTGATCATGGCTGACCCTCTATCTCAATGCCGTATTCCCGCTTTCTCTCCATACTCCTTGATGCCTCTATTATCCAAAAAATTATCAGTTTCTTTCTTGAATATACTCGGTGACCCGGCCTCCACAGCTTCTGTGGTAGAGAATTCCACAGGCTGACCACCCTCTGAGTCAAGAAAATTTTCCTCATCTCAGTTCTAAATGGCCCGCCCCATATCCTGAGACTGTGGCCCCTGGTTCTAGACTCTCCAACCAGGGGAAACATTCTCCCTGCATCCAGTCTGTCTAGACCTGTTAGAATTTAATATGTTTCAATCAGATCCCCTCTCATTCTTCTAAACTCTAGTGAATACCGGCCCAGTTGAACCAATCTCTCCTCATACAACAGTCCTTCCATCCCCGGTATCAGCCTAGTGAACCTTTGCTGCACTCCCTCTATGGCAAGTATATCCTTTCTTAGGTAGGGAGACCAAAACTGTACACAATACTCCAGATGTGGTCTCACCAAGGCTCTGTATAACTGCAGTAAGACATCCCTACTTCTGAACTCAAATCCTCTTGCAATGAAGGCCAACATACCATTTGCCTTCCTAATTGCTTGTTGCACCTGCCTATTTACTTTCATTGACTGGTGTACATGTACATCAATCAATATTTACCCCTCAACCAATAACACTGAAAAAACAGGTTACCTGATCATTGCTGTGTGTGGGATCTTGCTGTGCACAAATCGGCAGCTGTGCTTCCTACATTACAACAGGAACCACACGTCAAAAAGCACTTCATTGGCTGGGAAGTATTTTCGGATGTTCTGGTGGAGTGAGAGGCGCTACAGAAATGCAGGCTGCTTCTTCCTTTCTCACCCAACGCCTTCCTGTTTATGAGGCAGGAGTGTAACCGAGCCTTCAGCTGGGCACAGAGATCACAGGCCAGCGACGTCAGATCACCAGCCCAGGGGCTGAGTTTCTGTGGAAGGGAAGTTGGTTGGCCTGAGCTGGTTGAACGGCGTTGGGTGTGGGTGTCTGACCCGTGGCCGAGTGTTGTTCCTGGTTGTGGCCTTCATCCCAGGGCCACTCGGTGATTTGTATTGAATGATCCAAATTGGAGCATTGATGGAGCAACTCTCCCAGCAACCGACCTGGGAATGAAATCCTCACCTGGCTGATTCTTAGCTTGCCCTCTGAAATGGCCAAGCAAGCCACTCAGTTCAAGGGCAACTAGGGATGGGCAACGAACACTGGCCTTGCCAGCAACACCCACATCCCGTGAAAGAATTTAAAAAAAGTTCCACTTGAAACCGATGCTTCTCAGTGTCTTGGAGACGGGAGTTATGGTGCAGATTTTGGTCTCGCTGTGTGTCCAGTAGATTATGGGATGGAAGAGAGGAGGCCATTCAGCCCCTCGGGCTTGCTCCTCCATTCCATCAGATCGTGGCTGACCTGTATCTTCACTCCATCTACCCGTCTTGGTTTCACCTCAACAAAATAACTAGCCATCCCAAAACTTTTGCATTTTCAGTTGACCCTCACCACCCCCGCCCCCACTGCCGAAAAGGACTCAACAGATTTTGGGGGAGAGAGAGTTCCAGATTTCCACTCCCCTCTGTGTGAGGAAGTGCTTCCTGACATCACCCCTGAACAGCCTCGCTCTAATTTTAAATTTGCGCCCTCCTGTTCTAGATCCCGCCCCCCCTCCTAAACACCTCGATCGTGGAGGTCTCGTGCCGCACTGGGTAAGTGTCCCGGCCTCTGAGCCAGAGGCGCCGGGTTCAAGTCCCGCTCCAGGACTTGTTGGCCAAGTTCGTAACGCAGCCAAACAGGTTGAGTACCAACACACGCCAATGGGAGGCGGTAAGAGCGGGAGAGATTCCTGGTCAGCCGTGTGATAGGAAGAACATTAGAGCTCCTACCGTCACTGTCCATAGCTCCAGACTACAACATGCGTGTAAACACGTGTGTTACCACAGAACCTCGACTCGCTGAGTGAACTGTAACAGACCCCCCACCATCTCGGGTAGATCACCCTTAATCTGCCAAACTCCATGGAACCCAAGCGTAGCCCATGCAACCTGCCCTTGCAACCTAACCCTTTAGCCCCTGGTACCATTCTGGTCAATCTGCAATGCATCCCCTGAGCTGGGTTAACTGGATTTCAGTTGTCTTGGAGGCATTTGATTGGACCGTTCCCTGTGCGAGATGGTTGATACCCTCGCTCGTACTGGGTCCTGTGTGAGGAATGGGATCTGACTGTGGTCTGGTTGCACAGGTTGTGACCCAGCACCCGCCCTTTTGGCTGTGGTTACAGTGTGAGTTCTGACGGGGAGGGTCAGCGGTGTAACCGGTGAAGGCCTTGTCCAGAAGCCCGATCCCATCCTATCAGCTTCAAGGAGTCACGGGTCAGCCATCAGGGTCAGGAGGTCGGCCTCAGCTGCCTTCTCTGTTGCCTAGCTACACAGCATCCCATCGTACCAGCCCCCTGAGATTGGCTAACTCAGCACTGCCACAAACTCGGCCTTTCTTTGCCCTACCCTGTGCAGGAGATGGGAGAAGAGTTCCCCCACCTTGGGCATGTCTGGCAGTGTGGGATGGGCATGTAGCTGTGTTTGGACTGTCCACACCCACCAATGCCCAGTTCAATCTCTCCCAGTCTTTGAAAGAATTGTGACTGGGAATAACCCATGAGCCATGAAGTGCTTTGTGACCTAGGAAGGACCATGGGAGCAGGAGTAGGCCATTCGGCCCCTCGAGCCTGCTCCACCATGCTGTAAGATCTGGGTATGGCCTCAGCTGCACCTCTCCTGTCTTGACTCCCTTGCCTGTCAAAAATCTGTCAAACTCTGCCTTGAATAAATTCAATGGCCCAGTCTTCATTGCTTTCTAGAGAAGGGAGTTCCACACACCGACAAACCTTTGGGAGAAAAAGCTTCTCCTCATCTCTCTCTCTTAAAAGGGAGACCTTGTTAAGGAGGGGAAACCAAAAGAGCGCTGCAGATATCCCCTGAATATGTCTCAGTCTCTCAATCCCCTCCAGACTCCCCATGTCCAGAGTGCACTCTTCTGGCTTCTTTCAACCAGTTGTAAACCCTACATTTGTTCACTCATAGAAACATAGAAAATAGGAGCAGGAGTAGCTCATTCGAGCCTGCTCCGCCATTCAATATGATCATGGCTGATCCTCTATCTCAACATCACGCTCTCCCCATACCCCTTGACACCTTTAGAGTCCAGAAATCTATCTATTTCCTTCTTAAATACATTTAGTGACTTGGCCTCCACAGCCTCTGGGGTAGAGAATTCCACAGGTTCACCACCCTCTGAATGAAGAAGTTTCTCCTCATCTCAGCCCTAAATGGCCTACCCCGTATCCTGAGACTGTGACCCCTTGTTCTAGACCCCTCCAACCAGAGGAAATATCATCCCTGCATCCAGCCTGTCCATCCCTGTCAGAATTTTATATGTTTCAATGAGATTCCCTCTCATTCTTCTAAACCCCAGTAAATACAGGCCTAGTCGGCCCAATCTCTCCTCATACGACAATCCTGCCATCCCAGGAATCAGTCTGGTGAACCTTTGCTGCACTCCCTCTACGGCAAGTATATCCTTTCTTAGGTAAGGAGACCAAAACTGCACACAATACTCCAGGTGTGGTCTCACCAAGGCCCTGTACAGCTGCAGTAAGACATCCTTGCTCCTGTACACAAGTCCCTGTGACTGAGGCCAAACATTCATTAAAAACGGAAAATGCTGGAAATACTCAGCAAGTCTGGCTGTGGAGCAGCTGTGGAGAGAGAAACAACGTTAGCGTCTCGGTTTGGGTCCCTCCCTGGAAAGTTATGACATTGAATTCAATGGAACTGCTAACTTGGGGTTAAATTACTGCTGCATGGAGATTGGTGGCACAGTTGGAGGCTCCGGAGGGTCTTGGCACTGTGGGACCTGAAACGCAGCGGTAGACGACACCATGAGAAGTGCAGGAAATCGGAGGGACCCCCAAAAAAATGGGGGTAACTGAAACACCGGGTCCTGCTATTCAAAGTTGCAGTTTTCAAAGCCGAAAGCTGGATTGTGGTTCTCTATCCCCAGTTAGTCCAGCCCCGTCTCATGGTGTTACTGAATTTTAACGTTTTTTTTAAATTTGCCTTTCAGATTTCGATTCAGAAACAAAAAGGGTCCAAGACATGCTTTCTGGGATGGGGAAGCCACAGGTACGTGTGGCCCATCTTCACTGCGAGATACAGGCAGCGTTTGGGGACAACTCGGGCGTCTCTGCCTTTGGAATGAGGAAGGGTCTGGGAGACGGTTTCAGTACCTCCATAGCCCCAACTTACGCAGAGAGTGGGTAGAAAGTAGAGCTCACTATCGCAGGAAGCGATCGAGGAGAAACTTTAAATCAGAAACTAGACAAGTACGTGGGAACAAAGGGAACAGAGAGATTTACTGAAAGCCTGGAGTGAGGTCGATGGAATGGAAGGAGACGTGTGTAGATAATAAACAGAATAGATGGGCTGAATGGCCTATGGTTCTATGTAGTTTATGCCTAGAAACACCCAGATCCTAAGCCATCCCATTCAATTCGATTGGACCCTCATTGCATCCTGATCTCATTCCCACCTGAATCCCATTCTTTCCCACCTCATCTCATCTCCCTTGTCCAACCCTTCTGTAATCCCATCCCATCCCATCCTCTTGTTGGCTGGGTTCACTGATCAAGGAGGATTGCAGTGAGGGGGTGGAAGGCCCTGGAGTCTGCAGGAATGAGAGAATCATCTCCCACATTCTGGTGGACAAGGCAGAGGTGGGGAGATGAGGAGAAAGGATCTATCGAATTAGCCCCCATTCCCCGTGCTAATTCAATAGATCCTTCAAAGAGCCAAGACAGGCATGATGGGCCAAATGGCCTCTTCCTGTGCTGTAAATGTGGAGGGAGGAAGTCATGAGGACACCGAAAAAGGTTGGTTTTTATTTTGCGTTTTCTTTGAACACTTTCAACCACAACGACGCATTTATAAAGCACCTAAAATAATCTAATAGTCTAAAGCACTTGGTAGGAGCATATTAAAAGAACAATGCACGGAGCCACATCAGGAGATATTAGGACAGGTGACCAAAAACTTGGCCAGAGAGGAAGGTTTAAGTGAGTGTCTTAATGGAGGAAAGCGAGGTAAAGAAATGGAGAGGTTTAGGGAGGGAATTCTGGAACCTGGGGCCCAGGCAGCCAAAGGCACAGCCACCAATGGTGGAGCGATTAAAAATTGGGACTGCACAAGAGGCCAGAGCTAGAGGAACGCAGGGTATCTCGGGGGGTGTTGTGGGGCAGTGGGGGTGATTACAGTGATAGGGACGGCTGAAGCCATGGAGGGATTTGAAAACAAGGACGAGAATTTTTAAACCAAGACTTTTGTTTGTGTCTGGGAGCCAGTGCAGGTCAGTGAGCGCAGGAGTGATGGGCGGAATAGGACTTGGTGCGAATTAAGACATGGGCGGCGGAGTTTTGGGTGACTTCAAGTTTACGGAGGGTGGAATGTGGGAACCAGCCAGGAGTGCGATGGAATAGGCCAGGGTTCAGCCGCAGATGAGCTGAGAGGGGTGAAGTCGGGCGATGCTACAGAGGTGGAAATAGGCAATCTTAACGATGGCACAAGTTTTGTTTTTATATTCGTTCACGGCGCGTGGGCGTCGCTGGCTAGGCCAACATTTTTTATTGTCCATCCCTAATTGTCCTCGAGAAGGTGGTCAGAGGTCAGAGGCCAGAGGCTCGTGAGGTCAGAAACTCCTGCTGGGATCAAAGGTGGCACCAAGTTTATAGAAACATTGGAGATGGTGGTTGTTGGGGGTGATTGTGGGGTTAGGTACGAGGGGAGCAAAGGCTGTTTGACTGAGCGGGGGCACTTGCAGGGTGAGGTCGTGTGATGAAACCTCCTGGAATACGTCCACCTGGAGTTGGCAACCTTAATCTCTGGGAAGAAGAATTCAGCGAGTGAGGGGTCAACAAGTTGTGGAATTGTCTCCCTGGGGAGACAGTTAATAATGATCCATACAAATAAAAACAAGATGGATTTCTTCCAGAAAGTAACATTTTGGGGTCCAATATCTGAGTAATTTGAGACCTGTGGGCTGAGTGGAACCAGGTGCCTTTTGGACCCGTGGTTTCTAAAGCTCTCCCACCCACTGGAGGTTTTTCTCACCACATATATTTGGCTATAGTAGATTCATCAATAGCGATTGATCACTGTGACTAATCAATAACTCCATTATCGTTGTAAGAGTTGACTACCGGGATGGGAGATGAATTCTATGGACCATGGGTCAGTTCCTAAGACCCGAGCTTTGAAAACCTTTTGCTGTTGTGTAGTTTGTAGTTTTCCCACCAGATGGCCCACTATGACCAGCAAATGGAGCTCAGCGTTAACTTTGTCTTTGATGAATTCTGTCGGAGACTTTCGCCTTCGAGGGCTGCTCCGTACTCTGGCACACCCTCCCCTCCCCTCCCCTACCCTCCCTTCCCCTCCCCTCCCCTCCCCTCCCTTCCCCTCCCCTCCCCTCCCCTCCCGTTACAGAAAGCGCCTGGGTTCCATTTACTTTAACTCAGCAAAACCTACAGGCCTGACATTAACCTGGGCTCGAGAGTTGAGGATGTGTGGGGGTGAGATGGGTGCAGATGCTTCCAGCTCCCTGCAGTGTGGGAACCAGTGATTTAACCTCACCCCCCACCCCCCCCGAAACTCCGCAGCACCCCAGCTCGATGCAGGAGGTGGTGTTTAGACACTGCCTGGCCCACTGAGTGTTCAAAGCACTGACTGTCCTTATTCTCAGATACCACAACTCGTCTTACGTAACTCTTTTAAGATAATAAAACTTTGCAAGATGCCTCACAGGAACAACTGGACCCTGTGCCACCTGAGGAGACATTAGAACAGGTGACCAGAAGCTTGGTCAGAGAGATTGAGTTTAAGGAGTGTCTTAAAGGAGGAGAGGGAAGTGGAGAGGTTCAGGGAGGGGAATTCCAGAGCTTAGGGCCCAGGCAGCTGAAGGCACTGCCACTAATGATGGAGGGGTTAAAATCGGGGATGTGCAAGAAGCTGGAATTGGAGGAGTGCAGCGATCTGTGAGAGCTGGGGGAGGGGGCGGCTGGAGGAGATTAGAGAGACACGGAGGTAAAAGTAGGGAAAATCCCAAGATATTCTCTAAGTATATCAATGGGAAGAGGATAACCAGGGAAAGAGTAGGGCCCATTAGGGACCAAGAGGGCAATCTATGGGTGGAGCCAGAGGACATCGGTAGAGTGTTGAACAAATACTTCACATCCGTCTTCACCCAAGAGAATGAGGATGAAGGTATGGAACTCGGGGAGAGAGACTGCGAGGTTCTTGAGCAAATTGATATAGGGAGTGACAAGGTATTGGAGGTGTTGGCAGGCTTAAAAGTGGACAAATCTCCAGGTCTGGATGATTTGTGTCCCAGACTGCTGAGGGAGGCAAGGGAGGAGATCGCAGGGGCTCTGACCCAAATTTTTAATTCCTCTCTGGCCATGGGGGAGGTGCCAGAGGACTGGAGAACAGCTAATGTAGTTCCGCTATTTAAGAAGGGTTGTGAAGATAAGCCAGGGAACTACAGACCAGTGAGTCTCACGTCAGTGGTAGGGAAACTACTGGAGAAAAGTCTGAAGGAGAGAATCTATCTCCACTTGGAGAGGCGAGGTTTGATCAGGGATAGTCAGCATGGCTTTGTCAGAGGGAGGTCATACCTAACAAATTTGATTGAATTTTTTGAGGAGGTGACCAGGTGTGTAGATGAGGGTAGTGTAGTTGATGTAGTTTATATGGATTTCAGCAAAGACTTTGACAAGGTCCCACATGGGAGACTTATAAAGAAGGCAACTGCACATGGGATACAGGATAATTTGATAAGGTGGATTCAAAATTGGCTTAGTTGTAGGAGACAGAGGGTGCTGACAGAAGGATGCTTTAGTGACTGGAAGCCAGTGTCCAGTGGCGTACCACAGGGGTCTGTGCTGGGTCCCCTATTATTTGTCATTTATATAAACAACATAGATGACTATGTGGGGGGTAGGATTAGTAAGTTTGCGGATGACACAAAGATTGGCCGGGTGGTTAACAGTGAGGTTGAGTGTCTTGGGCTACAGGAAGATATGGACGGGATGGTCAAATGGGCAGATAAGTGGCAGATGGAATTTAACCATGAAAAGTGTGAGATGATACACTTTGGAAGGAGTAATTTGACAAGGAAGTATTCAATGAAAGGCATGACACTAGGAAGTTCTGAGGAACAAAGGGACCTTGGTGTGTGTGTCCATAGATCTCTGAAGGCAGAGCGGCATGTTAGTGGGGTGGTGAAAAAGGCATATGGGATACTTGCCTTTATCAATCGAGGCATAGATTACAAAAGTAGGTAGATCATGTTAGAGTTGTATAGAACCTTGGTGAGGCCACAGCTGGAGTACTGTGTGCAGTTCTGGTCACCACATTATAGGAAGGATGTGATTGCACTGGAGGGGGTGCAGAGGAGATTCACCAGGATGTTGCCTGGGATGAAACATTTAAGTTATGAAGAGAGGTTGGATAGACTTGGGTTGTTTTCGTTGGAGCAGAGAAGACTGAGGGGCGACCTGATCGAGGTGTACAAGATTATGAGGGGCATGGACAGGGTGGATAGGGAGCAGCTGTTCCCCTTAGTTGAAGGGTCAGTCACGAGGGGACATAAGTTCAAGATGAGGGGCAGGAGGTTTAGGGGGGATGTGAAGAAAAACTTTTTTACCCAGAGGGTGGTGACGGTTTGGAATGCGATGCCTGGGAGGGTGGTGGAGGCGGGTTGCCTCACATCCTTTAAAAAGTACCTGGATGAGCACTTGGCACATCACAACATTCAAGGCTCTGGGCCAAGTGCTGGTAAATGGGATTAGGTAGGTAGGTCAGGTGTTTCTCGCGTATCAGTGCAGACTCGATGGGCCGAAGGGCCTCTTCTGCACTTTGTGATTCTGTGAGGCCTTTGAGGGATTTGAAAACAAGGATGGAAGTTGGAGGTGATGCCAGATGAGGAACCTCTGCAGGTTAAAGAGCAGACAGTGTGATGAGTGAGAGGGACTTGGTGTGAGTTAGGATGCACAGTTTGCTTAATAACTTAGAGGAAGTTTTGCTCCCTCTTTCCTCGCTGGTGTAATAGCCCATTGAGCCACTGGGGGGGGCTAGTAAGCAGATTGTCTCAGGTCTCGTGGTTGGTTGCCCCAGGACCTCAGTTTTGTGACTAAGTTTGATTGGAGGAAACAAACTGGAGAAACTTCATGTCCCATACACCAGAGTTGCTGTTTTTTGCTTTTCACTTTCACAAATGAGCATTTCTGAACAGTTTGAATTCTTAGAATTTTGCTTTCGAATTCACGCAATTTTTACTATTCAGAAAAATTACTCAACAACAATGTGCATTTATATAGCACAATTAGCATAGCAACACATCCCACAGTGCACTTGGAGGTGGGAGGGGTGAAGATTCAGGACATGGGAGCTGATGTCTGCTGTCCTCGTACTGTTTATGGGTAATAACTGTGAGTTTGGCGGGAGGTGTGTGATGTTTGAACGCACTGAAGATTAGACCAGGGTCTAAGTAAGATGTTGCACAGCTGAATAGGCTGAAGATGGGGCAAAAGGTGATAAATTAACTTAAGTGTCTTTTCCAGGTTGAGCTGGGGGAGGGGTGCAGAGTGAAGGTTTCGAGAGTGAGTGAGGAGTGAGAGTAAATGGGAGTGAAGGCCAGGGGGAGGAGTAGGGAGAAGAGGCACAGGCAGCGAGGGGAGTGTGGTGCGAAGGGGATGAAAGAGAAATGGGAATGAGCAAGAACGTGGCGAACGAAGCTGAGGGGAGAGCAGGGGGCGGATGAGGGCGTGAGCAAGCGTAGAGTGTCTGGGGGAATGAGCGCAGTGGCAAGAGAGGGAGAGCACGTGCGGTGGGGAGAGAATGAGGCTAGGCCGCAGCCTATCTGTAAGGCCAGAAGAATTACACCAATTCAACTCCATCGTTCACTCATCGCCTTTGCAACCTCAGACTTCTGCTTAATCCTGAGCTCAGCTTCTGACCTCAAATTCTCCATCTCCAAGAATGTCTAGTTCCGCCTCCATTACACCAGCCATCTCCACCCCGGCCTCATTCCCATCTGCTACTGAGAATGAAGAGCTGGTCGGGAGAGAATTGGACTCTCCGAGGCTGGAGATGTCAAAGGTGGTGATGAATGGGGGAGCAGCAGATGGGTGATGTTGGGGAGGTTGAAGTAACGGGTCTTGGTAATGGAGAGGATTTCTGAAGCACCCTCCCTTCATCCTTGTTTGTTCAAATCAAGACTCAACTACTGGCCACTCCTCCAACCCACTGGTGTCCAACACCTTAAAGGACTCCTCATCTCTCTCGTATTCCTCTTCACTCTACAACTGACCAATTCGCTGTGTGAAAATCACTACTTACCTAGTCTTCTCTCTCACTCTGTCCAGTCCTCGTGATGTCTTGGACAATACTGATCCTTCATAACTGGAGAAGATTCAGAAAAGATTTGCAAGGATAACAGCAGAACTGAGAGGCTATAACCATCAGGAAAGACGGGATAAACTGGGACTCTTTTCTTTATCAGAGAGAAGATTGAAGAATGACCGAATAAAGACCTTGAAAATTATGGAAAGGGCTGATCAGGTAGACAAAGGGAAGGCGTTTCCATTTGAGTTGGAATCCAAAACTAGGGATCATTAATATAAGATGGTCACCACTAAATCCAATCGGGAATTCAGGAGAAACCTCTTTACTCAGAGTTTGGTGAGAATGTGGAACTCGCTACCACAGGGAGTGGTTGCACAAATGACACAGAAAAGGAGAAACACAAACGGAAAATGCTGGAAAAACTCAGCAGCTCTGACAGCATCTGTGGAGAGAGAAACAGAGTTAATGTTTCGAGTCTGTGTGACTCTTCTTCAGAGCTAAAGAGAAGTAGAAATGCGATGAAATTTATACTGTTTAAGGTGGGGATGGAGGGGGTGAAGCTGGATAGAAGGCCAGCGATAGGTGGGGGCAAAGGAGAGATTGACAAAGATGTCATGGACTAAAGGACAAAGAGGGTGTTAATGGTTCAGGCTAAAGGAGGTGCTGATGGTGGCATTAAGATCAGAAAGCAGAATGTGATAATAGCAGGACAAGGGTAAGCGCTCTGGAAAGAACAACATGAACAAGATAGCCCTTGTGGGGGTAGGATGGGGGGAGGGTAAAGCAGAAGTTGGATAAACACTTGAACGAGAAGGGAACAGAAAGATATGTTGATAGCGCGAGATGAAGTAGGGTGGGTGGAATCTCATGTGGAGCATATACACCAGCATAGAGCAGTGGGCTGAATGGCCTGTTTCAGTGCGATTTAATTGTGTCTTATGTGTTCTCTTTACCAGGTGTCCAATGTCCAGGCCAGGGCAGCTCTGCTCAGCTGGGCCCCTCCTGTAGGCCTGACCAATGGGGACAAGCACACCAACAGCCTGCCGTACACCTGTAACTATGAAGTAGCCTCTTCGGATAAGGGAAAGGACGGGAAGTACAAGATTATTTATAGGTGAGAAAACCCAACATCTAGAAAACCACGCTGCTGTTGGGAAGAACGTGAGTGACTGGGGAAAAAAACCATTTGCATTTCAGGCATTCAGTGTCAGTGCCCTGAGGATAGGTACAGCACGGGGTTAGATACAGAGTAAAGCTCCCTCTACACTGTCCCCATCAAACACTCCCAGGACAGGTACAGCACGGGGTTAGATACAGAGTAAAGCTCCCTCTACACTGTCCCCATCAAACACTCCCAGGACAGGTACAGCACGGGGTTAGATACAGAGTAAAGCTCCCTCTACACTGTCCCCATCAAACACTCCCAGGACAGGTACAGCACGGGGTTAGATACAGAGTAAAGCTCCTTCTACACTCTCCCCATCAAACACTCCCAGGACAGGTACAGCACGGGGTTAGATACAGAGTAAAGCTCCCTTTACACCGTCCCCATCAAACACTCGCAGGACAGGTACAGCACGGGGTTAGATACAGTGTAAAGCTCCCTTTACACTGTCCCCATCAAACACTCCCAGGGCAGGTACAGCACGGGGTTAGATACAGAGTAAAGCTCCCTTTACACCGTCCCCATCAAACACTCGCAGGACAGGTACAGCACAGGGTTAGATACAGAGTAAAGCTCCCTTTACACCGTCCCCATCAAACACTCGCAGGACAGGTACAGCACAGGATTAGATACAGAGTAAAGCTCCCTCTACACTGCCCCCATCAAACACTCCCAGGACAGGTACAGCATGGGGTTGGATACAGAGTAAAGCTCCCTTTACACTGTCCCCATCAAACACTCCCAGGACAGGCACAGCACGGGGTTAGATACAGAGTAAAGCTCCCTCTACACTGTCCCCATCAAACACTCCCAGGACAGGTACAGCACGGGGTTAGATACAGAGTAAAGCTCCCTCTACACTGTCCCCAGCAAACACTCCCAGGACAGGCACAGCACGGGGTTAGATACAGAGTAAAGCTCCCTCTACACTGTCCCCATCAAACACTCCCAGGATAGGTACAGCACGGGGTTAGATACAGAGTAAAGCTCCCTCTACACCCTCCCCATCAAACACTCGCAGGACAGGTAATACATGAGTTAGAAGAATGATTAATTGGAATTGAGTCGACGCACTGTGCTTTGACAATGAGTCAGAGTGCATGGTGAAGATCATAGGAGTTCAATTGAGCTCAAATCATTTTTGCTGAGCACTCTTGGCTTAGCTGCTGTTCTCTGGAATTTCCAGAGTGAACTTCACCCCACAGTAGTGGCCAATTTGTGACAGGTTCCTGTCTGGCACCCCCGCTGATCCAGAAGACCAATCAGGAACCCATTTGTTTAGATATTTTGATTTCCAGTTTCCCTCCCTTTGATAGCTTGGGCCTTTTCTCCACCTCCTCGTGTGATGCAGACATCTCCACGTGTGCCCGACCCTAGAGCAGAGATGTCGAGGCCTTGGAGAGTCTGCAGAGGAGATTCCTGAGAATGGTGCCAGAGGTGGGGGTGGGGGGTGGGGTTAGTGACGTGGAGAGACTAGCGAAGCTGGAGTTGGAGCAGGAGAAGGTTAAGGGGAGATTTAATAGAGGAGTTCAAAATCATGAAGGATTTTGACAGAATGAATAAGGAGAAACTGTTTCCACTGGTAGGAGTGTCGGTAACCAGAAAGCACAGGTTTATGTGATTGATAGAAGGTCCCAAGGGGTCATGAGGAACGTAGGAAATAGGAGCAGATGTAGGCCATTCGGCCCCTCGTGCCTGCTCCGCTATTCAACTAGACCATTGCTGATCTCCCACCTTGAAGACATTTTCCAGCTGCAACATTCGATATCCCTTGATATCTCTAGAATCGAGAATAATTTTTACACAGCGAGTTGTTGTGATCTGGAAGGTGCTGCCTGAAAGGGCGGTGGAAGCAGATTCAATAGGAACGTTCAATGGAAGGCAGTTGCAGGGCTATGGGAAAGAGCATGGAGGGGGGGGAGGTTTAACTTGGTAGCTCTTCCAAAGAGCTAGCATAGACACGATGGGCTGAGTGGCCACCCTCTGAGCTTCAATTCTAATCAGTTTGTTTGCACTATTTTCAGTGGAGGAGATTTAGAATGCAGCCTGACTGATTTACAACCAACAACGGACTATCACATCAGGTAAGCATGCTTGGAGAGATAACTCAAGTGGAATAATTGTTTGGTAGTACAGAACTTGAATCTTGTTGAAAAGAGGTTGATGGAGGTTTTCATCTTGCACTCATCAGGACAAAGGCAAGAATGCTAAATTTCAAACAATCACCATGATTTATACTTTATAGTATCATGATCTATAGAGGCAAGTCAACTGCCAGATGTGATTCCGTGTTTGGGCAGCACTTGGTGAACACTCCTGAGTGCGCTAATAGCTACACTTACAACCAGTTTTAAGATCATCAGTTGCATTCATAACGTGAAATAAAAACAAACGTGCTGGAAAAAACTCAGCACATCTGGCAGCATCTGTGGAGAGAGAAACCGAGTTAATGTTTCGAGTTCAATGTGACTTTTTTTTTGCTATTTGCTTTTATTTTAGAGCTCGTAATGTGGCTCATTGACACTTGCAAGAAGCTGCATACATTCATACACAGGGACCCGCTCGCTGAGAACTAAAGGAATGTGCTCAAGCCGTGCAACTTTTTTGAGTTACCCAGGTACCTGGGAAGCCTATGGTTCCCTGTGCTTTCTCCATGGCATTGGCTCAGCCAATCCGAGTCCACTTGCCAACCAATCGGCTCCCTTTTCTCCTGTAGTATAAATTGTTGTGAGTGTTTGAAATTTTTGGCATTCTTGTGTTTGTCCTGATGAGTGCAAGACGAAAAGTTTCAGCAAGTTGTCTCTGTTTTCAGCAATATTCAATGGATTTTGTTCGCAAACAAAATTCTGATTGGTAACACCCCAGAATATTGATTTTAATTGAGAAATTTGGGTTAGGGTGAAAAATTCTTACAACTCGAAATTCACTTGTGGTTAGTCTGGGGTTGTCGGGACTGCCCTGTAGTCTCGAGATGTTGAAACTTAATCTTTAGAACATCTCTGGGAGTAACACTAAGGAGAAAGATCACTGTGGCATAAAATAGAATTCTCCTTTGTTAAACAAAGTTTATCAGGAATAGAAATGTTAGAGATTGGGGGTGGGGGGAGAGAAAGCTGTTGGGACTGACCTCTGTTGACCCTTGGTTTTCATGCTGCCTCTCGCCTCTTCCTTCCCAGAGTTTCCACAATCTACAATTCAGTGAAAGGATCATATTCAGAACCAGTCAGTTTCACCACGCAGAGCTGTGCCCCAGACACTCCATCCCCACCAAAACTCTCTCATCGCACCAAAAGCACACTGACCGTACAATGGAAGGTAAGAGTTGATACTGGAACCAAAAGCATTAAACAATGAGGACAGGTTACATAGACTAGGTTATCACTGCATAACACTGGGAAAATTACTGGTGGGGACAGGTCTGTTACTGAAAAACACTGGGGTGCAGTACTGGTGGGGACGGGTCTGTCACTGTATAACACTGGGGTACAGTACTGGTGGGGACAGGATTGTCACTGTATAACACTGGGTACAGTATTGGTGGGGATGGGTCTGTCACTGTATAACACTGGGGTACAGTATTGGTGGGGACGGGTCTGTCACTGTATAACACGGGTATAGTACTGGTGGGGACAGGTCTGTCTCTGTATAACACTGGGGTACAGTACTGGTGGGGACAGGTCTGTCACTGTATAACACGGGTACAGTACTGGTGGGGACAGAACTGTCAGTGTATAACACTGGGGTACAGTACTTGTGGGGACAGGTCTGTCACTGTATAACACTTGGGTACAGTACTGGTGGGGACAGGTCTGTCTCTGTATAACATTGGGGTACAGTACTGGTGGGGACAGGTCTGTCACTGTAAAACATTGGGGTACAGTACTGGTGGGGACAGGTCTGTCACTGTATAACATGGGTACAGTACTGGTGGGGACAGGTCTGTCACTGTATAACACTGGGGTACAGTACTGGTGGGGACAGGTCTGTCACTGTATAACACTGGGGTACAGTACTGGTGGGGACGGGTCTGTCACTGTATAACACTGGGGTATAGTACTGGTGGGGACAGGTCTGTCACTGTATAACACTGGGGTACAGTACTGGTGGGGACAGGTCTGTCACTGTATAACACTGGGGTACAGTACTGGTGGGGACAGGTCTGTCACTGTATAACACTGGGGTACAGTACTGGTGGGGACAGGTCTGTCACTGTATAACACTGGGGTATAGTACTGGTGGGGACAGGTCTGTCACTGTATTACACTGGGGTACAGTACTGGTGGGGACAGGTCTGTCACTGTATAACACTTGGATACAGTACTGGTGGGGACAGGTCTGTCTCTGTATAACACTAGGGTACAGTACTGGTGGGGACAGGTCTGTCACGGTATAACACTGGGGTACAGTACTGGTGGGGACAGGTCTGTCACTGTATAACACTGGGGTACAGTACTGGTGGGGACAGGTCTGTCACTGTATAACACTGGGGTACAGTACTGGTGGGGACGGGTATGTCACTGTACAACACTGGGATACAGTGTTGGTGGGGACAGGCCTGTCACTGTATAACACTGGGGTACAGTACTGGTAGCGACGGGTCTGTCACTGTATAACACTGGGATACAGTACTGGTGGGGACAGGTCTGTCACTGTATAACACTGGGGTACAGTACTGGTGGGGACAGGTCTGTCACTGTATAACACTGGGGTACAGTACTGGTGGGGGCAGGTCTGTCACTGTATAACACTTGGGTACGGTACTGGTGGGGACAGGTCTGTCTCTGTATAACACTGGGGTACGGTACTGGTAGGGACAGGTCTGTCACTGTATAATACGGGTACAGTACTGGTGGGGACAGAACTGTCAGTGTATAACACTGGGGTACAGTAGTTGTGGGGACAGGTCTGTCACTGTATAACACTTGGGTACAGTACTGGTGGGGACAGGTCTGTCTCTGTATAACACTGGGGTACGGTACTGGTGGAGACAGGTCTGTCACTGTATATCACTGGGGTACAGTACTGGTGGGGACAGGTCTGTCACTGTAAAACACTGGGGTACAGTACTGGTGGGGACAGGTCTGTCACTGTATAACACTGGGGTACAGTACTGGTGGGGACGGGTCTGTCACTGTATAACACTGGGATACAGTGCTGGTGGGGACAGGGCTGTCACTGTATAACACTGGGGTACAGTACCGGCGGGGACAGGTCTGTCAGTGTATAACACTGGGGTACAGTACTGGTGGGGACAGGTCTGTCACTGTATAACACTGGGATACAGTACTGCTGGGGACAGGTCTGTCACTGTATAACACTGGGGTACAGTACTGGTGGGGACAGGTCTGTCACTGTGTAACACTGGGGTACAGTACTGGTGGCAACGGGTCTGTCACTGTATAACACGGGTACAGTACTGGTGGGGACAGGTCTGTCACTGTATAACACTGGGGTATAGTACTGTTGGGGACAGGTCTGTCACTGTATAACACTGGGGTACAGTACTGGTGGGGACAGGTCTGTCACTGTATAACACTGGGGTACAGTACTGGTGGGGGACAGGCCTGTCACTGTATAACACGGGGTACAGTATTGGTGGGGACGGGTCTGTCACTGTATAACACTGGGGTACAGTATTGGTGGGGACAGGTCTGTCACTGTATAACACTGGGGTATAGTACTGGTGGGGACAGGTCTGTCACTGTATTACACTGGGGTACAGTACTGGTGGGGACAGGTCTGTCACGGTATAACACTGGGGTACAGTACTGGTGGGGACAGGTCTGTCACTGTATAACACTGGGGTACAGTACTGGTGGGGACAGGTCTGTCACTGTATAACACTGGGGTACAGTACTGGTGGGGACGGGTCTGTCACTGTACAACACTGGGATACAGTGCTGGTGGGGACAGGCCTGTCACTGTATAACACTGGGGTACAGTACTGGTAGCGACGGGTCTGTCACTGTATAACACTGGGATACAGTACTGGTGGGGACAGGTCTGTCACTGTATAACACTGGGGTACAGTACTGGTGGGGACAGGTCTGTCACTGTATAACACTGGGGTACAGTACTGGTGGGGGCAGGTCTGTCACTGTATAACACTTGGGTACGGTACGGGTGGGGACAGGTCTGTCTCTGTATAACACTGGGGTACGGTACTGGTGGGGACAGGTCTGTCACTGTATAACACTGGGGTACAGTACTGGTGGGGTCAGGTCTGTCACTGTAAAACACTGGGGTACAGTACTGGTGGGGACAGGTCTGTCACTGTATAACACTGGGGTACAGTACTGGTAGGGACGGGTCTGTCACTGTATAACACTGGGATACAGTGCTGGTGGGGGCAGGGCTGTCACTGTATAACACTGGGGTACAGTACTGGTGGGGACAGGTCTGTCACTGGATAACACTGGGATACAGTGCTGGTGGGGACAGGTCTGTCACTGTATAACACTGGGGTACAGTACTGGTAGGGACGGGTCTGTCACTGTATAACACTGGGATACAGTGCTGGTGGGGGCAGGGCTGTCACTGTATAACACTGGGGTACAGTACCGGTGGGGACAGGTCTGTCACTGTATAACACTGGGGTACAGTACTGGTGGGGACAGGTCTGTCACTGGATAACACTGGGATACAGTGCTGGTGGGGACAGGTCTGTCACTGTATAACACTGGGGTACAGTACTGGTGGCGACGGGTCTGTCACTGTATAACACTGGGATACAGTACTGGTGGGGACAGGTGTGTCACTGTATAACACTGGGGTACAGTACTGGTGGGGGACAGGTCTGTCACTGTATAACACTGGGTACAGTATTGGTGGGGACGGGTCTGTCACTGTATAACACTGGGGTACAGTATTGGTGGAGACGGGTCTGTCACTGTATAACACTGGGGTACAGTACTGGTGGGGACAGGTCTGTCACTGTATAACACTGGGGTATAGTACTGGAGGGGACAGGTCTGTCACTGTATAACACTGGGGTACAGTACTGGTGGGGACAGGTCTGTCACTGTATAACACTTGGATACAGTACTGATGGGGACAGGTCTGTCTCTGTATAACACTGGGGTACAGTACTGGTGGGGACAGGTCTGTCACGGTATAACACTGGGGTACAGTACTGGTGGGGACAGGTCTGTCACTGTATAACACTGGGGTACAGTACTGGTGGGGACAGGTCTGTCACTGTATAACACTGGGGTACAGTACTGGTGGGGACAGGTCTGTCACTGGATAACACTGGGATACGGTACTGGTGGGGACAGGTCTGTCACTGTATAGCACTGGGGTACAGTACTGGTGGGGACAGGTCTGTCACTGTAAAACACTGGGGTACAGTACTGGTGGGGACGGGTCTGTCACTGTATAACACTGGGATACAGTGCTGGTGGGGACAGGCCTGTCACTGTATAACACTGGGGTACAGTACTGGTGGGAACGGGTCTGTCAATGTATAACACTGGGATACAGTGCTGGTGGGGACAGGTCTGTCACTGTATAACACTGGGGTACAGTACTGGTAGCGACGGGCCTGTCACTGTGTAACACTGGGATACAGTACTGGTGGGGACAGGTCTGTCACTGTATAACACTGGGGTACAGTACTGGTGGGGACAGGTCTGTCACTGTATAACACTGGGGTACAGTACTGGTGGGGATAGGTCTGTCACTGTATAACACTGGGGTACAGTACTGGTGGGGGCAGGTCTGTCACTGTATAACACTGGGATACAGTACTGGTGGGGACAGGCCTGTCACTGTATAACACTGGGGTACAGTACTAGTGTGGACAGGTCTGTCACTGTATAACACTGGGGTACAGTACTGGTGGGGACAGGTCTGTCACTGTATAACACTGGGTACAGTATTGGTGGGGACGGGTCTGTCGCTGTATAACACTGGGGTACAGTATTGGTGGGGACGGGTCTGTCACTGTATAACACTGGGGTACAGTACTGGTGGGGACAGGTCTGTCACTGTATAACACTGGGGTATAGTACTGGAGGGGACAGGTCTGTCACTGTATAACACTGGGGTACAGTACTGGTGGGGACAGGTCTGTCACTGTATAACACTTGGATACAGTACTGATGGGGACAGGTCTGTCTCTGTATAACACTGGGGTACAGTACTGGTGGGGACAGGTCTGTCACGGTATAACACTGGGGTACAGTACTGGTGGGGACAGGTGTGTCACTGTATAACACTGGGGTACAGTACTGGTGGGGACAGGTCTGTCACTGTATAACACTGGGGTACAGTACTGGTGGGGACAGGTCTGTCACTGGATAACACTGGGATACGGTACTGGTGGGGACGGGTCTGTCACTGTATAACACTGGGGTACAGTACTGGTGGGGACAGGTCTGTCACTGTAAAACACTGGGGTACAGTACTGGTGGGGACGGGTCTGTCACTGTATAACACTGGGATACAGTGCTGGTGGGGACAGGCCTGTCACTGTATAACACTGGGCTACAGTACTGGTGGGAACGGGTCTGTCAATGTATAACACTGGGATACAGTGCTGGTGGGGACAGGTCTGTCACTGTGTAACACTGGGGTACAGTACTGGTAGCGACGGGCCTGTCACTGTATAACACTGGGATACAGTACTGGTGGGGACAGGTCTGACACTGTATAACACTGGGGTACAGTACTGGTGGGGACAGGTCTGTCACTGTATAACACTGGGGTCCAGTACTGGTGGGGATAGCTCTGTCACTGTATAACACTGGGGTACAGTACTGGTGGGGGCAGGTCTGTCACTGTATAACACTGGGATACAGTACTGGTGGGGACAGGCCTGTCACTGTATAACACTGGGGTACAGTACTAGTGTGGACAGGTCTGTCACTGTATAACACTGGGGTACAGTACTGGTGGGGACAGGTCTGTCACTGTATAACACTGGGGTACAGCACTGGTGGGGACAGGTCTGTCAAAGTATTACACTGGGGTACAGTACTGGTGGGGACAGGTCTGTCACTGTATAACACTTGGATACAGTACTGGTGGGGACAGGTCTGTCTCTGTATAACACTGGGGTACAGTACTGGTGGGGACAGGACTGTCACGGTATAACACTGGAGTACAGTACTGGTGGGGAAAGGTCTGTCACTGTATAACACTGGGGTACGGTACTGGTGGGGACAGGTCTGCCACTGTATAACACTGGGGTACGGTACTGGTGGGGACAGGTCTGTCACTGTATAACACTGGGAGACGGTACTGCTGGGGACAGGTCTGTCACTGTATAACACTGGGGTACAGTACTGGTGGGGACAGGTCTGTCACTGTAAAACACTGGGATACAGTACTGGTGGGGACGGGTCTGTCACTGTACAACACTGGGATACAGTGCTGGTGGGGACAGGCCTGTCACTGTATAACACTGGGGTACAGTGCTGGTGGGGACGGTTCTGTCACTGTATCACACTGGGATACAGTGCTGGAGGGGACAGGTCTGTCACTGTATAACACTGGGGTACAGTACTGGTAGCGACGGGTCTGTCACTGTATAACACTGGGATACAGTACTGGTGGGGACAGGTCTGTCACTGTATAACACTGGGGTACAGTACTGGTGGGGACAGGTCTGTCACTGTATAACACTGGGGTACAGTACTGGTGGGGACAGGTCTGTCACTGTATAACACTGGGGTACAGTACTGGTGGGGGCAGGTCTGTCACTGTATAACACTGGGATACAGTACTGGTGGGGACAGGTCTGTCACTGTATAACACTGGGGTACAGTACTGGTGGGGACAGGTCTGTCACTGTATAACACTTGGGTACTGTACTGGTGGGGACAGGTCTGTCTCTGTATAACACTGGGGTACGGTACTGGTGGGGACAGGTCTCTCACTGTATAACACTGGGGTACAGTACTGGTGGGGACAGGTCTGTCACTGTAAAACACTGGGGTACAGTACTGGTGGGGACAGGTCTGTCACTGTATAACACTGGGGTACAGTACTGGTGGGGACGGTCTGTCACTGTATAACACTGGGATACAGTGCTGGTGGGGACAGGGCTGTCACTGTATAACACTGGGGTACAGTACCGGCGGGGACAGGCCTGTCACTGTATAACACTGGGGGACAGTACTGGTGGGGATGCGTCTGTCACTGTATAACACTGGGATACAGTGCTGGTGAGGACAGGTCTGTCACTGTATAACACTGGGGTACAGTGCTGGTGGGGACAGGCCTGTCACTGTATAACACTGGGGTACAGTACTGGTGTGGACAGGTCTGTCACTGTATAACACTGGGGTACAGTACTGGCGGGGACAGGTCTGTCACTGTATAACATTGGGGTACAGCACTGGTGGGGATAGGTCTGTCACTGTATAACACTGGGGTACAGTACTGGTGGGGACAGGTCTGTCACTGTATAACACTTCGATACAGTACTGGTGGGGACAGGTCTGTCTCTGTATAACACTGGGGTACAGTACTGGTGGGGACAGGTCTGTCACTGTATAACACTGGAGTACAGTACTGGTGGGGACAGGTCTGTCACTGTATAACACTGGGGTACAGTACTGGTGGGGACAGGTCTGTCACTGTATAACACTGGGGTACGGTACTGGTGGGGACAGGTCTGTCACTGTATAACACTGGGATACGGTACTGCTGGGGACAGGTCTGTCACTGTATAACACTGGGGTACAGTACTGGTGGGGACAGGTCTGTCACTGTAAAACACTGGGATACAGTACTGGTGGGGACGGGTCTGTCACTGTACAACACTGGGATACAGTGCTGGTGGGGACAGGCCTGTCACTGTATAACACTGGGGTACAGTACTGGTGGGGACGGTTCTGTCACTGTATCACAGTGGGATACAGTGCTGGTGGGGACAGGTCTGTCACTGTATAACACTGGGGTACAGCACTGGTAGCGACGGGTCTGTCACTGTATAACACTGGGATACAGTACTGGTGGGGACAGGTCTGTCACTGTATAACACTGGGGTACAGTACTGCTGGGGACAGGTCTGTCACTGTATAACACTGGGGTACAGTACTGGTGGGGACAGGTCTGTCACTGTATAACACTGGGGTACAGTACTGGTGGGGACAGGTCTGTCACTGTATAACACTGGGATACAGTACTGGTGGGGACAGGTCTGTCACTGTATAACACTGGGGTACAGTACTGGTGGGGGCAGGTCTGTCACTGTGTAACACTTGGTTACAGTACTGGTGGGGACAGGTCTGTCACTGTAAAACACTTGGGTACAGTACTGGTGGGGACAGGTCTGTCACTGTATAACACTGGGTAAAGTACTGGTGGGGACGGGCCTGTCACTGTATAACACTGGGATACAGTGCTGGTGGGGACAGGGCTGTCACTGTATAACACTGGGGTACAGTACCGGTGGGGACAGGTCTGTCACTGTATAACACTGGGGTACAGTACTGGTGGGGACGCGTCTGTCACTGTATAACACTGGGATACAGTGCTGCTGGGGACAGGTCTGTCACTCTATAACACTGGGGTACAGTACTGGTGGCGACGGGTCTGTCACTGTATAACACTGGGATACAGTACTGGTGTGGACAGGTGTGTCACTGTATATCACTGGGGTACAGTACTGGTGGGGGACAGGTCTGTCACTGTATAACACTGGTTACAGTATTGGTGGGGATCGGTCTGTGACTGTATAACACGGGTACAATACTGGTGGGGACAGGTCTGTCACTGTATAACACTGGGGTATAATACTGGTGGGGACAGGTCTGTCACTGTATAACACTGGGATACAGTACTGGTGGGGACAGGTCTGTCACTGTATAATACTGGGGTACAGTACTGGTGGGGGACAGGCCTGTCACTGTATAACACTGGGTACAGTATTGGTGGGGACGGGTCTGTCACTGTATAACACTGGGGTACAGTATTGGTGGGGACGGGTCTGTCACTGTATAACACTGGGGTACAGTACTGGTGGGGACAGGTCTGTCACTGTATAACACTGGGGTATAGTACTGGTGGGGACAGGTCTTTCACTGTATAACACTGGGGTACAGCACTGGTGGGGACAGGTCTGTCAGTGTATAACACTTGGATACAGTACTAGTGGGGACAAGTCTGTCTCTGTATAACACTGGGGTACAGTACTGGTGGGGACAGGTCTGTCACGGTATAACACTGGGGTACAGTACTGGTGGGGACAGGTCTGTCACTGTATAACACTGGGGTATAGTACTGGTGGGGACAGGTCTGTCACTGTATAACACTGGGGTACAGTACTGGTAGCGAGGGGCCTGTCACTGTATAACACTGGGATACAGTACTGGTGGGGACAGGCCTGTCACTGTATAACACTGGGGTACAGTACTGGTGGGGACAGGTCTGTCACTGTATAACACTGGGGTACAGTACTGGTGGGGACAGGTCTGTCACTGTATAACACTGGGGTACAGTACTGGTGGGGGCAGGTCTGTCACTGTATAACACTGGGATACAGTACAGGTGGGGACAGGGCTTCACTGTATAACACTGGGGTACAGTACTGGTGGGGGCAGGTCTGTCACTGTATAACACTGGGGTACAGTACTAGTGGGGACAGGTCTGTCACTGTATAACACTGCGGTTCAGTACTGGTGGGGACAGGTCTGTCACTGTATAACACTGGGATACAGTACTGGTTGGGACAGGCCTGTCACTGTATAACACTGGGGTTCAGTACTGGTGGGGACGGGTCTGTCAATGTATAACACTGGGATACAGTGCTGGTGGGGACAGGTCTGTCACTGTATAACAATGGGGTACAGTACTGGTAGCGATGGGTCTGTCACTGTATAACACTGGGATACAGTACTGGTGGGGACAGGTCTGTCACTGTATAACACTGGGGTACAGTACTGGAGGGGACAGGTCTGTCACTGTATAACACTGGGGTACAGTACTGGTGGGGATAGGTCTGTCACTTTATAACACTGGGGTACAGTACTGGTGGGGGCAGGTCTGTCACTGTATAACACTGGGATACAGTACTGGTGGGGACAGGTCTGTCACTGTATAACACTGGGGTACAGTGCTGGTGTGGACAGGTCTGTCACTGTATAACACTGGGGTACAGTACTGGTGGGGACAGGTCTGTCACTGTATAACACTGGGGTACAGCACCGGTGGGGACAGGTCTGTCACTGTATTACACTGGGGTACAGTACTGGTGGGGACAGGTCTGTCACTGTATAACACTTGGATACAGTACTGGTGGGGACAGGTCTGTCTCTGTATAACACTGGGGTACAGTACTGGTGGGGACAGGTCTGTCACGGTATAACACTGGAGTACAGTACTGGTGGGGACAGGTCTGTCACTGTATAACACTGGGGTACAGTACTGGTGGGGACAGGTCTGTCACTGTATAACACTTGGGTACAGTTCTGGTGGGGACAGGTCTGTCACGGTAATACACTGGGATACAGTACTGGTGGGGACGCGTCTGTCACTGTACAACACTGGGATACAGTGCTGGTGGGGACAGGCCTGTCACTGTATAACACTGGGGTACAGTACTGGTGGGGACGGTTCTGTCACTGTATAACACTGGGATACAGTGCTGGTGGGGACAGGTCTGTCACTGTATAACACTGGGGTACAGTACTGGTGGGGACAGGTCTGTCACTGTATAACACTGGGGTACAGTACTGGTGGGGACAGGTCTGTCACTGTATAACACTGGGATACAGTGCTGGTGGGGACAGGGCTGTCACTGTATAACACTGGGGTACAGTACCGGTGGGGCCAGGTCTGTCACTGTATAACACTGGGGTACAGTACTGGTGGCGACGGGTCTGCCACTGTATAACACTGGGATACAGTACTGGTGGGGACAGGTGTGTCACTTTATAACACTGGGGTACAGTACTGGTGGGGGACAGGTCTGTCACTGTATAACACTGGTTACAGTATTGGTGGGGATGGGTCTGTCACTGTATAACACTGGGGTACAGTATTGGTGGGGACGGGTCTGTCACTGTATAACACTGGGGTACAGTACTGGTGGGGGACAGGCCTGTCACTGTCTAACACTGGGGTACAGTACTGGTGGGGACAGGTCTGTCACTGTCTAACACTGGGGTATAGTACTGGTGGGGACAGGTCTGTCACTGTATAACACTGGGGTACAGTACTGGTGGGGACAGGTCTGTCACTGTATAACACTGGGGTACAGTACTGATGGGGACAGGTCTGTCACTGTATAACACTGGGATACGGTACTGGTGGGGACAGGTCTGTCACTGTATAACACTGGGGTACAGTACTGGTGGGGACAGGTCTGTCACTGTGTAACACTGGGGTACAGTACTGGTGGGGACGGGTCTGTCACTCTATAACACTGGGATACAGTGCTGGTGGGGACAGGTCTGTCACTGTATAACACTGGGGTACAGTACTGGTAGCGACAGGTCTGTCACTGTATAACACTGGGATACAGTACTGGTGGGGACAGGTCTGTCACTGTATAACACTGGGGTACAGTACTGGTGGGGACAGGTCTGTCACTGTGTAACACTGGGGTACAGTACTGGTAGGGACAGGTCTGTCACTGTATAACACTGCGGTTCAGTACTGGTGGGGACAGGTCTGTCACTGTATAACACTGGGATACAGTACTGGTTGGGACAGGCCTGTCACTGTATAACACTGGGGTTCAGTACTGGTGGGGACGGGTCTGTCAATGTATAACACTGGGATACAGTGCTGGTGGGGACAGGTCTGTCACTGTATAACAATGGGGTACAGTACTGGTAGCGATGGGTCTGTCACTGTATAACACTGGGATACAGTACTGGTGGGGACAGGTCTGTCACTGTATAACACTGGGGTACAGTACTGGTGGGGACAGGTCTGTCACTGTATAACACTGGGGTACAGTACTGGTGGGGATAGGTCTGTCACTGTATAACACTGGGGTACAGTACTTGTGGGGGCAGGTCTGTCACTGTATAACATTGGGATACAGTACTGGTGGGGACAGGTCTGTCACTGTATAACACTGGGGTACAGTGCTGGTGTGGACAGGTCTGTCACTGTATAACACTGGGGTACAGTACTGGTGGGGACAGGTCTGTCACTGTATAACACTGGGGTACAGCACCGGTGGGGACAGGTCTGTCACTGTATTACACTGGGGTACAGTACTGGTGGGGCCAGGTCTGTCACTGTATAACACTTGGATACAGTACTGGTGGGGACAGGTCTGTCTCTGTATAACACTGGGGTACAGTACTGGTGGGGACAGGTCTGTCACGGTATAACACTGGAGTACAGTACTGGTGGGGACAGGTCTGTCACTGTATAACACTGGGGTACAGTACTGGTGGGGACAGGTCTGTCACTGTATAACACTTGGGTACAGTTCTGGTGGGGACAGGTCTGTCACGGTAATACACTGGGATACAGTACTGGTGGGGACGCGTCTGTCACTGTACAACACTGGGATACAGTGCTGGTGGGGACAGGCCTGTCACTGTATAACACTGGGGTACAGTACTGGTGGGGACGGTTCTGTCACTGTATAACACTGGGATACAGTGCTGGTGGGGACAGGTCTGTCACTGTATAACACTGGGGTACAGTACTGGTGGGGACAGGTCTGTCACTGTATAACACTGGGGTACAGTACTGGTGGGGACAGGTCTGTCACTGTATAACACTGGGATACAGTGCTGGTGGGGACAGGGCTGTCACTTTATAACACTGGGGTACAGTACCGGTGGGGCCAGGTCTGTCACTGTATAACACTGGGGTACAGTACTGGTGGCGACGGGTCTGCCACTGTATAACACTGGGATACAGTACTGGTGGGGACAGGTGTGTCACTTTATAACACTGGGGTACAGTACTGGTGGGGGACAGGTCTGTCACTGTATAACACTGGTTACAGTATTGGTGGGGATGGGTCTGTCACTGTATAACACTGGGGTACAGTATTGGTGGGGACGGGTCTGTCACTGTATAACACTGGGGTACAGTACTGGTGGGGGACAGGCCTGTCACTGTCTAACACTGGGGTACAGTACTGGTGGGGACAGGTCTGTCACTGTCTAACACTGGGGTATAGTACTGGTGGGGACAGGTCTGTCACTGTATAACACTGGGGTACAGTACTGGTGGGGACAGGTCTGTCACTGTATAACACTGGGGTACAGTACTGATGGGGACAGGTCTGTCACTGTATAACACTGGGATACGGTACTGGTGGGGACAGGTCTGTCACTGTATAACACTGGGGTACAGTACTGGTGGGGACAGGTCTGTCACTGTGTAACACTGGGGTACAGTACTGGTGGGGACGGGTCTGTCACTCTATAACACTGGGATACAGTGCTGGTGGGGACAGGTCTGTCACTGTATAACACTGGGGTACAGTACTGGTAGCGACAGGTCTGTCACTGTATAACACTGGGATACAGTACTGGTGGGGACAGGTCTGTCACTGTATAACACTGGGGTACAGTACTGGTGGGGACAGGTCTGTCACTGTGTAACACTGGGGTACAGTACTGGTGGGGACAGGTCTGTCACTGTCTAACACTGGGGTACATTACTGGTGGGGGCAGGTCTGTCACTGTATAACACTGGGATACAGTACTGGTGGGGACAGGGCTTTCACTGTATAACACTGGGGTAAAGTACTGGTGGGGGCAGGTCTGTCACTGTATTACACTGGGGTACAGTACTGGTGGGGACAGGTCTGTCACTGTATAACACTGCGGTTCAGTACTGGTGGGGACAGGTCTGTCACTGTATAACACTGGGATACAGTACTGGTGGGGGCAGGTCTGTCACTGTATAACACTGGGATACAGTACTGCTGGGGACAGGTCTGTCACTGTATAACACTGGGGTACAGTACTGGTGGGGACAGGTCTGTCACTGTATAACACTGGGGTACAGTACTGGTGTGGACAGGTCTGTCACTGTATATCACTGGGGTACAGTACTGGTGGGGACAGGTCTGTCACTTTATAATACTGGGGTACAGCACTGGTGGGGACAGGTCTGTCACTGTGTAACACTGGGGTACAGTACTGGTGGGGGAAGGTCTGTCACTGTATAACACTGGGGTACAGTACTGGTGGGGACAGGTCTGTCACTGTATAACACTGGGGTACAGTCTGGTGGGGACAGGTCTGTCACTGTATAACACTGGGGTACAGTACTGGTGGGGACAGGTCTGTCACTGTATAACACTGGGCTACAGTACTGGTGGGGTCAGGTCTGTCACTATAACACTGGGGTATAGTACTGGTGGGGACAGGTCTGTCACTGTATAACACTTGGATACAGTACTGATGGGGACAGGTCTGTCTCTGTATAACACTGGGGTACAGTACTGGTGGGGACAGGTCTGTCACGGTATAACACTGGGGTACAGTACTGGTGGGGACAGGTGTGTCACTGTATAACACTGGGGTACAGTACTGGTGGGGACAGGTCTGTCACTGTATAACACTGGGGTACAGTACTGGTGGGGACAGGTCTGTCACTGGATAACACTGGGATACGGTACTGGTGGGGACAGGTCTGTCACTGTATAACACTGGGGTACAGTACTGGTGGGGACAGGTCTGTCACTGTAAAACACTGGGGTACAGTACTGGTGGGGACGGGTCTGTCACTGTATAACACTGGGATACAGTGCTGGTGGGGACAGGCCTGTCACTGTATAACACTGGGCTACAGTACTGGTGGGAACGGGTCTGTCAATGTATAACACTGGGATACAGTGCTGGTGGGGACAGGTCTGTCACTGTGTAACACTGGGGTACAGTACTGGTAGCGACGGGCCTGTCACTGTATAACACTGGGATACAGTACTGGTGGGGACAGGTCTGACACTGTATAACACTGGGGTACAGTACTGGTGGGGACAGGTCTGTCACTGTATAACACTGGGGTCCAGTACTGGTGGGGATAGCTCTGTCACTGTATAACACTGGGGTACAGTACTGGTGGGGGCAGGTCTGTCACTGTATAACACTGGGATACAGTACTGGTGGGGACAGGCCTGTCACTGTATAACACTGGGGTACAGTACTAGTGTGGACAGGTCTGTCACTGTATAACACTGGGGTACAGTACTGGTGGGGACAGGTCTGTCACTGTATAACACTGGGGTACAGCACTGGTGGGGACAGGTCTGTCAAAGTATTACACTGGGGTACAGTACTGGTGGGGACAGGTCTGTCACTGTATAACACTTGGATACAGTACTGGTGGGGACAGGTCTGTCTCTGTATAACACTGGGGTACAGTACTGGTGGGGACAGGACTGTCACGGTATAACACTGGAGTACAGTACTGGTGGGGACAGGTCTGTCACTGTATAACACTGGGGTACGGTACTGGTGGGGACAGGTCTGCCACTGTATAACACTGGGGTACGGTACTGGTGGGGACAGGTCTGTCACTGTATAACACTGGGAGACGGTACTGCTGGGGACAGGTCTGTCACTGTATAACACTGGGGTACAGTACTGGTGGGGACAGGTCTGTCACTGTAAAACACTGGGATACAGTACTGGTGGGGACGGGTCTGTCACTGTACAACACTGGGATACAGTGCTGGTGGGGACAGGCCTGTCACTGTATAACACTGGGGTACAGTGCTGGTGGGGACGGTTCTGTCACTGTATCACACTGGGATACAGTGCTGGAGGGGACAGGTCTGTCACTGTATAACACTGGGGTACAGTACTGGTAGCGACGGGTCTGTCACTGTATAACACTGGGATACAGTACTGGTGGGGACAGGTCTGTCACTGTATAACACTGGGGTACAGTACTGGTGGGGACAGGTCTGTCACTGTATAACACTGGGGTACAGTACTGGTGGGGACAGGTCTGTCACTGTATAACACTGGGGTACAGTACTGGTGGGGGCAGGTCTGTCACTGTATAACACTGGGATACAGTACTGGTGGGGACAGGTCTGTCACTGTATAACACTGGGGTACAGTACTGGTGGGGACAGGTCTGTCACTGTATAACACTTGGATACAGTACTGGTGGGGACAGGTCTGTCTCTGTATAACACTGGGGTACAGTACTGGTGGGGACAGGTCTGTCACGGTATAACACTGGAGTACAGTACTGGTGGGGACAGGTCTGTCACTGTATAACACTGGGGTACAGTACTGGTGGGGACAGGTCTGTCACTGTATAACACTTGGGTACAGTTCTGGTGGGGACAGGTCTGTCACGGTAATACACTGGGATACAGTACTGGTGGGGACGCGTCTGTCACTGTACAACACTGGGATACAGTGCTGGTGGGGACAGGCCTGTCACTGTATAACACTGGGGTACAGTACTGGTGGGGACGGTTCTGTCACTGTATAACACTGGGATACAGTGCTGGTGGGGACAGGTCTGTCACTGTATAACACTGGGGTACAGTACTGGTGGGGACAGGTCTGTCACTGTATAACACTGGGGTACAGTACTGGTGGGGACAGGTCTGTCACTGTATAACACTGGGATACAGTGCTGGTGGGGACAGGGCTGTCACTTTATAACACTGGGGTACAGTACCGGTGGGGCCAGGTCTGTCACTGTATAACACTGGGGTACAGTACTGGTGGCGACGGGTCTGCCACTGTATAACACTGGGATACAGTACTGGTGGGGACAGGTGTGTCACTTTATAACACTGGGGTACAGTACTGGTGGGGGACAGGTCTGTCACTGTATAACACTGGTTACAGTATTGGTGGGGATGGGTCTGTCACTGTATAACACTGGGGTACAGTATTGGTGGGGACGGGTCTGTCACTGTATAACACTGGGGTACAGTACTGGTGGGGGACAGGCCTGTCACTGTCTAACACTGGGGTACAGTACTGGTGGGGACAGGTCTGTCACTGTCTAACACTGGGGTATAGTACTGGTGGGGACAGGTCTGTCACTGTATAACACTGGGGTACAGTACTGGTGGGGACAGGTCTGTCACTGTATAACACTGGGGTACAGTACTGATGGGGACAGGTCTGTCACTGTATAACACTGGGATACGGTACTGGTGGGGACAGGTCTGTCACTGTATAACACTGGGGTACAGTACTGGTGGGGACAGGTCTGTCACTGTGTAACACTGGGGTACAGTACTGGTGGGGACGGGTCTGTCACTCTATAACACTGGGATACAGTGCTGGTGGGGACAGGTCTGTCACTGTATAACACTGGGGTACAGTACTGGTAGCGACAGGTCTGTCACTGTATAACACTGGGATACAGTACTGGTGGGGACAGGTCTGTCACTGTATAACACTGGGGTACAGTACTGGTGGGGACAGGTCTGTCACTGTGTAACACTGGGGTACAGTACTGGTGGGGACAGGTCTGTCACTGTCTAACACTGGGGTACATTACTGGTGGGGGCAGGTCTGTCACTGTATAACACTGGGATACAGTACTGGTGGGGACAGGGCTTTCACTGTATAACACTGGGGTAAAGTACTGGTGGGGGCAGGTCTGTCACTGTATTACACTGGGGTACAGTACTGGTGGGGACAGGTCTGTCACTGTATAACACTGCGGTTCAGTACTGGTGGGGACAGGTCTGTCACTGTATAACACTGGGATACAGTACTGGTGGGGGCAGGTCTGTCACTGTATAACACTGGGATACAGTACTGCTGGGGACAGGTCTGTCACTGTATAACACTGGGGTACAGTACTGGTGGGGACAGGTCTGTCACTGTATAACACTGGGGTACAGTACTGGTGTGGACAGGTCTGTCACTGTATATCACTGGGGTACAGTACTGGTGGGGACAGGTCTGTCACTTTATAACACTGGGGTACAGCACTGGTGGGGACAGGTCTGTCACTGTGTAACACTGGGGTACAGTACTGGTGGGGGAAGGTCTGTCACTGTATAACACTGGGGTACAGTACTGGTGGGGACAGGTCTGTCACTGTATAACACTGGGGTACAGTCTGGTGGGGACAGGTCTGTCACTGTATAACACTGGGGTACAGTACTGGTGGGGACAGGTCTGTCACTGTATAACACTGGGCTACAGTACTGGTGGGGTCAGGTCTGTCACTATAACACTGGGGTATAGTACTGGTGGGGACAGGTCTGTCACTGTATAACACTGGGGTACAGTACTGGTGGGGACAGGTCTGTCACTGTATAACACTGGGGTACAGTACTGGTGGGGACAGGTCTGTCACTGTATAACACTGGGGTACAGTACTGGTGGGGACAGGTCTGTCACTGTATAACACTGGGGTACAGTACTGGTGGGGACAGGTCTGTCACTGTATAACACTGGGGTACAGTACTGGTGGGGACAGGTCTGTCACTGGATAACACTGGGATACGGTACTGGTGGGGACAGGTCTGTCACTGTATAACACTGGGGTACAGTACTGGTGGGGACAGGTCTGTCACTGTAAAACACTGGGGTACAGTACTGGTGGGGACGGGTCTGTCACTGTATAACACTGGGATACAGTGCTGGTGGGGACAGGCCTGTCACTGTATAACACTGGGCTACAGTACTGGTGGGAACGGGTCTGTCAATGTATAACACTGGGATACAGTGCTGGTGGGGACAGGTCTGTCACTGTGTAACACTGGGGTACAGTACTGGTAGCGACGGGCCTGTCACTGTATAACACTGGGATACAGTACTGGTGGGGACAGGTCTGACACTGTATAACACTGGGGTACAGTACTGGTGGGGACAGGTCTGTCACTGTATAACACTGGGGTCCAGTACTGGTGGGGATAGCTCTGTCACTGTATAACACTGGGGTACAGTACTGGTGGGGGCAGGTCTGTCACTGTATAACACTGGGATACAGTACTGGTGGGGACAGGCCTGTCACTGTATAACACTGGGGTACAGTACTAGTGTGGACAGGTCTGTCACTGTATAACACTGGGGTACAGTACTGGTGGGGACAGGTCTGTCACTGTATAACACTGGGGTACAGCACTGGTGGGGACAGGTCTGTCAAAGTATTACACTGGGGTACAGTACTGGTGGGGACAGGTCTGTCACTGTATAACACTTGGATACAGTACTGGTGGGGACAGGTCTGTCTCTGTATAACACTGGGGTACAGTACTGGTGGGGACAGGACTGTCACGGTATAACACTGGAGTACAGTACTGGTGGGGACAGGTCTGTCACTGTATAACACTGGGGTACGGTACTGGTGGGGACAGGTCTGCCACTGTATAACACTGGGGTACGGTACTGGTGGGGACAGGTCTGTCACTGTATAACACTGGGAGACGGTACTGCTGGGGACAGGTCTGTCACTGTATAACACTGGGGTACAGTACTGGTGGGGACAGGTCTGTCACTGTAAAACACTGGGATACAGTACTGGTGGGGACGGGTCTGTCACTGTACAACACTGGGATACAGTGCTGGTGGGGACAGGCCTGTCACTGTATAACACTGGGGTACAGTGCTGGTGGGGACGGTTCTGTCACTGTATCACACTGGGATACAGTGCTGGAGGGGACAGGTCTGTCACTGTATAACACTGGGGTACAGTACTGGTAGCGACGGGTCTGTCACTGTATAACACTGGGATACAGTACTGGTGGGGACAGGTCTGTCACTGTATAACACTGGGGTACAGTACTGGTGGGGACAGGTCTGTCACTGTATAACACTGGGGTACAGTACTGGTGGGGACAGGTCTGTCACTGTATAACACTGGGGTACAGTACTGGTGGGGGCAGGTCTGTCACTGTATAACACTGGGATACAGTACTGGTGGGGACAGGTCTGTCACTGTATAACACTGGGGTACAGTACTGGTGGGGACAGGTCTGTCACTGTATAACACTTGGGTACTGTACTGGTGGGGACAGGTCTGTCTCTGTATAACACTGGGGTACGGTACTGGTGGGGACAGGTCTCTCACTGTATAACACTGGGGTACAGTACTGGTGGGGACAGGTCTGTCACTGTAAAACACTGGGGTACAGTACTGGTGGGGACAGGTCTGTCACTGTATAACACTGGGGTACAGTACTGGTGGGGACGGTCTGTCACTGTATAACACTGGGATACAGTGCTGGTGGGGACAGGGCTGTCACTGTATAACACTGGGGTACAGTACCGGCGGGGACAGGCCTGTCACTGTATAACACTGGGGGACAGTACTGGTGGGGATGCGTCTGTCACTGTATAACACTGGGATACAGTGCTGGTGAGGACAGGTCTGTCACTGTATAACACTGGGGTACAGTGCTGGTGGGGACAGGCCTGTCACTGTATAACACTGGGGTACAGTACTGGTGTGGACAGGTCTGTCACTGTATAACACTGGGGTACAGTACTGGCGGGGACAGGTCTGTCACTGTATAACATTGGGGTACAGCACTGGTGGGGATAGGTCTGTCACTGTATTACACTGGGGTACAGTACTGGTGGGGACAGGTCTGTCACTGTATAACACTTCGATACAGTACTGGTGGGGACAGGTCTGTCTCTGTATAACACTGGGGTACAGTACTGGTGGGGACAGGTCTGTCACTGTATAACACTGGAGTACAGTACTGGTGGGGACAGGTCTGTCACTGTATAACACTGGGGTACAGTACTGGTGGGGACAGGTCTGTCACTGTATAACACTGGGGTACGGTACTGGTGGGGACAGGTCTGTCACTGTATAACACTGGGATACGGTACTGCTGGGGACAGGTCTGTCACTGTATAACACTGGGGTACAGTACTGGTGGGGACAGGTCTGTCACTGTAAAACACTGGGATACAGTACTGGTGGGGACGGGTCTGTCACTGTACAACACTGGGATACAGTGCTGGTGGGGACAGGCCTGTCACTGTATAACACTGGGGTACAGTACTGGTGGGGACGGTTCTGTCACTGTATCACAGTGGGATACAGTGCTGGTGGGGACAGGTCTGTCACTGTATAACACTGGGGTACAGCACTGGTAGCGACGGGTCTGTCACTGTATAACACTGGGATACAGTACTGGTGGGGACAGGTCTGTCACTGTATAACACTGGGGTACAGTACTGGTGGGGACAGGTCTGTCACTGTATAACACTGGGGTACAGTACTGGTGGGGACAGGTCTGTCACTGTATAACACTGGGGTACAGTACTGGTGGGGACAGGTCTGTCACTGTATAACACTGGGATACAGTACTGGTGGGGACAGGTCTGTCACTGTATAACACTGGGGTACAGTACTGGTGGGGGCAGGTCTGTCACTGTGTAACACTTGGTTACAGTACTGGTGGGGACAGGTCTGTCACTGTAAAACACTTGGGTACAGTACTGGTGGGGACAGGTCTGTCACTGTATAACACTGGGTAAAGTACTGGTGGGGACGGGCCTGTCACTGTATAACACTGGGATACAGTGCTGGTGGGGACAGGGCTGTCACTGTATAACACTGGGGTACAGTACCGGTGGGGACAGGTCTGTCACTGTATAACACTGGGGTACAGTACTGGTGGGGACGCGTCTGTCACTGTATAACACTGGGATACAGTGCTGCTGGGGACAGGTCTGTCACTCTATAACACTGGGGTACAGTACTGGTGGCGACGGGTCTGTCACTGTATAACACTGGGATACAGTACTGGTGTGGACAGGTGTGTCACTGTATATCACTGGGGTACAGTACTGGTGGGGGACAGGTCTGTCACTGTATAACACTGGTTACAGTATTGGTGGGGATCGGTCTGTGACTGTATAACACGGGTACAATACTGGTGGGGACAGGTCTGTCACTGTATAACACTGGGGTATAATACTGGTGGGGACAGGTCTGTCACTGTATAACACTGGGATACAGTACTGGTGGGGACAGGTCTGTCACTGTATAATACTGGGGTACAGTACTGGTGGGGGACAGGCCTGTCACTGTATAACACTGGGTACAGTATTGGTGGGGACGGGTCTGTCACTGTATAACACTGGGGTACAGTATTGGTGGGGACGGGTCTGTCACTGTATAACACTGGGGTACAGTACTGGTGGGGACAGGTCTGTCACTGTATAACACTGGGGTATAGTACTGGTGGGGACAGGTCTTTCACTGTATAACACTGGGGTACAGCACTGGTGGGGACAGGTCTGTCAGTGTATAACACTTGGATACAGTACTAGTGGGGACAAGTCTGTCTCTGTATAACACTGGGGTACAGTACTGGTGGGGACAGGTCTGTCACGGTATAACACTGGGGTACAGTACTGGTGGGGACAGGTCTGTCACTGTATAACACTGGGGTATAGTACTGGTGGGGACAGGTCTGTCACTGTATAACACTGGGGTACAGTACTGGTAGCGAGGGGCCTGTCACTGTATAACACTGGGATACAGTACTGGTGGGGACAGGCCTGTCACTGTATAACACTGGGGTACAGTACTGGTGGGGACAGGTCTGTCACTGTATAACACTGGGGTACAGTACTGGTGGGGACAGGTCTGTCACTGTATAACACTGGAGTACAGTACTGGTGGGGGCAGGTCTGTCACTGTATAACACTGGGATACAGTACAGGTGGGGACAGGGCTTCACTGTATAACACTGGGGTACAGTACTGGTGGGGGCAGGTCTGTCACTGTATAACACTGGGGTACAGTACTAGTGGGGACAGGTCTGTCACTGTATAACACTGCGGTTCAGTACTGGTGGGGACAGGTCTGTCACTGTATAACACTGGGATACAGTACTGGTTGGGACAGGCCTGTCACTGTATAACACTGGGGTTCAGTACTGGTGGGGACGGGTCTGTCAATGTATAACACTGGGATACAGTGCTGGTGGGGACAGGTCTGTCACTGTATAACAATGGGGTACAGTACTGGTAGCGATGGGTCTGTCACTGTATAACACTGGGATACAGTACTGGTGGGGACAGGTCTGTCACTGTATAACACTGGGGTACAGTACTGGAGGGGACAGGTCTGTCACTGTATAACACTGGGGTACAGTACTGGTGGGGATAGGTCTGTCACTTTATAACACTGGGGTACAGTACTGGTGGGGGCAGGTCTGTCACTGTATAACACTGGGATACAGTACTGGTGGGGACAGGTCTGTCACTGTATAACACTGGGGTACAGTGCTGGTGTGGACAGGTCTGTCACTGTATAACACTGGGGTACAGTACTGGTGGGGACAGGTCTGTCACTGTATAACACTGGGGTACAGCACCGGTGGGGACAGGTCTGTCACTGTATTACACTGGGGTACAGTACTGGTGGGGACAGGTCTGTCACTGTATAACACTTGGATACAGTACTGGTGGGGACAGGTCTGTCTCTGTATAACACTGGGGTACAGTACTGGTGGGGACAGGTCTGTCACGGTATAACACTGGAGTACAGTACTGGTGGGGACAGGTCTGTCACTGTATAACACTGGGGTACAGTACTGGTGGGGACAGGTCTGTCACTGTATAACACTTGGGTACAGTTCTGGTGGGGACAGGTCTGTCACGGTAATACACTGGGATACAGTACTGGTGGGGACGCGTCTGTCACTGTACAACACTGGGATACAGTGCTGGTGGGGACAGGCCTGTCACTGTATAACACTGGGGTACAGTACTGGTGGGGACGGTTCTGTCACTGTATAACACTGGGATACAGTGCTGGTGGGGACAGGTCTGTCACTGTATAACACTGGGGTACAGTACTGGTGGGGACAGGTCTGTCACTGTATAACACTGGGGTACAGTACTGGTGGGGACAGGTCTGTCACTGTATAACACTGGGATACAGTGCTGGTGGGGACAGGGCTGTCACTGTATAACACTGGGGTACAGTACCGGTGGGGCCAGGTCTGTCACTGTATAACACTGGGGTACAGTACTGGTGGCGACGGGTCTGCCACTGTATAACACTGGGATACAGTACTGGTGGGGACAGGTGTGTCACTTTATAACACTGGGGTACAGTACTGGTGGGGGACAGGTCTGTCACTGTATAACACTGGTTACAGTATTGGTGGGGATGGGTCTGTCACTGTATAACACTGGGGTACAGTATTGGTGGGGACGGGTCTGTCACTGTATAACACTGGGGTACAGTACTGGTGGGGGACAGGCCTGTCACTGTCTAACACTGGGGTACAGTACTGGTGGGGACAGGTCTGTCACTGTCTAACACTGGGGTATAGTACTGGTGGGGACAGGTCTGTCACTGTATAACACTGGGGTACAGTACTGGTGGGGACAGGTCTGTCACTGTATAACACTGGGGTACAGTACTGATGGGGACAGGTCTGTCACTGTATAACACTGGGATACGGTACTGGTGGGGACAGGTCTGTCACTGTATAACACTGGGGTACAGTACTGGTGGGGACAGGTCTGTCACTGTGTAACACTGGGGTACAGTACTGGTGGGGACGGGTCTGTCACTCTATAACACTGGGATACAGTGCTGGTGGGGACAGGTCTGTCACTGTATAACACTGGGGTACAGTACTGGTAGCGACAGGTCTGTCACTGTATAACACTGGGATACAGTACTGGTGGGGACAGGTCTGTCACTGTATAACACTGGGGTACAGTACTGGTGGGGACAGGTCTGTCACTGTGTAACACTGGGGTACAGTACTGGTAGGGACAGGTCTGTCACTGTATAACACTGCGGTTCAGTACTGGTGGGGACAGGTCTGTCACTGTATAACACTGGGATACAGTACTGGTTGGGACAGGCCTGTCACTGTATAACACTGGGGTTCAGTACTGGTGGGGACGGGTCTGTCAATGTATAACACTGGGATACAGTGCTGGTGGGGACAGGTCTGTCACTGTATAACAATGGGGTACAGTACTGGTAGCGATGGGTCTGTCACTGTATAACACTGGGATACAGTACTGGTGGGGACAGGTCTGTCACTGTATAACACTGGGGTACAGTACTGGTGGGGACAGGTCTGTCACTGTATAACACTGGGGTACAGTACTGGTGGGGATAGGTCTGTCACTGTATAACACTGGGGTACAGTACTGGTGGGGGCAGGTCTGTCACTGTATAACACTGGGATACAGTACTGGTGGGGACAGGTCTGTCACTGTATAACACTGGGGTACAGTGCTGGTGTGGACAGGTCTGTCACTGTATAACACTGGGGTACAGTACTGGTGGGGACAGGTCTGTCACTGTATAACACTGGGGTACAGCACCGGTGGGGACAGGTCTGTCACTGTATTACACTGGGGTACAGTACTGGTGGGGCCAGGTCTGTCACTGTATAACACTTGGATACAGTACTGGTGGGGACAGGTCTGTCTCTGTATAACACTGGGGTACAGTACTGGTGGGGACAGGTCTGTCACGGTATAACACTGGAGTACAGTACTGGTGGGGACAGGTCTGTCACTGTATAACACTGGGGTACAGTACTGGTGGGGACAGGTCTGTCACTGTATAACACTTGGGTACAGTTCTGGTGGGGACAGGTCTGTCACGGTAATACACTGGGATACAGTACTGGTGGGGACGCGTCTGTCACTGTACAACACTGGGATACAGTGCTGGTGGGGACAGGCCTGTCACTGTATAACACTGGGGTACAGTACTGGTGGGGACGGTTCTGTCACTGTATAACACTGGGATACAGTGCTGGTGGGGACAGGTCTGTCACTGTATAACACTGGGGTACAGTACTGGTGGGGACAGGTCTGTCACTGTATAACACTGGGGTACAGTACTGGTGGGGACAGGTCTGTCACTGTATAACACTGGGATACAGTGCTGGTGGGGACAGGGCTGTCACTTTATAACACTGGGGTACAGTACCGGTGGGGCCAGGTCTGTCACTGTATAACACTGGGGTACAGTACTGGTGGCGACGGGTCTGCCACTGTATAACACTGGGATACAGTACTGGTGGGGACAGGTGTGTCACTTTATAACACTGGGGTACAGTACTGGTGGGGGACAGGTCTGTCACTGTATAACACTGGTTACAGTATTGGTGGGGATGGGTCTGTCACTGTATAACACTGGGGTACAGTATTGGTGGGGACGGGTCTGTCACTGTATAACACTGGGGTACAGTACTGGTGGGGGACAGGCCTGTCACTGTCTAACACTGGGGTACAGTACTGGTGGGGACAGGTCTGTCACTGTCTAACACTGGGGTATAGTACTGGTGGGGACAGGTCTGTCACTGTATAACACTGGGGTACAGTACTGGTGGGGACAGGTCTGTCACTGTATAACACTGGGGTACAGTACTGATGGGGACAGGTCTGTCACTGTATAACACTGGGATACGGTACTGGTGGGGACAGGTCTGTCACTGTATAACACTGGGGTACAGTACTGGTGGGGACAGGTCTGTCACTGTGTAACACTGGGGTACAGTACTGGTGGGGACGGGTCTGTCACTCTATAACACTGGGATACAGTGCTGGTGGGGACAGGTCTGTCACTGTATAACACTGGGGTACAGTACTGGTAGCGACAGGTCTGTCACTGTATAACACTGGGATACAGTACTGGTGGGGACAGGTCTGTCACTGTATATCACTGGGGTACAGTACTGGTGGGGACAGGTCTGTCACTGTGTAACACTGGGGTACAGTACTGGTGGGGACAGGTCTGTCACTGTCTAACACTGGGGTACATTACTGGTGGGGGCAGGTCTGTCACTGTATAACACTGGGATACAGTACTGGTGGGGACAGGGCTTTCACTGTATAACACTGGGGTAAAGTACTGGTGGGGGCAGGTCTGTCACTGTATTACACTGGGGTACAGTACTGGTGGGGACAGGTCTGTCACTGTATAACACTGCGGTTCAGTACTGGTGGGGACAGGTCTGTCACTGTATAACACTGGGATACAGTACTGGTGGGGGCAGGTCTGTCACTGTATAACACTGGGATACAGTACTGCTGGGGACAGGTCTGTCACTGTATAACACTGGGGTACAGTACTGGTGGGGACAGGTCTGTCACTGTATAACACTGGGGTACAGTACTGGTGTGGACAGGTCTGTCACTGTATATCACTGGGGTACAGTACTGGTGGGGACAGGTCTGTCACTTTATAACACTGGGGTACAGCACTGGTGGGGACAGGTCTGTCACTGTGTAACACTGGGGTACAGTACTGGTGGGGGAAGGTCTGTCACTGTATAACACTGGGGTACAGTACTGGTGGGGACAGGTCTGTCACTGTATAACACTGGGGTACAGTCTGGTGGGGACAGGTCTGTCACTGTATAACACTGGGGTACAGTACTGGTGGGGACAGGTCTGTCACTGTATAACACTGGGCTACAGTACTGGTGGGGTCAGGTCTGTCACTATAACACTGGGGTATAGTACTGGTGGGGACAGGTCTGTCACTGTATAACACTGGGGTACAGTACTGGTGGGGACAGGTCTGTCACTGTATAACACTGGGGTACAGTACTGGTGTGGACAGGTCTGTCACTGTATAACACTGGGATACATTACTGGAGGGGGCAGGTCTGTCACTGTATAACACTGGGGTTCAGTACTGGTGGGGACAGGTCTGTCACTGTATAACACTGGGGTACAGTCTGGTGGGGACAGGTCTGTCACTGTATAACACTGCGGTACAGTACTGGTGGGGACAGGTCTGTCACTGTATAACACTGGGGTACAGTACTGGTGGGGTCAGGTCTGTCACTATAACACTGGGGTACAGTGCTGGTGGGGACAGGTCTGTCACTGTATAACACTGGGGTACAGTACTGGTGGGGACAGGTCTGTCACTGTATAACACTGGGGTACAGTACAGGTGCAGGGCTGCCGATTAGTTTCTGAATTGACACCGGGCTATGGTGTGAGAGCAGAACACTGGGATTAGCGTGGAATTGATGCAAGGCTGTGGGGAGAGTGTTGGGCAGTGGGATTAGTTTGAGACTGGTACAAGGCTATCTGGAGGGAATGGGGCAGTGGGATTACTTTGCCTTTGCTGTTCCAGAGATCCAGTGCAGACACGATGTGCCAAATGGCCTCTACCTGTGCAGTAAACTGGCCGAGTTCTATAATTGAGTTTCTTTACACATGAGTCAATTGTAAACCTCGCTCCCTTTGTGTTTTAATTCTCACCCAGGCACCTGTCGATAATGGATCAAAAATTACCAGCTACCTGCTGGAGTGGGATGAGGTGAGTGTTTATTAACTCATCCTTGAGAATACAGACAGCAGAGTCGTTTCAGTTCCCAAGTAAATTGCCTCTTTTTTCTCTTAAGAATCCTAGCCTCTTTTGACATAGAAATGATTTAAAAATATCGTTAAAGCAAGGAACATTAATATTTTTACAATAAATCTGCTCAAAACATCAGCAATTGTTATAGAGTAATTTACGGCACAGCAAGAGGCCATTGGGCCCATTGAGTCCGTGTTGGGTCTCTGTGGAGCAATCCAGTTGGACCCCCCTCCCCCACTCGATCCCCGTAGCTCCGCAGGTTTGTTTCCCGCAAGAGCCTGTCCAGTTTCCATTGGAAATCATTGATTATTTCCCCCTTCCGTGACCATTTTTGACTGGGATTAAAACTGTAGAGTTAAAATAAGCCTTGAGGAAGGGCAAATAACTGCGGATGCTGGAAATCTGAAACAAAAGCCAAAAATAGCTGGAAAAACTCTCAGCAGGTCTGACAGCGTCTGTGGAGAGAGAGACAGGGTTAACGTTTCGAGTCCGTGTGACTCTTCTTCAGAGCTAAAGAGAAGTCGGACTCGAAAGGTTAACTCTGTCTCTCCCTCCACCGATGCTGTCAGACCTGCTGAGTCTTTCCAGCTATTTTTTTGTTTTTGTGCCTTGAGGGAAGGTTAGTCAACTTGTCGAGCTCACTGTGCCACACCCTGAGAGCTTCAGAGGGTCCTTTCTCTTTAGGCTGGATCACCGATCCAGTTTCTTTCTCAGCAGTGCGGGGTGGAGGTGAGTGTCTGTGTGTCAGGGTCAGCACCGGTGGTCCCCCTGGTCTCCTAAAAACGTTCGCTCACTCCTTCGCCAGTGGTTCGCAGAGATCGTTGGCATTTAGAAGTTTCTAAATAACTCCCCTCCACACCCAGCTCCTCCGAGAGGAGCCACTTTCATTAACGCAGGGTGGAATCTCCCTGTGCCCTTCCCCTGTGGCGGGTTTGGTGCCAGGGGGGACGTTTAATCAGACAGGTGCAGACGCCGCCATGCTCCTTTTTCCACCACAATTGAGTCCATGGTGGGGAGGCCCGGGATTGGTTTCCTGCCCCATCGCCAATTGAGGCCCTTAAGAAGGGAAATTAATGCCCACTTAGGGGCCTCCTTCCGCTGGTATTGATCCAGTGGTGGGTACGGAGCTCACAATGCGGAGAGCACAACAAACAAACCCGTGTGGTGTTGCTTGTGGGCTTCCAAGGGTTGGGGTGGGGGCGAAGGGGTGCGTGGTGGGGTTAGGGTGAGGAGTAGGGGGTGGGGATGAGGGGTGGGGTGAGGGGTGGGGGTGATGGGTTGGGGGTGGGGATGGGGTGAGGGGTGGGGGTGAGGGGTGGGGGTGAGGAGTTGGAGGTGAGGGGTGAGGGGTGGGAGGGGTTGGGTGGGGTGAGGGGTGGGGGGTGGGGATGAGAGGTGGGGTGAGGGGTGGGGGTGATGGGTTGGGGGTGGGGATGGGGTGAGGGGTGGGGGTGAGGGATGGGGGTGAGGGGTGGGGGGTGGATTGGGGGTGAAGGGGTGAGGGGTGGGGTGGGGGGGGTTGGATGGGGTGAGGGGTGAGGGGTGGGGGGGTGACAGTTGGGGGTGAGGGGTTGTGGGTAGGGGTGAGGGGTGGGGATGAGGGGTGGGGGTGTAGGGGTGTGGGGGTGAGGGGTGGGGTGGGGGCGAAGGGGTGAGGGTGAGGGGTGTGGGGGTGTGGGGTGGGGAGTGGGATGGGGGTGGGGGTGAGGGGTGGAGGGGGGGGGTGGGGGTGAGGTGGGGGTGGAGGGGGGTGGGGGTGAGGGGTAGGGGGTTGGGTGGTTTCTCGTTCAATGCTCTCGATGCCTGAGCAAGAAATCCAGCATTGGGGCGGCAGCCTGCAGAGACCCCTCCCCCTGTCCTTGCTGCCCTCTCTCCCATCCCCCATGGCCCTTCCTCTGGCCATCACCCACCTCTGGCCTGGTATTCAGCCACGAGCCTAGGCCCCGGGTGGGTGTCATACCAGCAGCAAGCTCCACCTCTCCTGCCCCCTCCTGCCCCCACAGGCTGGCAGCAGTCGGCAGGTGGGATGTCTACCCCCGGGATCCTTCATCCTGGGTAAGGCCCACCACAGGCCTGTCAAGTGCTTGAGTGGAACAAAATGCTTGGGCCTTCCTGAACCAAGGCGCCTCAGCCGGCAACTCAAGCACCCGTCACCTCTACCAGGTTCCGCCCTCATTAAAGCCGGGGACAAGGGAGGCAGCAAGTATGGAGAATTCCAATTGGGGTGAGGACCTTTTCCACCCCCAGAAAGATAAGCTGACCCAGGACTCTGCTGCCCATGTCCGAACTCTTGCCAAGCCCTGTTCATCCATCTCACACTGCGCTCGTTACCTCTCTACCCCTCTCTTCTCCTTTAAGATGCTCCTTAAAACCCTTCTCTTTGGCCAAACTATTGGTCACCTCTCCTAATATTTAATTATGTATCCGGGTGTCAGATTTTGTTTGATAATTCGCTCCAATGAAGTTCCTTGTAATGTTTTGCCATGTTAAAGGTGGCTAAATATAAAAGTTGTTGTTATTGATGTCATCTAGGGGCTTCTGCTCAATCATATGACACTGAGCATGTGAAGTGCCTCTTCCCCCCCCCACCCCCTCAATGGAATTTGAAGGGTGGGGGGAAGTGGGGGATCACAACCGAAGCAGCGTGCTCCCCTCCCCCAACCATCCTGCCTAATTAATTGACCTTTGTGCCTTGGTGGGCCAGGAATTTCAGCACACGCTAACCAGAAAATGTCAACAGTGACAAACAGACTCCATGAACATCAGCAGTACAGAGGCTGAACCCACCATTTCTACCCATCAGCCTCCCTTTTCCCCACCCTGTACAATCCGTTGACCAAGAGTCAGCCCACACTGACATTCCCTCATCATTGCAAAAACCACACAGCCAGAGATGTTAACAGTTCATCCTCAAGATGTGGGTGTCACTGGCTGTGCCAGCATTTATTGCCCATCCCTAATTGCCCTTGAGATAGTGGCAATGAGCTGCCTTCTTGAACCGCTGCAGTCCATGTGGTGTAGGTACACCCACAGTGCTGTTAGGAAGGGAGTTCCAGGATTTTGACCCAGTGACAGTGAAGGAACAGCGATATATTTCCAAGTCAGGATAGTGAGTGACTTGGAGGGGAACTCCCAGGTGGTGGTGTTCCCATCTATCTGCTGCCCTTGTCCTTCTCGATGGCCATGGTCTTGGGTTTGGAAGGTGCTGTCAAAGGAGCCTTGGTGAGTTGCTGCAGTGCATCTTGTAGTTGGTACACACTGCTGCTACTGTGCATTGGTGGTGGAGGGAGTGAATGTTTAACATGGTGGGTGTGGTGCCAATCAAGTGGGCTGCTTTGACCTGGATGGTGTCAAGCTTCTTGAGTGTTGTGGGAGCTGCACTCATCCAGGCAAGAGGAGAGTATTCCATCACACTCCTGACTTGTGCCTTGTAGATGGTGGACAGGCTTTGGGGAGTCAGGAGGTGAGTTACTCACCGCAGGATTCCCAGCCTCTGACCTGTTCTTGTAGCCACAGTATTTATATGGCGAGTCCAGTTCAGTTTCTGGTCAATGGTAACCCCCAGGATGTTGACAGTGGGGGATTCAGTGATGGTAATGCCATTGAATGTCAAGGCCAGGCTTTCCCGGTCAGTTAGCGGGCGGTGGGGGGGCACTCACTTACACGTAAAATGACGCGAGATGACGTTGGGTGGAACTCCCGATCTCACCGCGCCCCATTTAAATTTTCAGGAAGGCGGGGGCTCAGCAGAATCAGCTGTGCTCCCGCCGACCTGTCAATGGCCAATTGAGGCCACAGACAGAGTCATTAATGTGATTAATGGACCTGCCCGTCAAACCTTAAGGTTGGCGGACAGGCCAGGGGCCCTGGCGGGCATTAGGAAAAACATCAAACCTCATCCACGGGTGGGATGAGGCTTCATGTAGGTTTTAAAAAATGTAATTAAATTGTATTTAAAAGTGATGGACAGTGTCACATGGGGGGGACATGTCAGGGAAATTTTTTTTTCCTATTTTTCTGATTTTTGACAGTAGAGCCGATCTCCCGAGGCTGCACTTTGCCTCAGGGAGATGAGTCGCTCTATCGTGCGTATGCGCGTAAGAGCGCACTCTCAGCTCAGGGAATCCCACCCCCCACTGCCCGCACAGGGAGCGCACAGCGCTCTTGCTGCATTTGGACATGGACTGCTTCAGTATCTGAGGAGTCACGAATGGTGCTGAACATTGTGCAATCATTAACGAACATCCTCACTTCTGACCTTATGATGGAAGGAAGGTCATTGATGGAGATGGTTGGGCTGAGGACACTACCCTGTGGAACTCCTGCAGTGATGTCCTGGACCTGAGATAATTGACCATACACCAGAAGGTGGTGGTGAGCTGCCTTCTTGAGCCACTGCAGTCCATGTGGTGTAGGTACACCCACAGGGCTGTTAGGGAGGGAGTTCCAGGATTTTGACCCAGCGACTGTGAAGGAACGGTGATATATTTCCAAGTCAGGATGGTGAGTGACTTGGAGAGGAACTTGGTGATGTTCCCATGTATCTGCTGCCCTTGTCCTTCCAGATGGTAGAGGTTACTGGTTTGGAAGGTGTTGTGGAAGGAGCCTTGTTGAGTTAGTGCAGTGCATCTTGTAGATGGTACACACTGCTGCTACTGTGTGTCAGTGGAGGGATTAATAGATGGTATTAAATGCCCCTGTCCTCATTGCTGCCGGTGGCGGGTTTAGGTGGTAAGACTGGCATGAACCATGTGGCTATTGATCTAAATGGTCTCTCTCCATTCCTTGTGTTTAGGGGAAACGGAACAACAGATTTCGGGAATGCTACTTTGGTAGCCAACGGCACTATAAACTAACCAAACTCTTACCGGCCATTGGTTACACCTTTCGGCTAGCAGCGTGCAATGATATCGGTACCAGGTGGGTGACCTCCTTTCTCTTCTAAATCAGATCCAGAAATATGGATAAGAGACATTCCCAAGAAACCTGTTCCCTCCAATTTTTCATGCAGCTGTTTGTGGAAATTTGCTGTGCACCATTTGGCCACCAGGTGAAGCCCAACATCTTAATGCTATAGGGATGCACCAACCCTTCAGTAATTGGAATGGGTGACATTGGCGAAGGTGGCGTTTATGGAGCATCTCTGGTTCTCTCCAGAAGGTGATGATGAACCGTTTGTTGCAGCTATCATTTCTACAATGGGGTGACTTGATCAACCATTCTGAAAGGACATTAAGAGTCAGCCATGTTGCTGTGGGTCTGGAGTCACATGTGGCCAAACCAGAGAAGGACAGCAGATTCCCTCCCCTAAAGGACATTAGTTAACCAGATGGATTTTTTTACAACCTGACAGCTCCATCATCATCTTTTTCTCAACCCACCACCCTCAGACCAGACAAGGAGCTGTCAATATAAGATAATCATCGATAAATCAAACAGGGAATTCAGGAAAAGCTTCTTTATTCTGAAAGTGCTGGGAATGTGGACCCCACTACCACAGAAAAAGTTCAGGTGAATGGTATAGTTGCATTTAAGGGAAGCTGGATAAACACCCAAGAGAAAGGAAACAGAAGGATGTATTGATAGGGTGTGATGAAGAGGGGGTGGTAGGAGGCTTGTGTGGAGCATATACACTAGCATGGACCAGTTGGGCTGAATGGCCTGCTTCTGTGCTGTTAATTCTGTATAATTCGATGAATGCCTGTTGAGAGATATGCATACACCTAAACCTGCATGTAACTAAGTTATTTGCAAGTCTACTTTGTGAAGGTTAAAACCATGTCATACGACCATACGAATTAGGAGCAGGAGTAGGCCACTCGGCCCCTCAAGCCTGCTGCACCATTCAATAAGATCGTGGCTGATCTGATTGTAACCTCCTGCCTTACCCCAATAACCTTTCGCCCCCTTGTTTATCAAGAATCTACCTAGCTCTGCCTTAAACATACTTAAAGACTCTGCTTCCACCATCTTTTGAGGAAGAGAGTTCCAAAGATTCACAACCCTCAGAGAGAAAAAATTTCTCCTCATCTCCGTCTTAAATGAGCGACTCCTTATTTTTGAGCAGTGACCCCTAGGGATACCTTGGTCCAGCCGTTAAGCATCAGCCCCATGGAAATCAAACAGGATACACCAGTGAGGAAGAGATATGAACACGAGTAGAACAGGCTGCCTATGGTTTCAGAGACTGGACTGGCAGAATCTGCAGGTTGACACTCCATAGTCTGGACGTTCTCTATTCTATTGCTTGGAGGAAATGGGACATTAGACGTTGATTTTACTGGGGCTGCAGACAGCATTGATGCCGCTGGTTCCTGACGTGCAGTTTTTACACAGTGACGTGCTCATACACTCGCACATTCACACCCGCGCACACTCATGCACTTGTACACTCATAATTTCATTATTTTTTTTTTTACATTCATTCACGGGATGTGGGTTTCGCTGGCTGGGCCCAGCATTTATTGCCCATCCCTAGTTGCCCTTGAGAAGGTGGTGGTGAGCTGCCTTCTTGAACCGCTGCAGTCCATGTGGTGTAGGTACACCCACAATGCTGTTAGGGAGGGAGTTGCAGGATTTTGACCCAGTGACAGTGAAAGAACGGTGATATATTTCCAAGTCAGGGTAGTGAGTAACTTGGAGGGGAACTTCCATGTGGTGGTGCTGTCTGCTGCCCTTGTCCTTCTAGGTGGTAGTAGTCGTGGGTTTGGAAGGTGCTGTCTAAGGAGCCTTGGTGAATCCCTGCAGTGCATCTTGTAGATGGTACACACTGCTGCTACTATGCGTCGGTGGAGGGAGTAAAAGATGGTGTTAAATGTCCCTGTCCTCAGTCCTGCCGGTGGTGGGTTTAGGAGGTAAGACTGGTATGAACCATGTGAGGGAGGGAGTTCCAGGATTTTGATCCAGCGACAGTGAAGGAACAGCAATTGTGGGGAGATGGTGGTGTAGTGGTAATGTCACTGGACTAGTGATGAAGATTAATGTCAGAGACCCCCAGATAATGTTCTGGGACACAGGTTCTAATCCCACCAAGGCTGGTGGATTCTGAATTCACTTAATGTGGAATTGAAAAGCTAGTCTAATGGTGACCACAAAACCATTGTTGATTGTTGTAAGAATCCATCTAGTTCACTAATGTCCTTTAGGAAAGGAAATCTGCTGTCCTTACCTGGTCTGGCCTACATGTGACTCCAGACCCACAGCAATGTGGTTGACTCTTAAACGCCCTCTTAAAATGGCCTAACAAGCTGCTCAATTGTATCCATTAGGAACAGGAGTAGGCCATTCAGCCCCTCAAGCTTGCTCTGCCATTCAGTAAGATAATGGCTGATCTGATTGTGGCCTCAGCTCCCCTACCCTTCCTGCCACCTCGAATCTCTTAATAATCAAAAATCTGTCGATCTCAGCCTTGAATATATTTAATGACCCGGCCTGCTCTCTGGAGAAGAGAACTCCAAAGATTAATGACCCTCTGAAGGGGGACATTTCTTCTCATCTCCATCTTGAACTGTGCCCTCCCCCAGTTCTAGATTCCCCCATGAGGAGAAAGATCCTCCCAGCATCTCCCCTGTAAAACCCTTGTACACACACACTCATACGCTAAGACACGTGTACACACACACTCATACGCTAAGACACGTGTACACACACACACACACTTGCACACTCTACATTCACTGCATCAGCTACAAGCAGTTGCTGGGTGACCTAGTAACAGAAATCGAAGCCCTTGGATAATTATTGATTTTTGTTTTTCCTTCCCCCTCTCTGCCCCACCAAACACCTGCTGTTTTTCTAATTCTCGCTCTTTATCTTTAACCCTCTACTTCCTCTCTGTTCATCCTGATTGTCAAATTTTATGTTCCATTTGTTCACTCCGTTCTCTTTTCTCTCTCCCTGTATCTCTCCCGCTTTATTTTTCTCATCCTCATTGTCTCCTCTGTAACGCATCTATCTCTCTCTCTCTCTCTCTATCTTATTCCTTCTATCTCACTATCTCTGTCTCACTCTATCTCTGCATATTTCTATCTCTTTCTTTCTCTCTGTATATTGTTGCTCTCTTGCCCTCCTTCCCCCTTTCTCTCTATCGCTGCCTCCCATGTCTTTATCTCTCCATACCTGCCTCTCCCTCACTCTCACTTTCTTTATCGTTCTCTTTTGCTCTTTCTGTATTTCTCTATCTCACTCTTTCAATATATGTCTGTCTGTCTCTCTCCCCTCTTCATATATCTCTATCTGTCTGATCCTCTCCCTCTGTCTCTCTGCCCCTTTCTAACCCTCTCCATCTCACTATCTCTTTCTTTCTCACTTACCCTCATTCCTTCCCCCCGTCCCCATCCAACTTGCTCTGCCCCACCCCACACCACCCCCCCACCCCACCCTACCCCACCCTCTCAACCCCCACTTGCCCTCTTCCCCCTCTCCCTCCCCCTCTCCCTTCCCCCTTCCCCCCGACTGTCTTGATCTCTCTTGCACTCTCTGTCCTCCTCTCTCTCTTGATCTATTTCTTCCCTCT